>NC_137978.1:34498881-34943923 GCF_963924665.1 Micromys minutus
GAAATCAGGAGCCTCAATGTTGGCACCTTCATGAGGGATGGACCAGCACCACAGTCAGTACTTTAGCCTTTGAAACCATAACAAAAACAAAGCCTTCCCCCTTTAAGAAAAAAAAAAAAAAAAAACGGTGATTTGGCAGTCCCACTTGGGAAAGAGGAAAGTCACAAGTACTGAAGGGCTCTGTGACCCTCTCAGCATCAGTCTTGGTGACTCACAAACAGCCCAAAGCCAGTTTGTCCATTCCAGACCTCTTTTCCCATCCTTAAACCTGCAGCATCTTGTCCCTGGGACTGCTACCAGCTTCCTCTCATTGCACCAGCAGAAGGCAGAGACCCTGCAGGAAGTCACTTTCTCACCAAGTTCCATCTTATTACTGTCTAGATCTCTCCTATCGACACCCCTTCCCTCCCCCTCCTCACCATCAGTTTCATCATCCAAGCCCCTTCCTCTCTGTCAGGGCTCCTCCTGGTCCTCCATCGATGGTTTTCTTCCACGAGTGCTTTGGTATTTTCTCACCATTCTATCTACAGTGGTTCATATTATCTCTCTGATATTTAATTGTATGTGTGTGTGTATGTGTGTGTGCTGCGTTCCACATATGTGCAGTTTCCAAGGAGAAGGCATCAGATCCCTGGGACTAGATTTACAGATGGTTGTGAGCCACCCGTGAGAAGCAAACTCCAGTTCTTTGAAGGAGTATCTAGTGGTCTCAACACTGACCCATATCTCCCCCTCCCCATTTTGTTTTAGTTATTTGTTTGCATGCTTGTTTTGTTTTTTAAACAGGGTGTCTGAGTGTAGCCCTGGCTGTCCTGGAACTCATTCTGTAGACCAGGTTGGCCTCAAACTCAAAGATTCATGTCTGCCTGCCTCGGCCTCCTGAGTGCTGGGATTAAAGGTGTGAGCCTGGCTGTTGCCCTTTTTGTTTGTTTTGACATAGGGTCTTTCTGTGTTTCCCAGGCTAGTCTCACACTTGTGGGTGCAGATGACCCTACCTTCTTAGCTTCCTGAGGATCCGAGTCTATAGGCGAACACTACCACACCCAAGGAGTGGTGCTTTCAAAATGCCCCTTACGGCATTACACGCTCCTCCCAGTTATTCTCCTTAATGGCTTTTAATAGCCACTGGTGGCATGCATCAGGACTAAGGTGGACATCCAGACCCCAGAGGTTCTTGTCCTGCTTATCTATTTTGCCTTCCTCTTGGGCTACCAGAGCTTTGGCAGTTTCATTTTCTCCAGTCACCTCTGCCCTCTTCGCTTCCTGCCCACTGCCAATTGTCCTTTTGCCCAGAGAAGCCTCACCTGCTATGGAGTGCATACGGACAGTTCCTCCAGCACACTGTTTATCAACATCTGTGATCACTTAGTTCAACTCCCCACTGCCTTCCCTAGGATGCAGGAAAGCAGAGACCTTTGTGTTCTCGGTGCCTAGCACAGGTCTACCCAGAGCAGACCTGCAATCACTGGATACGAACAAACAGATATAGTTGTAGCTTGCCCTAAAATGCCCGCTAACCAGTTCAGGCCAGTTACTGTTGGCTGTGTAAAACCCTAGGAGGGGATTGAAACTTTGATGAATAGATGGAAAGGATATAAAGAACTTGTAATAGACACGGAAATTAGGCAGAGACAGCCTTACCCCCAAACCCCAGTCTAAAGGGAATTCTCAGCTACCTCCTTCAGACTGAGAAAAGTCAGACTCAGAGAGGTCAGGAACACTCAGAATCATACGTGGTGAGTACCTGAGACCAAATACAGCCAAGGCCTATCAAATCCCAAATCTGCAGTCTTTGTGATACTCTGCAGTGACTGTGACCTGCTGCTGGTCAGTGTTACTCTGTATCTGGGTTGGAGCAGGTCTGGGGTCTGGGTATTCCAGTTCTTCAGCACCCGATGAAGCACAATGTAGGCATTTTATGGGTACATTTCCCCCCTCTCCACTGCTGTCACTCCAACCCAGGACCCCAGAGTGCCAATCAAGCACCTCCACTGACCTCCACCCCTGGTTCTGCACTGATTGCTTTTGAACATCTGGACGTTCAGATGGTTGGGGCCATTCTCTGGAAATGGTAAAGGCAGGAGAAGTAACAAAGCCTCCTGCCTCCTCATTCTTCTGGTGCAGGTGGCAAGCCGTCTTATCCTGTCGTGCACAAGCTACCGGAGGGCAGGGCTTGCTCTGCAGTTGGCTCACGGTGCTGCGGTGACTGTCTGGGTGTGATTGGCAATGTACTTGAGCCTTCCAGGCTAGGTGTTGGCCTCTCTGGGTCTTCAACTGTAAACCTCAAGAGAAGTGTCAGAGTGGCCAACATGTCAGAGGACTCTAGATGCAGACAGAGGACATTCTCAGTTTGCTGAGCTGCCCAGAGGACATGACCTCCAGCCCAGGAGGTGGCTCATAACAGTATCGCCCGCCACAACTGCTCTCATCTTTGTCATTATTGGTCCTTGGCAGAAAGAGGCAACTTTGGGGAGTCAGATCTGCTTGCTAAAGGGTTGAGTGATTGTTGGGCTCAAAGGTGTGATTGCCCTTGGAGGGGCACAGCCCTCTTGTGACTATCACCAAAAGACCAAATCCAGGAGCATGGCTTCTTTAAGTGAACACCTTTGAGAGGCGGAATCCAGCCTGCCCAGAGAAGAGGAAAACCAAGCCAGCACAAAGGACCTAATGAGTCAAGGGCTGATTTGTATAAGTAAACAGTGGCCTACCTTTCCTTTGGACTTCTGTGACTTCCTGTGGGTGAGAGGTGGCCCTGGACAGGTGGCTATTGGTGAGCAAGTAACTCTGAATAGACTTACCAGTGGCAGAGCCACATCTTCCCTGGGACCCGGTGAAGGTTGAACCACCTAGTCCACCATTTTTCTCCCACGACTTTTTCGAGAACTCCTCAAGGCTCTCTAAAGGTTGATCCTTTTGAGACGTATTTTGTCCACATCTGGCATTGATGGTCTGAGCTTCTCCATATGTCTCAATCCTCCCATTCTCCATTCCTCTCCAGCTCACCTGCCCACCACATGGCTCTTAGATGCTCCCTATACAATCCCAGGTTGGCAAGGACCTCTGACTCACCAGGTCCCCTTCAGTTTAGCTCAGCCTGGACTTGCTGGCTGAGCACTGTGCCAGGACCTAGGTCCTGAAGAGTAAAGGAAACTCAGTTCCAAGCCCTGAGGTAACCATTGACTCGGGGCCGATAGGCTTCTGACCAAATGTATGTAGTCCGAGATGAGAAGAACCTAGTAAAGATTTGTACAAAGCAGAAAGAAGATGAATGCTCACTCTGCTGGAGAGGTGTTGGGAGGGCCACAAAGAGGAGGTGGCATCCAGGCCCAGTGGTAAAGAACTCAAAAAGTTTCACTTGCAAAGTACCATTGGAGGGACCGTGTTGTAAAAGCAGGAGGCGTGGCTACATCTGGTGTGTCCTGTATGACCAAGTGACACCGCCAAAAGCCCAGCCACCCTCGAGCCCAAGCTGAGTGGCACTAGGGTTGGAGGCGGGCATTATGGCTGCCTGGCTGGGGAGTGCCGCTGGTCCAGGCTGGACGCCCCCTCTCCTGGGGAAAGGTTGCAGTCACTTACACAGATGATGAAGGACTTGGACCCCATCCCGGTTCTCTGTTCATTTTTTTATCTTTTATAGGATTGGGTATCTGGAGAGTCAAAAATAGACCTTTGCCCACTGGGACAGGAAGCCTGGAGAATACGGGATCTGGGGGGAGGGCTGAGGAGGCAGCGAGGAAAGGGCTGAACCCTGGGGTCATTCAGAAGGGAGTTAGGTCAGGAGTGGCCTGGCAGAGGGAGTGGGTACAGGTTCTTCTAGCTGGTGGTGTGGGCTTCGTATCATAAGTCTTACGTTAGAATCCAACCTCTGCTCAGACCACACTATCTGCAGAGGCCTCCTCTCCCAGATATCCACAGGCTAATGCTGGAATACTGTGATTCCCGAGCTAACAGACATCCCAGGACCAGGGTCTCCCACCAGGGAAGTCCACTCTGGATAGTGGGGCCGTATCATACTCCTGTCCCCACTGCCTGCCTCCTGCCTGTCCTCAGAAAGGTGTAAGAAGTGACCCCCACTTCTTCCATGCTGGTCTCTATGAGACCCCTCTCAGCCCTACTTATCCCCTCCCTGGAAGAGAAAACAAATCCTCTTGTGTACTACTTGTTCTGGAAAGCACAGAGGGCCTGCCTGGTCTAGGGCCTTACCTCACTCTGTTTTCTCCACAGCACTTGAGGCCTATTGTCTGAAAGGCACTGAACACAAGAGTCTGCAAGTGTGGTCCAGGTCTCCAGATCCCCCAACCCACTGCCACCATGGTAGGAAAAGGTGCCAAAGGGATGTTGGTGAGTACAGGGGCCAGTCTTTAGGGAGGAAGGGGGTACTATAAACACTGCCCTGGGAGACTTCCTGCCAGCTGCTTGCCCTGACATTGGGGGGGGGGGTGCTAAGAGGTTCTACAGGCACTACCAGGGCTCCCGGGTACCAGGGATGCCCCGGGCCTGGGCAGGCAGCCCCTCACCCCGCAGGTTAGACAGTACTGGGCTCCAAGCCTGCAACTGGGCAGGTTCAGTGACAGACCCAGCAAAGGCCTATCAAGGAGCAGAGGCCATTTATCCCATCCTGGGCATAAGAGGTACTCTAGAGTGGACACAGGCTGTCCTGCTGGGAGGATAGTAAGACACTTGTGGTTGTACCATTTGTGCACTCAGTACTGGGCATGCTCAAACCCTGTCGTTTCCCAACTGGTCTGTGGCCTTCTCACTGCAGGAAGTAACAGAAACCTTCCAAGGTTTCTCAGGTAATTCCATTCCTCTACGTCCCCGCCACAGCCTTCCCTTTGCTCTTGACCTTAGAACTCAAGAGAGCGTTAAGTCCTTCCACACCGCCACCTTTTTGAGATGGAGTCTTGCTGTGCAGCTCCAGTGTCCGAGACTCTGTGGATGAGAGCTGCCTGCTTCTGCCTCCCAAAGGCCAGGAGTAAAGAGAGCTTCTGATTCTTTCTTCAGCCCCGTTCAGGACCTCATCAGTCCCTGACTCAGTCCCTCAAGGCTACTATAAAGTGAGCCTTTTCTTTCAGAATGGGTCTGAACAGATAAAGATGCACGGCCATGCTTGGCCCTGGGCCAAGTTCCTGAGGAAGAAGGGAGGCTCACTGGCGGATGGGCCCAGGTGGGATTGGATGCAGGGGCTCAAGGAAAGTTGCAGATTCTATCCCAAGTGCTAAGTTGTATGTTTTTCCCTTGGGATCCTGTTTCAAGGAGAACAGTAATTGAGGTGGAAGCCAATGACAAAAGATGGCCCCTCCCTTAGCGGCCCCCACCCCATCTGTGCCTTCTCCTGATTTCTAGATTCAGTTAAAAGCTGGTTGGCTTGAGGTCTCTAATGAGCCCTCTCCAAGTGAATTCTGTCTCTCACCGAAGATTTCTGTGATTCAAGGGCTCTGGTCTAGGGAAACGGATGGAGAGAGGTTCAAATCCTTTGTCTAGCTCTGTTCAAAGCCTTTAGACACCAGCCCTTGACCCAGCCTGCTCCAAAGTGACCCAGCCCACCCCCTGTTGGAAGTGTACCTGGGCCTGTTTGAAATCAGGGTTCTCAGGACATACACAGATGGGAAATCACCCCACCTGTACACTCAGTAGGGTGGGCCCAACCTTTTCCTCTGAGAAGTTGTTGTAGGCCCAAGTGAGGGCATGAGGCTCTGCGGCCTCCTGTCATGAGATTCTGAATCAAGTGAAACCCTCTGAACAGTCCATGTCTGAGTTCCTTTTCTCTGGCACGACCCTGGAAAGCCTAGATAGGCAGGAGAGATGGGGTTGGGGAGAGGGTGCGTAGGCAGGACAAAGAAGCATGAATCACAAGGTCCTACAATCCCTGCCCTCACTGAGCTTCTGGGACCAGGCCAGTCTGTCTGTGGGAGGGAATGCTGCCTTGGGACTCCCATTCCCAGCACTAGGATGTGCCTAAAGATAGCTAAGGCTTGCTTTCTTCAGTGCCCTCTGCCCTTTGGCTTCCACCCATTGCTGCCTTTGAGGCTCATAGCATCTGTCCCATGGGTACCCCCAGTGGATGCATTTACTCCTGCCTCCATTCAGTTCTGCTCATGACCTTGGGCTACTCTATTCTTGGGTCTGTTTGGAGCAGATGCTGCCTCCCTTTGGTGTTTGTCTCTAGGATACAGCCTCAGAGGTATACTGGGCAGCTGTCCCCTGCCAAGCCCCACTTTTCTCTCTAACCCGAGAGTTAAGTCAGTACCATGTTTTCCTAAGGCCAAGGGCATGGACTGTGGGAGTTCTTTCCCAACAGGCTGTTTCTGGGGATGCCCAGGGAAGTCGAAAGAGGATGGCAAGGGATGTGTGTGTAAGCTGATGGCCCTTAGATCTTTCTGATTCTCTGTGGATGTTTTGCTTTAATTTGTGGCCTAATGTGTAGAGTTGACAGCCAGCATCCTACTGTGGAGCCCTCTTTTCCGTCCTCCTCTGTTCCAAGTCTGAGTGTGAGGAGCTAGACCTCTCAGGTCTCTTCCGTGTCATCCTTGGTACTTCTGCCTGGCCGCTGGAGCAGGTGTCCCATGGAGGAGCAAGTCACTTCCCGGCACGTGCCCAGGTCCACATGCTTGCTTCACGTGTCCTTCCCCCCACTTTCAGCCCAGATGGTCTCTGCCAGGCCAGCTCAGCTGCCTTCCTCACGGCTCAGTGGCTCCTAGGACAGGACCGCAAGAGAACCCAGCTGGCCAGGGTGCCTTGAAGCAGGGGAGCAGCTGGGACGCTTGGGGCCTCGGGGGGTGGATGAGGCAGTCTTTGCATGTAGACTAGAGCCTCCGTACACGTGTGGGGCAGGGCTAGGTTTCCAAGGACAGGAGCTGGAGGAGGACAGCCTAAAACGGGCAACACAACCCCCCACTGCCTCACTATCTCATGCTAAATCTCCACGTCAGCCATCTTAGTCAGGTGAACCTTAGTTCTTTCCATGTCTGTAAAGACGATGGTTGCCTCTGACACTGGGAAGCTTCCCAGTTACTCTGACCCCAGGGTCCTTGGTGTCAGAGTTTCTAACTCCCAGAAGGCTCTGCAAGTGCCACAGGCTACCTGAGATTGCCCCACCCCAACCTGTTTCCTTATATTTTGGCGTGAGGATTCAGTACCTCCCATCTGCAGCATGCAGCATCTATGCAGGGCCTGGCACACAGTGGGTACTGGCTCAGCCTAGTCTTGGCATTTAGCAAGTGCTCAACTAGTACAGGCTTGGCACACAATGGGAGATCACCAAGCAGAGAGGGCTTGGCACACATTGGACACTCCCTTGGTAAAGGGCCTGACAGGGTTGGGTATAAGCCTCAGCATGTAGCCAATGCATAGCTAGTACAAACTTAGCACATGTTGGGTGTTTCCCCTTAGCACAGGGCTCACCATCCAGTGGGTATTTGTGGAGCATGGTGCTGGGTGCATGGTGGGTATTTAACCACATCTGGTTCTTTTCTAGAACAGGATTTGGCACACAAAGATTATTCATGTAGTGAAAGACCCTAAACAATAGTTCACACAACATGAGCTGACACAGAGAGCTCTCAGTATTGGACGTGGCACATAGTAGGCACTTTCTTGACAGAACTGGGGGCACACAGTGAGTGCTTTCCTAGTCCACATCTGGCACATATACATTCTTCAGGCCTTGGACCTGGCAAACAGCAGATACTCTGCTTTTGCAGGTCCTAGCACACAGTGAGTGCTTTCCTAACACAGAGACTGCACATAGTGAGTTTTATTCTCAGTACATACCTGGATCATAGTGTATTTCTTTCAACGTTATGCTTAGCACTCAGTGGGAACTCGGCTGACACAGGCTGTGGCACACAGTACCTGTTTTCGGAACATAGGGATGAACACGTGCAGAAATTCTCTTAGCTCAGAAACTGCACGTGCAGTAGGAAGTGCCCTTTCAGCCAAAACAGGCTAGGCAACAGTCTTCCATTGGTCCTGATGTGTAAAAGCTATACCTGCAAAGTGGAATATCAAGGTCCGAAGGGAAAGGGGCGTGGCTTCTAGATTTCGCTAGTCTTGGGTCCCTCCCCCTCTCATCACCACTGTAACCCATCTTCTCAGCTCTACAGCCTCATCTCCTCATACAGCTTCTGCTAGCCCTCCCCACATCCCACATGCCTTAGTCCCAGCTCAGCAGGACCTTCTCTCTGGAGCCATAGAGGACAACAAGGTCCCTAGACTCCTTGCCCCTCTGGAAGCATGCCCACTCTTATTAAGAAAAGTCAGAAGCTGGGGCTGGGGGAGTCGGCTTCCTTAAGTGAGGATGAAGCAGCTGGATTCCACTAATGAGGCCTCATTACGGCCAGAGCCCAGCTGGGCTGCTGCCTCCTGTCCCCATGGCCAGAGCCAGGGAAAGCCAGCCAGCCAGGGCTGCCTGTTCTGGGCACCCAGCCCAGTGCAGGGCAACCAAAGCCCAGAGCCCACCCTGGGTGGAAGTGGGCATTTGGGCATCATGGGTGACTGGGCCTTCCTGGAGCCAATGGCCCAGCCAGGGCCTTGGCCTTCAATCTGTGCCTACAGGAAGTCAGGGAGTGTCTAGGGGCCTTACTCCATGACACAGACCCAGTGATCAGCTGTGACGGTGGAGTCTAAAATGGTTTAGGAGACTTACTTATGCAACCCTCGCCCCCAGAAAGGGGAGAGCGGACTGTGCTAAGCTCACAGGGCTCCTGAGAGCCTGTGTTAGTAGGTATGGAGTGTTTAGGCAGAGCCTGGCTCACAGTAAGCACCTAGTGTAGGTATTATCTATTTTTTTATTATCAACACTAACTGGCTTCAGTTAGGTGTACACATTATCCTATTTTGGAGAAGCAGAAACTGAAAGCAGTCAGTTGAGCAAGCTGCCTAGGGTTGTGTGTGGTGAGAGACTGGACATCTGGGGTTTGAGCCTAGGTCTGCCTCATTTGCTCTGTTTGTTTGGTTGGTTTGGTTTTTGAGATACGGTTTCTCAGCCTTTTGATGTCCTGGAACTTGTAGACCAGGCTGACCTCGAACTCGGAGATTTACCTGGTCCTGCCTCCCCTCCTGAGTGCTGGAATCAAAGGTGTGCCTCACCACTGCATGGCTAGCCTGCCTGGTTTTTAATAAGCCTGTGCTTTTTTTTGTTGTTGTTGTTGTTAATTTTTTTTTAATCATGTGTCTGCTGGGGTCAGGAATATGTTCTTGTAAGTGCAGGAATCTGTGGAAGCCAGAAGAGGGTGTTGACTCCTGTGAGACACCTGATATGAGTGTTGGGAACCAAAGTTGGGTCCTCTCTAAGAGGAGTATATACTCTAACCACTGAGCAATCTCTCCAGTCCCAGACCCTATGCCATTTTGACGTTTTCTCCCTAAGCAGCATTCCCTCATGAGGTGATGCTTACAGACTCCCAAGAGAGCTGCACTTACACTGGAATTCATTCATGCCGCTATTTGTCAGCTATTGCCTTTGAAGTCTTAGCAATCTCCAGAGGGATGTGCACCTTCTCAGTACCAGAACATTGTGCCTACCTTCCCAAGTCTATGGCATTTGGTGTCTGGGTGCCAGCAAGGAACTGACCTCAGAGGAGAGCGATTGCATGGGCCACAGAATGGAGGCTGACACACTGAGCTCTCTTAGAACTGGCTGTGACACACAGTAGGTATTTTCTAGCACAGAACATGGCACACAGGTCAGGGGTGGACTAAACCCACTGCAGTCATGAGACATTGCTAGAATTACCCAGCCTACTCTTGAGATGCCAGGCAATGCAGCTCAAAGACCCACAGGTCCTTATTCCATACCTGCCCCCTTTGTCCGGACTTTGTAATGCCCACTGTCTTAGTCAGTGCTATCTGTCTTTACATAACGGTACAGTCACTAGGCCCCCATTACAGTCTTCTGTGAAGACACCCCGTCATCTTCGTTGGTTGTTCACCAGAGGTACAGCCATGGGACCCCCGTATCTCCTAGTCTGCATCACCCACTCACTCTAAATACTCTGTTTGCTGTGGACTGTGCCCTCCGCCTTCCTGCCCCAGCACCATCAGCAGATCCTACAGGGAACAAAGCTTCATCACTCATCTGCACCCATCAGCCCTTCTAGGAACTCACTGGTACCCAGCCTACAGGCTCAGCTTTAGAGGACAGCTCTTCGAAGGGATAAGCCATTCCACTGCCCTGTCCCATGCTCATTGTGTGTGTGTGTGTGTGTAGTTACTGAAAACAAGGGAACACTACAACAGCCCCATGCCTCACTCTCCAGCTCCGGAGCACCCTCGCTGGGCTGCATCAGGACTGGCCAGAGGGGGAGTGCCAGGGAGGGGGTAGGCTGAGCTTGGGGAGGAGATGAGGTGAAAGTAATTGACGCTGCCCAGCCCGGCAGTGGGAGAGGCAGGGGATGTGTCCTCAGTGTCGTGCTGGAGCTGGCAGAGGTGTGAATGAGCGGTGGACACACGCGTGCTGTGAGTGCTCGTCCCAGGATGGCTGCGGCTCATGGACCTGGGGCCACCTCCCCAGAACAGGTCAGTCACCTTCCAGAAGGTCAAGGCCCCCTCCCTGGTACCAGGCAGGCTTGGTGGCTAGGTTGGTGGCGGGGCAAGGGACTAAGTGGTCTGTGCCAGGAGGGGCAGGCACAGCCAGTGAGTGAGACAGACACCAGCCAAAGTGACCCAGAAAGCTGGGACTGCAAAGGGGTGCAGGAAGAGTTAGTTGTGTGGTAGGGGTGAGAGGGAGGCGAGTGGGGGTGTTAGGGCTCCCCCAGCCCAAAGACCTGCTGAGAATCTGCCCTGAGTATCAAAGCTACATTGTCCCAGCTCCCGGGGAGACGGGCCGGAGGTGCCCAGGAATTGTACTAATCAATACAGCCTCATTGTTTGTGCCACGGCAGTTACTCCTATGGGGAGAGAGGGAGTGGGGGGACAGGGAGTGTGGTGCATGGGCTCAGTGGTGAGAGCTTGGGGGAAGGGGACAGGCAGAAGTCTCTGCTGGAAGGAGAGAGACCCTTTGGAGCATTTGCCAATGTCCAGAGCAAGTGCCCGCATGGGGTGGGAGCTGTATATCCTCAGCCTTGGAAGTTGAGACTTGAGCAAAGATGGCAGACACAGTACAGCTCACAGCTGTGAGGGTGAAGGGGCTGGGAAAACTTACCATTCTCCCCTGGAGGACATCCTGACTTGACCTTCTAAAGGCAAGAGAAGGAATGTCCTCTGAGGCCCTGTGGGCTGGTTTTGGAGAAGCATTATGTAGGCTGTTCTCAAACTTCAGGGGTGCCTAGAGCCAAGGAGGCAGGGCCACTTCCCAGAGTACCATCCTGCTGCCAGCTGATGAGGCAGAGGCTGCCCACAGCTGCCTCTGCGCAGTCTTCCAGGCTGTCCAGGCAGGAAGGTGAGGGCAGAGCAGGGCCTCCCAGCACCCTCCATCACTCTCCCAAGACCTGGAGCAGAGCCTGGCATGCTTAGGGTACCTACCGGTCTTCTGTCTGCAGCCTGCAGAATTGGCAGGTCACTCTCTGTCACTCAGGTCCCTGTAATGAGCCAGTACCAGGTATATTCCTGCCCTGCCTCTCTGAGCTGCCTTATGCAGGCTCGGACTCCACAGGCACCTAGCAGGGGTCCTGGGAGGGGCTTAGCATAGTTCAGAGCATTCCTTGAAGAAGAATGCACTCAGAACTGCTGGGGATTCCTGCAGGATGGTTCAGATTTTATCACTTCTGTCCCTCTTGTCGCTCCAGACTCTGGTTGTCTCACAGCTAGGTTTCCAAGGCCAGAAATCAAATCTCTGGTTGAGTGTCTCCATCCCATTTGATGTCCTGCGGGTGAAGGATGGAAAGCTGCTATTGAGTGTGAACTGTTTGAGAGCCATTGTGTGCACCGGTGCCAGGAGGAGAGCATTTGGGAGAAGAAGAGCCTGGGGTGCCTTGGGGTGCTTTGGGGGTCTTCTGAGGCAGCACTGACTACAATAGTTTCTCTGTCCTGTCCCCACTGGGGCTCCAAGCAAGTTGCCTGTGATCTGACTTGGTTCCAAGTCAGTCTGGGATGTGAGGTCTTGCCTGCTCTCCTCCATTGAGTTTGTCTTGGACAGACTTCATCCCATGAGCAAACCCTGGGGCCAGAGAGTCCCAAACAAGAAGCCTGCTGGGTCCCAGAGGGGCCTGCCTTGCAAGGCAGCTTCAGAGTTCTTCTGTATCCACAGAGGACAGGCAGAGGGAGTTCACAATTCACAAAAATATCCACTGAATGCTGACCTAGGAGGGTGGAAGTCCCCAGCCAGAGCGGAGGCGTAGTTTGGGTTCCGGGGTTGGGCTTCTGTGTCCATAAGAGGAAGAAATGAGGGGCTCCTGCCTCATATTGGCTGGAGTTACATCAGAACTGGACCTGCTTGCTCTCCCTTGATGCTTTTCTGGGTTTTCACATAAAACCTGCTGTTGTTTTAAAGCCAGACATAGTGGCTCACACCTGTAATCTTACCATTCAGGAGACCATGGCAGGTTCACTGTGGGAGAGCTCAGTGCATTAAAAGCAGTGTATGAGTCTCATGACTTGAACTTGATCTCAGGATCCCAAAATGGAAGAGGAGAACAAATTCCTGAAGAGTTTTCCTCTTATCTCTATATGCACACGAGAGCACTTATACATCTGCGTGTGCGAGCACACACTATTAGTATTAATTAAATATTTAAAAGGTGGTGTTGTTTATTTTGTTGTAAAGAAATAGCTGGGCTGAAGGTGAGGTAGAGCCAGGAAACACTGGTAGACCCAAGGAGGCTGCCTGGGCTAAAAACCTGCCAGGCCGACAGCCATCTATACTCTGGTCCTCGAGATTGAGACACTGAGACACCTATGGTAGAAGGGACTTGCCCCAGGTTGCTAGGGAGCAGGTTCTAGACTGACATGTGGTGGGCAGGACAAGACTGGAACTCAGCCCGTCCAAGTTCTTAGGCAGCAGCCAGGCAGACAGTCTGGGTCAAACCGTGAGCACAAAGGGGTTCGTTCTTTTGTAGGCACTTCAGAGCCAAAGGAATGGTTAATATTAGTGACGAAGCAGATCAAGAAAAAGGGAGGGTCTTAAAATAGGAAAGATGACTCCAGGAGGGGAAGAAATTATACAGCATTGAAAATATAGAGCAGGGCTAACCCTGTGGTAAAGTGTTTGCTGAGCAGTCATGAGGACACACACACACACACACACACACACACACATATGCACACACACACACATACATACACACACATACACACACACATACACACACACACTGGGGTGGGGGTGAGAATGATTAAACCCTTTCCTGGATTGCTTTGCTGCGACGTGGAGGACTCTCCAGAGGAGAGTTAGACAAAGAACAGATTTGGAGTATTCAAGAAGCCCCCATAGAAATGTGGGCTTCCTCTGCCGATTGAGAACTCAGACCATCTAGCTACTTAAGATATACCTAAAATGGAGACCAGGGGCCAGTGATGCATGAGGATCCTCACATCATCGGTACCACCATGCCATTGGGATGAACCAGAGCGGGGCACCATGCTTTCAGACAGCCCTAACTTCATCAATAACTTCTTGTCAGGGCCTAGTGACAGGCCTTGGTCTAGCTCCTGCCTTGGGGCGTTGGCTCCCCTCATCGTGTGCTTGGTTGAATCAGTTAGCACACGGCTTACCGGTGTACAGGCTCAGTGGTATTTGTCTTGCCAGCTAAACTCTATAGCTTTTGAGAACTGGGGGAGCCTATGTCATGTGGCTGGGGACTTTACACGCTCTCCCCCATCCTTCCTCTGTCCCCCTTTGACAGGAAAAGAGTAGAATTTGGGGATTCAAATATGGTCCTGCTGTACTTGGCTGGAGAGGCCAGGAGTCTGCTCCTTGTGGTCCTGGATCAGAAGAGAGGCTTTGAATTTAGCTTTGGAGAAATGGGTGTGTTTTGGGGGTCTTGCCCTTTCCTCATTCTTGGACCCTCAGTTGTCCCTTTTACAGTGGGAACTACTGTCCTGTGACCCGACCCTTGGACTCCAGAGCTGCTACAGTCCTGCATTGTGCTCCTAAGTAAACAAGCCCAGGACAGAATAAAAGTGTTATTGTAGGGCCAACAGATAGGAGCCCTATGTGGCTGATATTTGTTTGGGTGCAGATGAACCACCCAAGCAGGCCCCATACCCTTCAAATTATGGTCCCTGGCCCTGTGGTATAAATGCACCTGCCCCAGGATCCCTAGAGATGGGGATGTAGGATTCTATAGGAGTGTGCCACAAAAGGCATAGCGAAGCTGATGCTACCACCTTCCAGCGCACAGTGTGCCTCTGTGTCCCTTCACCAGCAAGCCTTGCCTGGACCTCCCCCTGCGTTCTTTTTGGTCTCATGTACTTTGGGGTTTTGAGGAATTCCATTTTGTGATCATGCTAAAGGTGCATATAGGATGATGTGTGCTTTTTGTTTGGTTTGGTTTTTCAAGACAGGGTTTCTGTGTGTGTGATAGCATTGACGGCCCTAAAACTTGCTTTGTAGATCAGGCTGGCCTCAGACTGTGCCCGCTCTGCCTCCCAAGTGCTGGGATTAAAGGTGTGCATCACCGAATTTGGCGATGTATACTCTTAGTTCATTAAAGTCTCCTAGCGCTGTATTGTTTCCAACTGAGTTGCCATTGCCTGGCAGGCACATAGTAGGGGATTTGTGAATCTTGCTATTTGGTGAATGAATGAATGAGCGAGTTAATGAATGCAGATGCCATTAGCTTGACAGTTTGCTCTGGGAATGAGTCCCCCTCCCTAATTCCTGGTTCTGTGCCCTACAGCCTCCTTTGAGGAACTGAAGGGCTACATGTTCTGAGCCGAACTGGATACTCGGGACAGTCCTCCCCGCCAATGGTGCTCCTCAACCCCGCATAGGTGCTCTCCAGCTCTGCATTCCTTATAGGCCTTTTCAAAAGGCACCGGGGCCCCAGTGAAGCCATTCGGTGTTGTCTGCCATTATTAGGGTCTGAGAGTGTGTCAGAGCCACGGGCCACCTTTCTAGTCCTTGGTGATGTCACTTTCACGTGACTGGGTCACGCTGGCCTCTTGGCCATGCTGCTCCAGCCTTGATCCAAATGTCTTTTAGAGGATCTCCTGTCCTTTCTCCTCGGGGTCATAGCTCATCTCTGGGAAGCTGATGGTGTACAACAAGTACTTTGCATGTCCCTAACTGGTGACTCCCAGGTCCTTTATACTTCCTAATGATACTCTCGGGCCCCTCGAGTCTGGCTTATGGTGGTTGATTCCCGCTCATAATGGAAGAGGATGGGAGTGGCTTAGAGAAGACACACACACTACAGGGCTTTTAGAGGTAGTTCTACATCTGAAGAAGAGGCTCCTTCTGGAGTGTCCTCAGTGGGTCCTGGGCACATTAACCCAGGACTTTGCTTGCACAGGCAGAGTACCTATCAGGGATTCATCTGCAGGCCACCCTCCCATTCAGTGACACCCTTTCCTGGAACCACCACTGTTTCCTCTAGCAGAACCTGTCCTCAAAGTCTGGCACGGTGCCCACAACTCTGGTCTCCTCTCCTAACTCATAGCCCAGCATCCCCTGCTATGGCTCAGTATCCACAGGTCTGGCCTAGCCCTGCTGCGTCACCCCCTTGTCTACCCAGGCCCACCATGTGCCCCCAGGAAGAAGTCCTTCACTAGGGATCAGTCTAGCCACTGACTACCCGTGGGCAGCGTGCTTAGCCTGGTGATGTGGTAGGCGGCCGGTGGGGGATAGCTGTCCGGACACAGGCCCCTTTGTGTCCAGCTTGACTTGGCTGCTTGGTATGAGGCTCAGCTGCTCTTAAGTCCTTAGCCTGAGAGGAATGGTAAGGGTTTAGAGGGGTTAGAGGGCCCTTGGCTCAGGCTCCCTCCCCAGTGCCCCCTTTCCTGCTGTTACCAGTTCCTCAGGTGGGCTGGTACACCTGGCATAGAGCGCTGAGGGCTGGGCACCATTTGGCAGCTGTGCCTCTCTCCTCTCTTCTGCCAGGCCAGCCCTCAACTCCTGCCAGCAGAGAGCAAGCCCTAGGGTATGTGGTGGGCAAGATGGAGGTCCAAAGAAAAACCATTGGGAGAGACTCAGAGGGTCAGACATGGGGCACATATACCTTTAACTGATGGTAGCTTCCTTCCTGTCCCCACAGAATGGTGCTGTGCCCAGCGAGGCCACCAAGAAGGACCAGAACCTCACACGGGGCAACTGGGGCAACCAGATCGAGTTTGTACTGACGAGCGTGGGCTATGCCGTGGGCCTGGGCAATGTCTGGCGTTTCCCATACCTCTGCTATCGCAACGGGGGAGGTACCCAGTGGGCACAGGGCAGGGACCACCCACCAGGGCTTGGGCCACCATCCCCCCAGAACAGACACCACTCCAAGGAAGAAGCTGGCCTCTGGCCCTGGTGTTCACCCCATCCCTTAAGCAGCTTTTGCCTAAGGTGTAGCCCACCCTCAGATCCTGGCAGCCTTTTCTCTCTGAGCCTGATCTGCTAGCCTGCTCCTTGAAAGCTGGAAGTACAGAAAACCACTTGAATTTCCTGGGTTCCCTGTCATAGCATCCCATATTCCAACAGGCTCCCCCAGATAGTACAGAGATATTTAAGGATCCCAGTGGTGTGTGTGTGTGTGTGTGTGTGTGTGTGTGTGTGTGTGTGTGTGTGTGTATAAAGTCAATTGGTTAAAGTATCAAATCCTACCCCAACATGGCAGTTTCTGGGACCGGATTTTTCTGTAGAGCAGACTTCCTGGGAGCCTCTGTTCAGTTCAAAGACAAGGCAGGGAGTGTGTGTGAGCCCCTGACTGCTGCTCAGTGCTGGCACACTCCTGTCCCAGTACTAGTGAAGCACAAGGGTTTTACTGGGTTTGGAGAAGGGGATCCAGGCAGGGATACCTCAAACCCTCCCTAAGCCTGACCTCTCCTACACGCCAGGCGCCTTCATGTTCCCCTACTTCATCATGCTGATCTTCTGCGGAATCCCTCTCTTCTTCATGGAGCTGTCCTTCGGCCAGTTTGCAAGCCAGGGCTGCCTGGGGGTCTGGAGGATCAGCCCCATGTTCAAAGGTGAGGTTCTGGTGGGGCATGTGCGCACATACATATGTGCATGGGCTCATACAGATGCGCACGCGTGCATACACGCACATGGACGCCGGCTTGTCCATCTGTACAAACATCTGAGTCCCCTGTGGAGACTCAGTGCTGAGCCCGAGCTCAGCATCAATGGCCAAGGCCGTGAACGCATGCTGGCTGGAGCACATTCATGTTTACTCGGCCCCATCTTTGCCGCCTGCCGCGTATATACACAAAACTCCTTCCCTCCCCTAACTTCTCAGGGCCTGAACCTTCCCACCTCTACTTCTTGATCCACAACTTCCCCTCTAGCCTTTAGAAACTGTTAACCTTTAGCTAGGTAAGGGAGGCTGGCTCCTCCCTCGGTGGTGCTGACTGTGCTTTTCCGGCAGGTGTGGGCTACGGTATGATGGTGGTGTCCACGTACATCGGCATCTACTACAACGTGGTCATCTGCATTGCCTTCTACTACTTCTTCTCATCCATGACGCACGTGCTGCCCTGGGCATACTGCAATAACCCCTGGAACACACCCGACTGTGCCGGCGTCCTGGATGCTTCCAACCTCACCAATGGCTCCCGGCCCTCTGCCCTGTCTGGCAACCTGTCTCACCTGTTCAACTACACCTTGCAGAGGACCAGCCCCAGCGAGGAGTACTGGAGGTAAGGGCACCAGGTGGCAGCCCTTAGACCTCCTCTCTCCATCCGGCAGACATGTCTTCATCATCTGCGTGTAGTGTCTGCTGCTCAGGGGGCGGAGGTGGGTTGAAATGGCAGACGTTCAGAGGGCCATGAAAGACTTGACGGCGAACTGGGAGTCCTTACGGAGTACCGGTAGACGAGATCCTAGGTCTCCAGGGGCCAGCCAGGGCAAGGTGGAAGCAATGTTTTGGAGAGTGGCGTGAGGGGGAGGGTCCCAGAGGACCAGAGGTCATTCTCCAAGCTTCGAGGAGCCTATTCCATTTAGATGCATGTGGATGGATGGATCCTGGGGACTTTGAGGTTGGCCTTGAAGGGGCACCGTGTTCACCGAGAACTAACAAGAATTAAGCTCCCTCTTTGTACTGTGGAACGAAAGGAGCCATGGACATTCACTAGGCCAGGGATGCCAGGATAGCCAGACCTGTTCTGTTCAGAGGTGACAAAGAGACTGGTGTCTCTGGGCCCTCTGAAGGGAGGCAGCTACTGGAGGTGTCTGTCTGGATCCTCTTACCCCACCTGGCAGATGGAAGTCACAGTGAGATAGTCTTCCTACTTACTGGAGAGTCCTGGGGCAAAGGACCCTTGGATGTGGGAGGTAGGCCTCATCTATCTATTCTGCAGGGGTGGCATCTGCTCTAAAGGCTCTCTGTACATTCACGGCTGGTGTAAAATGGTGCCAAGCCACTGTCCCAAGAAAGCACAGTCTGTGGGGAAACAGTTCAGTATATGGCACAGAAGTGTGGACGGGACATTGAGAAGGTGATGGTGACTTCTGAGAGAGGGGGGACAAGGGGAGCTGATGATAGCTGCCCAGAAATGGGAGAGAGAAGTTAGGGGGAATTAGGAGGAATTCATGAGTAAGTGGGCAGAGGCCACTAGGAAGCAAACTGAAGCCGAGATTCCGAACAAATGGTACACTGAGTAAAGAGAGAAGGAGGGCGTCCATCACATGGTGCCAGCTTCTACGGCAGCCTGAAGGCTTGAAGCTTTCTCTGCTGTGTGATGGAGGCCAAAGGTCAGGTGCACATGGCCCTGGGCACACTGAAGTTGTAGCAGGTCCTCTAAGTCCAGTCCTGAAAGAGCAAATCCTGCACGGCTGTGGGGAGGGCGACTCCCAGAGAGGAGATGGGGAAGAGAGCGAGACAGAACTCACACCCAGTCAGAGGAACTGTTCACGGGGTGTGATGCGTACTGGGCAGCTTGACCTGGCCGGAAGGGCAGAAGGTGAACGTCTTTGTACCTCCCAAAAGCACAAACCCTGCATACCGATCTTAGCCCAGGCAGATGCTAGTGTTGCCTGTCTCAGGGGCAAAGCTCCTGAGACTTCAGCCAGTGGAAATCAGTGGGGAATAGCTCTCAGAGAATCTGCCTAGGGAGGCATACTGAGGGGACAGCTGGGCCCTTCTCCACACCTGGGGCTGTGCCAGGCCTGCCTAACTAGCTCAGTTCCTACCCCCAGTAGCTCCCTGCTGCCACCTCCTGGAGGGCCTGGAAAGGCACCCCACACATGCTGGTGATTGAACACTGCCCCACACCCACATTTGTGCCAGTGCCTTATTCCTCAGCCCTATCTAAGCCATCTTTTTACATTTTCGTCTTGAGGCTGGTCTTGAACTTGTGATCCTCCTGCCCAAGCTCTAGGGTAGCTGGGATTGTAGGCCTGCATCAACAGGTCCGGCTGAGAAATGGTTCTTAAGAGAGCAACATGGTTGGAAGGAGCCAGTGGGCAGAAGATTGGCTAGCCTGTCTGCAGCTCTGTGTTGGATTCCCTAGCACCAGAGGAGAGTAGAGCTGTCTAGACATCAGTGACTAGAGGAGGAAGGGGAACTGATCACCTGCCTACGAGGTGACATTGTGTTATCTCAGTAAGCCTTATTAGCTCTGTTTTCAGATTTGTAGACTGAGATTTGAGGTTAAGAAACCAAACAGTTCAGGAGGTGGCCGGGCTGTGTGCACCAGGCTCACCCCGGCTCTGCTTGGTTGTCCGGTCCCAGACCAGTGGTGCTCTCTGCCAGTGTTCCTACTTCCAGTGGTGCTCTCCGCCAGTGTTCCTACTTCCAGTGGTGCTCTCCGCCAGTGTTCTACTTCCAGGTGTTCCTTTGAAAAGTAGCAGGGATGTAGTTAGCAGTTTATGAATAAAGGCAGCAGGCTACAAGAAAGAGGACGTCTGGGGTGCGGCTCTGTGCTAGGGCTTGCCTAGTGTTTGAGGGTCTGGGTTTGATCTCTAGCACCTAAACAAAAATAGACAGACAGACAGACAGACAGACAGACAGGGTCTCTAAAGCAAGAGAATCCGGGAGGTCGGGTTCCCAGCCACTCGCCCTGCTCCCCCTTCTTGCTCCCTCCCCAGACTTGTTTTACATTCTTCTGTGCTGGTCTGAGTGCTGCTTCCAAACTCTAAACTCATGACCAGCCTCTCGGTTCCACAGCCTCCGTGGCAGCCAGCACCTGACACAGTGGACTCTGATCCCAGCCCCACCCTCACCCACCCTGGTGTTCATGCCAACTTCATAGTCATGCTGACATCTCTCAAGTCCTGGGTCTTCCACTGTCTATTCATGGGAGACTTCCGAATCTCCCCAAGTCTTGGGTGTTCACCCCTCAGATTTGGATGGCTATAATTCTTCCCTCATTGCTGCAGAGGTGAAACGTGCTAACATGGCAGAGAAAAACAGAGATCAGCAGCAAGAGCTCAAGGGGTCAGATCTATGAGAAGCCGGAAGAGGGGGTCTCTCTCCTCAGGCCAGTTACTCACGGAAGCAAGATCTCTATATATTTCTATTTATCTGGAGTTTAGGGGGTTTTGTTTGTTTGTTTTTGTTTTGTTTTGGACGTAGGTCTTGTATAGCCCTGGTTGGTCTAAACTCCCTGTGTAGAACCAGGCTAGCTTTGAACTCAGAGATTCCCTTGCCTCTCTGCCTCCTAAATGCTGAGATTAAAGGCCCACATGTCACATCTATTCCCCCCCCCCTTTTTGAGCTGGAATCTTACATGTATCTGGAGAAATGTCAAGCAGGAAAAGAGATGATTGTGGTGGGGTGCCTGTAATCTCAGCTACTGGGAGGCTGAGACAGGAGGTCCATAAATTTAAAGCCAGCCTGGGCTACCTAGTAGACCTAGTGTTATTTTTAAAAGGGGGGGTAGGGGGAAGGCAGATTAATTCTTGAGAGAGCATGCATCAAGAGCCAACTTATAAATAAGTCACGTTCCAAGTGCCCTGAGGTTAATTGTTTGATCTCAAAAGCACATGGTCCAAAGAAAAACAAGAACTAAATGTGGTACAACCTAAAATAAAGCTAGAATTCATTCCTTGGTTCCCAGGCTGACCATCTAAGCTCTGCGGTCCCAGTACAGTAATGCTGTGCTTATGCAACAGAAATGACATCACATACTGCCATTTTAGCGTGTGCTATTAGGCAGTTTTTTTTTTTTTTTTTTTTTAAATCCTTTAAGCGAAAAAGGTTTTCTTGACTTGAGTGTTGGCACGTGGGAAACGTGATTCAGTAGAAGCAGAGGGAGCCTGTGGTCATTCTGAAGGTCTCACCTCCCTAGCACTGTGTCTAACATAGGAATACCCAGGCAGGCCTGGCCTAGGCTGCCAGGAGCCTCAGTCCACTGCCTTCAGCTATGAGTGTACTTGCCCAATAGAATTGTTTTCTGTGTGTGCTAAGAATGGGGGAAGGTGGGAAAACAAGGCCAACAAGACCTTATGGCCCCTGGATTTCACCCTTCTGTCTGCTGAGTAAGGAGAGGGTCCTGACAGTTGGGAGAATTGGGCAGAGGGGGGAGGAGCCAGACAGCACCCTCTACAGCCATGCTGTTAAGGGTGGGCTGGGAGGAAGTGGGTGGTCAGGCAGGCAGGTCAAGCAAACACCAAGTTCCAGCTCTGACATCCTTCCATGAAGATCCAGAGTCAGCCATTCCAAGTCGTTAAACACAGCATGGGTTTTGAGAGCTGATGTGGGCATAGCTGGGGTCAGGGGACAGCTTCCAAATGAGACCTAACTGATAGGAAAGAAAGGAGCCTATTTTATCTAGTTATCCCCGTGTCTCAGGCTGAGTTGCGATCCTGTTTGCAAATGAAGAAACTGAGGCTGGAGAGAGTCGTCCTCACCTCCTCCTCACCTCTAGCCTCAAGTGTTCTTGGGTCTCCCTCCTTTCTGCCTCCCAACCCATTTGTCACAGTGTCCACTCACTCAAGATCAAACACTGACTCTCTGTCAGTGGCAGGCACTGGGGATGTACATCCAGGAACAAAGTCAGCAAAACCTAAGATCGTAGAGGGCAGCAGACAAAAGCCATAAAAAGGGCAGCAGTCGTAGTTCAGTTGGTAGAATGCCTTCCTTGCATGCATGCATGAAGCCCTTGGTTTGATCCTCAGCACCCCATAAAATCTGGCAACCTGGTACATACCTGTAACCTCAGCATTCAAGCAGAAGAAGTGGTAAGATCCTAAATTCAAAGTCATCCTCAACTACACAGTTCAAGATCAGCCTGGGTGGCAGGAGCCCTTTGTCCCACAGAAAGCAAACAAACCATCAGTAGCAAAACATACAAAATGAAAAGGCTGTGTCTGCTGTTGAGGAACACAGAGAAGGGGAAGCGTGCTGCGCTGGGCTGAAAGCTGCGTTTTATGCTGTAGTGAAGAAATGGCCGTCTGAGTGAAGACTGGAGGAAGTGGGGGTCACACAGACAAGGCCAGCTCTGTCCTAATCAGAGATATAGTGTAAAACACTGCCTATTGTACACACGTGGAAAAAAAAATCTCAAGGTGGCCCAAGGCCTTACGTGCACATAGCTCTCTGGGGCGGGGGCAGGGGAGCTACTTCAGAGATAGTAGCGTGTACAAAGGCCCTGGGGCGTGCTGACATGTTTGAGTCATTTCAGGTGAAACTGAGCAAAGGAGAGGAGGATGAGCTCAGAGAGATGGCAGGTCTGGGGACACTGGATCCTATAGGGCCTGTAGCCAGTGTAAGGGTTCTGAGAGCCACAGCAAGACTTGGAGCTGTAGAGAGGCATGACTGTCCCAGAGCCAGCAAACAAAAGCCTCAAAGCTCTCCCATTGCCCTCAGGAGGAAACTGAAAAATTCTTCATCCTCCCTTTCACAACCTCTAGACCAAGGCCCCTTCCTGCCCGCTGCCCTTTGTCTTGGCTATCTTCTCTTCTGCTTGGGCTAACCAGCGTGCCCAGGCTGGTCCTGCTAACTCCTGGCCCCCTGCCCCCCGACGTTCTGCCTACCATCCCTTCACACCCACATGCTCACACTGTAATCCCAGCCTCATCTCTTCAGGGAAGTCTTTCATCCTGGCTCTCCCTCCTGTGTCCCTCCCCCACAGCAGTCCAACTTGCTCTCTTCCACAAGGGCAGGAAGAAGCCTCCTGTCGGGTGCCATTGTAGGGCCTGGCATGCTAAGTATGTGATGGACTGAAAAAGCACATCCTGCCTAGCGTAGGGAGCCAGGTGGAGCCACGCCCACATGGGGAGGAGTTAGAATGACATCAACTCTGGTGCCCACTCAGCTGACTGTCAGAGCTGGAGCAGACTGTTAGGGTATACCTCTCTCTACAGGCTTCCTGGAGGACATGCTTTCCATAGGATGAGTGGGCACTCCTACTGTGCAGTGTATGAGAAAGGGCCTGGGCTGGACCCAAGCAGAGACTGGCAATCATCCCACCCCAGGAGAGAAGACTAGCTCAAACTTGACTTAATCTCTCAGAGCCCTTGAGGGTCCCAGGACAGAGTCCAGGGCAGAGGGCTGGGGTCCTCAAAGCAGCTTCCATTCTCCCAGAAGCCTGCTGCAGGTGGGATCTTGCAACATGGGGCACAGATCATGAGAATTGGTTGCTGGACAGCAGAGGCTGGCCCTCAGTGACAGTCACCTCCCCATCCCCAGGCTTTATGTGCTGAAGCTGTCAGATGACATTGGAAACTTTGGGGAAGTGCGGCTTCCCCTCCTAGGCTGCCTCGGCGTCTCCTGGGTGGTTGTCTTCCTCTGCCTCATCCGAGGAGTCAAGTCTTCAGGGAAAGCAAGTACCCTCCCCAGGCAGGGTTTGTTCCCACCCTGCCTCTCCTGTCTGGGTTGCTGGGGCTAGGGAGGTAGTTCGGGAGGGTCGGAAAGGGCTCTAGGGGAATCCATGGAGCCTGTCTTGTCCCAGGTGGTGTACTTCACAGCCACATTTCCCTATGTGGTGCTGACCATTCTGTTTGTTCGTGGAGTGACCCTGGAAGGAGCCTTCACGGGTATCATGTACTACCTGACCCCACAGTGGGACAAGATCCTGGAGGCCAAGGTGGGATATGGAGGGTTGACCCCCAAAGGGACCAGGGCGGGTGCGTCCAGCACCTGCCTGTAGTGGCTCACTGACCATCCTCTCTGCAGGTGTGGGGGGACGCAGCCTCTCAGATCTTCTATTCCCTGGGCTGTGCATGGGGTGGCCTCATCACCATGGCGTCCTACAACAAATTTCACAACAACTGCTACCGGTGAGCGAGCGCCCCCTGCTGGCCTGGAAGCTTGCCTCTTTTCCCATCCTCTTTACAGCCTGACTCTAGGGCCACTGGGCTCCGGTGCAGCTGGCTGCTTCCCGTGACCTCCTGCACTCGTGACCTTGAAGCCTTGATCTTGTATCTCAAGTGTAAAGAGAGCAAAGCACTGGCTAGAGAAGGGGATGAGTGGATGAGGGGTCAGGAACACTGGACTCACTTTAAAAGACCCAGCACAGAGAGAAAAGGGACACCTTTCTAGAATATCTAATCCCCATGTCTTCTCTTGGCCTAGGCAAGGGAAGCAAGCAGCGTCTCCTAAACTCCCGTTTCCTCTCCCTCAGGGACAGCGTCATCATCAGCATCACCAACTGTGCTACCAGCGTCTACGCTGGCTTCGTCATCTTCTCTATCCTAGGCTTCATGGCCAATCACCTGGGTGTGGATGTGTCTCGGGTGGCAGACCACGGGCCCGGGCTAGCTTTTGTAGCTTACCCAGAGGCTCTCACGCTGCTTCCCATCTCCCCACTCTGGTCCTTACTGTTTTTCTTCATGCTCATCTTGCTGGGGCTGGGTACTCAGGTATGACGTCGTGCATGCATGCATGTCTGGGAGGGTGGGGGCTGGCAGCCTGGGCAGGAGAAACTGGGACAAGGAGCAGGCCCTTATTCTGATAGCTGTGGCTGTAGTTCTGCCTCCTAGAGACCCTCGTCACTGCCATTGTGGATGAGGTGGGGAATGAGTGGATTCTGCAGAAAAAGACCTACGTGACCTTGGGCGTGGCTGTGGCTGGCTTCTTGCTGGGCATCCCCCTTACCAGCCAGGTAAGAATGGAGATGCGGGGATGAGGCAAGGCTGCACTTGCTAGGCCCTTGGGAGTGGTGAGCGGCCTGGTCTGCGGTACCCTGGCTCACCTGCACACTGGCCCGCAGGCAGGCATCTACTGGCTGCTGCTGATGGACAACTATGCAGCCAGCTTCTCCTTGGTTGTCATCTCTTGCATCATGTGTGTATCCATCATGTACATCTATGGTGAGTGCTACCCTCCCATGGTCTCAGGCTGGCCCGCTCTGTCCTCCTGAGCTGCTGACTGTACCCCCTACCCTCTCCACCCATCCCTGTCTCTCCAGGGCACCGAAACTACTTCCAGGACATCCAGATGATGCTGGGATTTCCACCGCCTCTCTTCTTCCAGATCTGTTGGCGCTTCGTCTCTCCGGCTATCATCTTTGTAAGTTCCTCAGGGACCCTCCCAGGTAGCTCTGGCTTTGGGTATCTAAGAGGCCTGGATAGTCAGACGTGTGTACACTCAGAGGTGCCAAGTCCTGGCCTTGGGTTAGGGAGCGGGTATTGAGCCCTTTGACGGAAGCAATAACATATGCTCAGAGCTGCAATGTCAGGGGCACAGCCTCACTCCCTGGCATTACTGCCCAGCTGCCACCTCCACGGGGCCTCAGGAGTCACTGATATCAGTGTGGCTTTTGTCTACCTTACTGTTCTTACCTAAGCCCCTTGGAGGCTGCCCCTAAGCAGGGAGACACATAGGAACGTGGTAGTGTTCCTTGGCAGTCCCAGGACCTGAGGGTGCAGGGCTAGGAGTCAGGTCAGCTCTGTGATAGGGGCCACTTCCTAAGTCCCCAAAGGCTGGGAATGGCTTTGGAGGGAGCACCCCCATTTTTTCAAATGCCAAGCACCAGGGGAACCTATCGGAACACTGCACTGATGTTAGGACTCCCTGCAAGGCAAGGAGCCTGGTCCTTCCTCCACCCTGTTCACGTGTGCTTTTCTGCATTACTACCGTTCTCCTCACTCTAAGGTACGAGGATGTTAAATACGCCCACCACACACACTTAATAACGGGCCAGTGCCACAGGAAACTTTGCTGGAAAGGGAACAGCCTGTGGGAAAACATTAATTTTGCTGCTTCTGTTTGAAGTGGGGATGGTTAATGGCATAATAGTCACTATATGAGGTCAGTGTCCCCTCAGTCACTAAATGAGAAGAGGGGTCGGGGGCTGGCTCAGTGGCACGGCAGTGTCCAGAGCTACCTGTGTCTTGCTCAGTTCCTCAGAAGGTCCCTGGAGGACCGAGGCCTCTACCACATGGGGTGTGGGATGTTCCTGGACCTAGCACAGACAAGAGTTCTGGCCACAGGCCCAGCATTGACACAGGAGGAACGGAAGTCTCCTTTCAAGGCTGAGAGGCTGGAACCACTGCCCAGCACCATGCCTCTTGGGGGTGTGGCATTGGCCCGGAACCAGGACACTCTCTCCTGAGGGCTGGGAAGCTGTGCTCTAGTACCTGGGGTTACCCACCAAGGGCCTTGGCCTGGGTCCTGTGGATCTCTAGGCAGAGAGATTGAGTGAAGCATGCAGTGCCCCGAAAGCTGAGCTGGAGGTACCTTAAGGTGAGGAATTCAGGCTGTGCAGACATATTTCTCTATGGGGCTTTATGTGCCTGTGAAAGCTGTTCTTGACACAACCGTCCTTTCGTAACTCCAGTGAAGGGATTCACCCTCACACTTCAGACTTTGTTAAGCCAGGTATGGTGGCACTCATATGTAACCACAGCACTGGGGAGTCAAGAGGCAAGCCAGTATCTGAATTTGAGGCCAGCCTGGCCTACATAGGGAGTTTTAGGTTAGCTAGGGTGATGCAAATGAGACCCTGTCTCTCTCAAAAATAAACATGTTCATGCCATGTATGATGCCCTATGTTCAATGTGGGTTAGATCAGAACAACTTAAGCTCCAAGCTGCCCCTAAGGCTGAGAGGCCTGTTGAGTCCTTCCACAGGCCCTCTGGGTGTGGCTTGTGAGCCCCCTGGCCAAGTCTCCTGTTCTTAGATCCTTAGCTTGCCTCATTCACCTCTTTCCAATGAGTCTACTACTAGACACTCAGCATTTGTAGCCTCTGAGTGCTCTCCAGGTGACTGTCACTTGTTACCTCAGCCACAGTGAGGCAGGACCTTATCTGGCTTGCTCCTCAATCCCCTTCCCAGCCCGAGCATCTCCTGGTACGAATCAGCTCAAATAGATAAATGAGATTGTGCAATGCACCTCAGACCCAGAGTCAGTGCAATAATCTCAGGTGCTCAGACTGCTCAAAATAAGCTCTGAGGAAAACATTTTTGTGATGCCATGGAGAGGCCTTTTAGGAGGTAGTTACTGGCTCAGAGCCTGACAGGAATACTGTCGGTGGATCTGCAGAATGAACAGAGAAAGCAAGAAGTTCTGGATGTGGTGAAAACCTAAGGCAGGAAGATGTAGCCGGCAAGATAACAGGTCATCAGGCAGACCGGAGGCCTAAGGCTAGGAAATTTTCCTTATCTCTCTAGGCTGTAGAGGGCTGAGAGAGAACGGCTGCTTTCCAAAATGGCAGCCGCTTGCTTGTTCTTTGCCAGTTGAGGACTGGCAAAAGCATACCTCTTTCCGTTTACTGTGCCTCTATGCCCAGCCCGTCCCTGGGTTCCTACTTCTTTTACGTAGGTGTTAACAGTTGCCTGTGCCCAAGCAAACACCTTTGCTGGTCTGGGAGTCTGGAGAGGAAGGGTTGCTGCAAGGAGGGCAAGCCTGGGGTCCAGGAGGGGATCTGCTCAGCCTCACAGCATCCTCTCTACCCTCTACAGTTCATTCTCATCTTCACGGTGATCCAGTACCGGCCAATCACCTACAACCACTACCAGTACCCAGGCTGGGCTGTGGCCATCGGCTTCCTCATGGCTTTGTCGTCTGTCATCTGCATCCCGCTGTACGCGCTGTTCCAGCTCTGCCGCACAGACGGCGACACACTTCTTCAGGTGAGGAGTAAAGGGCTGGGCAGGTGAAGTGGAAGCACTTGGAGCCTAAGGGTTCTCTTCTGACACACTTTTCACTGCGCCCCCTGCCTGCAGCGTTTGAAAAATGCCACAAAGCCGAGCCGAGACTGGGGCCCTGCCCTCTTGGAGCACCGGACTGGGCGCTATGCCCCCACTACAACCCCCTCTCCTGAAGATGGGTTTGAGGTCCAGCCACTGCACCCGGACAAGGCCCAGATCCCCATCGTGGGCAGTAACGGCTCCAGCCGCCTCCAGGACTCCCGGATATGAGCTCAGTTGTTGCAAGGGGAGAAACCCCACCCAACCCTTGCTCCCACCACAGAGACTGGGGAGGCAGTGGACTGGTGTGACTGCCTGCCCCATCATGACCTGGCCAGGATGGCTGCTGTCACCTTGGCCACCACTGCTCATGTCCCTAGTGTTTACACATCCTTTGGATGCCAAGACAGCAGCTGAGGTTGGGAGAGTGATGAGGGGATAGTGTGGGGGTGGGGCGGCAGTGTCCAAAGCACTTTGGAGGAGGTCTCAGGCCAGGTTCCCAGTGGCCTGCCAGGCTTCCTATGGTCTCTGGTACCCTCATGCTCCGCCCTGAGCTGTTTCACTATGGGATAAGAGGTTCTGCTTTCACATCCCACCTGTTCCTCTCCAGCCTCATGACCAGTGTTCCTGACCCCAGAACAGACCCTAGCCTCTGCCCAGGCAAATCTGTATCTTCCTACTTCAGACAAGGTGAGGGCCCCGGGGCTGTACAGTGTTACTTGTTGGACTGCACCACTCAGCCCTGTTTGTGTAATTATTTTTTTAAAAATTGTATTACCTGTGGTTGCCACCCCTGCCCCAGCCTTGGGTCCAGTCTGTCTTCCAGGCCTGCCTGCACCTCACTTGGCTGCTCCAGGGTCTCTGTCCTTTGTTCCAACCCTGGTTGTCAGGCCCAGCCAGTAAAGGCCACGACCCAGCAGCCTGCCCAAAGCACTTGTTTATGGAGGGAAAGAGGACCCTGCACGGCATTCCCTTGCCCACCCTCCATCAGGCTGAAGGCCCAGTCTTCCCAGACGTGCTAACCCCATTTGATGTGCCAAATGGCCCCCGTCCACTTGCCCGTCCCCCCTCTGCAGTCAGAGCACCTTCTCCCAAGACCTACAGTCCGTTTGTCCGTCCTCTGTGCCCTCTGCAGTGACAGCCCTGGCCAAGCCACTTCTAATCCTCTGTAGCAATAACGGTGTGCCGCCCGCCGCTGCCCAGTGTGCAGCACTAGGGTTTTAAAGTCTGTAGGTTTTAATGAAATTTCTATTCCTGTCTCTGAGCTGCTGATGTGCTTTGTCTGGGTCCCTAGGGGACAAAAGTCAAGCTGGGATGGGACCTCTGTCCTCCAAGCCTCTGCGGAGGCTTGTGTGGAGGAGAAGGGGGCCAAAGGCTTTGATGGTTAGAACAGGTGTCCTGCCACTCCTTTCTAGATAGCAGTGACCAGACAAGGGGTGGGGCTGGGACCAGACCAACACACAGCTTGGGGTTGGGAGTGGGACATGTGAGCTCATCTGAGAATGAGGCAGAGACAGAGCTGTGGCAGCTGGAGGCAACAACAGATGGGTGAGTCTCGGCAGAAGCAGAAGACTGTTTTGTGAGCAGCCCTTCAGGTCGGTGCCTGGGATGCTGCACTGGAAACTGATGAAGTTGTTTTTTTGCAATAGCTGTACCGAAGTTGCCGTCCCCAGCGGCTGTTGCTTGCCTGACCTTGAGGGTGGGGGCAGCGCTCCGAAGGAGGTGTAGGCATGTAACCATGGAGACAAGGAAAGGGTCTAAGGCCAGGAATGGATGACCTCAAAGGCTTCTGCCTGCACAGGATGGGTAGAAGTGAGGTGACCATGATGTGAGCTTCACTCTACAGTGCCCTCCCTGTGTGGTGTACCTGTGCTTGGCAGCGGTACAGGAAGGCCCCAGAGAAACCTGTAGCTCCCGTTCCATAGCCTTCTTCTGATCCTTTATCTCTGTGGAAGGGCACAGCTGAGCTATCACCTGGCTTTTCTAGAGTATATACAGTTTAAGGTAAAGGGAGAGGACTGGGTACCCCAGGGGCTCGCCTGGAGTCCTTACCTCCTAGGGTGGGCATTAGGGTATCCTTGGAGGGCTGGCAAGCCTTCATCTGCTCCATTTCCAGACAGTGCTGTGGAGAGAGCTGTTTCAGTGGCCCTGCCTAAAGTTAAGAGACCAAGAGTCCTAGTCTGGGGCTCAGGAATAAGACCATGGAGCCTCTTGGCCTATCTTGAGAGCCTAGCCTGTGGAGAGCCAGGCTTAGCCAGGTGGCAGCTAGTTATGCCCTTGGACTTAAGGATGCAGCAGAGCTGGAGCTGTCAAGTGGATTAGTCTAAAACTGCCAACCAGGGCCTGATAGGAGAAATGGGCATAGGACCCAGAACCTTGATATGTAGTACAGACAGACACACAAACATGATCCCTGCTAAACAGAGAACCTGGGGAGGGCAAAGGGCTGTGCTCACCTGCAGGTCAGAGATCTCTTTCTGCAACATGTGACACTCCTCCTCCAGGAGGCTTCTAGACGGGAGCATGAACAGCCAGAGCCAGTGAGGCAGGACCTACCCAGATGAACCCACTGGATGGCCCCGCCCTCCAGAACCAGCACAGCTGAACTAGCTCCTCCATCCTCGGGCTATGTTGTCCTCTGTGCTGCCTGCTCGTAGCCTTCCAGCCCCACCGTTTCTGGGCACTTCAGTGCTTGCACTCCTACAGCACTATCCTCTTCTGTACCCTGCATTGGGTCTGTGGCTCATCCGTTAGCCTTGTGTCACAGCCTGTGTCTAACCTTCCCTTGGCTCCCCTTGTGCCAGGCTGAAATCCTAGGACCCTGCCCCCTCCTGGTCCCTGTAATTGGCTACTTGCTGGTATTGTATGTAGCAGTCCCACTAACTGCCCACCACACACACACACACACACAATTCCAGCCCCTTAAGATCCACTCCTGTCTTCTTGGCCCCGATCTACACATTCGGGTGCCCCTTGGCCTCACCTCAGGTGTCTGACAACCTGGTCGATGTTAGATACATTCAGTTGGTCTTTGATGACAGTGAGGTCCCTGGGACAGCTGACAGGTGAGGTTAACATCACCCTCTCTGTGTTGCTCATTCTAGTCCTTCAGGGAACAAATGCCATTTCTAGAGACTCGTTTTTCTCACAGAGGCAACATCAGAGGGTGCAAACAATAGTTCCAGCACCCAGGCTTGCACCTGGTAGTTCTGCCACCTCACCGTGTGACCTCAGGGAAATTGTCCTTTTAAGGGTTCATTCTCTCACCTGAGAAGCTGGGGACAATGCTCAGCTTATAGGATTGTGGGGGGATTTGAGTAAGTAAGAAATTGGAGCAGTCTACTTATCAACAGGAGGACATTCATTTCCCTCTTTGTCCCCAGCTGAGAATATCATTTGTCACCTCCTCCTGGCTCTTCATGCACCTCCAAGCCCTCAGTCTAAGCCTAAAAAGAACTGCTCACTGGACGTGGCCTCCTGTCCTCTCCCCCTCTCCAACCCTGGCTGCAAAAACTGTCCCTTTTATCAGCTTGGAAAACCACTGTCTGCCGCCAAGCTGGACAGGTGTCCCCTAAGGACTTCAGCCTTCATGTGCCAAGCCCTATCCCAAGTGGCTATAACAGCATCCACCCCCAGTTGGGTAGAATCTTCAGGGACAGAGCCACGCTCTTTACCTGGGCTCACCAGCTCTCATCAGGAATCGTTCCTGTTGTGCTGAGTCACACCTGGGCTCCTCTAAGGCAAAGCGAAGGACCCTGGGACTATACTGGGCCCACATCTGGGTCTGGTCCCTAAAAGCATGTGCATGAAAGGACCTGAGGACCTCCCTTCAGAAAACCCCCAGGAAAGGTCGCGCTGGCTCTTGAACAGGGGCAAACTCATCTGGTGTCCCGGCATGGCGGCTATGGCTGAGAATCCCACCTGCCCTCACTGATAGCCTTAAGGCGGAGGCCTTGGAGCAACTGTCGGAGTTCTTGGCGCATGAGGTCCCTCAGAAGGGGGGGTGGTGCCAGTAGGGAGGGAGAGTCCGAGTTGGACACTTGAGAAGACTGGATCTCTTGGAGCAGCGCCTTTAGCATCGCCACCTGTAAGGAGAGCTGGGGTACCTTGCCACCAGGGCAGAGAGGATGGGTTTATGTGTGTTGGTTGAGGGTGGTCAAGGGATGGGAGGAGCTAAACAGAAGAGCAAGGGCACACATGAGAACAAGGTGTTGGGGGGTCACCAAATAGAGCTAGGGACCTGGTGGTGGTAGGAAATCGTGAGTTGCAAGGACAGGCCTGGAATGTGACCCACCTCCACCCACCGGACTCCCACCTCCTCTCGCAACTCCAGGCTCAGGTCGACTGCCGCCTCTCCCAGAATCCTCTTCACTTCAGGCCGCTCCGGGAGTGGAACATGCTCCTCCACCAGCTCCCACAGTGCTGGGGAGTCCCCGGGCATGGCCTGCGTGGGTCGCAGTCCCCTGATCGTCACCTACGGGGGCCGGCCGGGGCCGGCCGGACAGCCCGCAGGTCAGAGTGCTAGATTTCCTAGGAGACGGATGGTTGATCTGGACCAGAGCCACGCCCACCAAGCCTCTCCAGCTGACATCATTACCCCGCCCCTTTCTGCTTATGTCCCCCACACTGGAATTGCGCTGTCTTTTGGTGGCCTACTGTGAGCAGACCCTTCAGGGTGAGGGATCCTGGCCTCTTCTGGGGGAAGCCTGGCTGTGGGAATCGGGCCTTAGCCCCTCCCCTCCTAAAGAGTCGGTCACCTGGGAAACCATCCCGCCCTGGGATCAGCCCTTGAAACAAAAAGCGGGCGGACCTGCCAGCAGTGGCTAAGTACATGGTGCTTATCCCAGGACACCTTTAGGCCTCTGAGGGAGAGAAGCTGAGAAATCTAGCCTCATTGGTTCGCTATTTCCTTATCCCTGCTAGTCTGAAAGCAGCGTCAAGATAAACTTTCTCCCTAGAACAGTGGAAGTAACGGGGCTAGGAAATTTATTAAGTCACTAGAAGACTCTAGCCAGGTCACCTCCCACAACACAAACAAGCTTCGGGGAACCAGATCCGCTCACAAACAGACAAGGAGCTGCTCCGTTAACGTTTTTTACTAAAGCACCCACACAAGTTTCTGTGCAACATATAAACAGAGCAGGCCCTGGGGTTCCTGCCTCCTCTCTAAGGGAGGGAGGCCTGAACCATTGACTGATCCGGGCCCCACTTGTCCCCCATGCAAAGGCCAACCCCATGATCCCAGGAAACAACACAGCACCCCTTCTGGTCCCCTCCTGGGGGCGCTCCTCAGTAGGTGGCTCACCAAAGCTTGCCCCCTACAATGTTGAATGAAAAAGGTTTCCCCTCCCCTGGAAGTATGAGGGGTCTCCAGATCTGAGAATTTCCCCTGGAAGAGTCAGTGCCCCCTAGTCAAACCTCCCACCTTCCCAGGCCCTAGAGGACTCGAGGGGAGAGGGGAAACTGAGGCACAGAGAGGTGGAGTGACCTAGCCCAGGCCACTCCGCGAGGCAGTGCAGGGGCTGGCCCAACCCTAACAGTGAGGAGGTTTGGGCTGGGAAAAGTAGGACAGGAAGAAGGGTTGACCCCAGAGAGGGCCGTAAGAGGGGCTTGCCCAAACGCCCCTCAAAGTGAGTTCTGACTTCTAGGTGCAGCTGGCTATTAAGACTCAGAAAACAGCTCACAGTCTCAGTCCTGGGGACGCCCCTAGAGCAGCTGTCAGCCAGGCTGTAGGTCAGTCCTCTGGCAGGCAGCCTTCCATACCAGAAAGGCATGGAGGACCTTCGTTAGTGTCAGCCTTGAGTGAGCCATGACATGGGCTGTCCAATGTCCACTGTGATGTTGGTGAAGAGTGGTTGCCGAGATACTTCCAAGACTCTGTACCGCACGGATCCAATGCCGTCCCACTTCATGCTCATCTTTGTGTTTTGGATCTTATTAAACCTAGAAAGGGAGACGAGTTCAGATCAAGGCTAACCGTCTGCTCAATCCTGAATCTCTGCAGTCAAGGCACGGGCCATTCTCTCCCTTCAGGGGTAACCTGACAGAAGCGCATTGCTCTTATATTTGCTCTCAAAATAGAGACCTCAGCCCCTGTCAGAAAGCTTAACAACCTCTCACAGGTCTCTCCGTTCAGACCGCTATCGTGTGTTTATTATTATTATTATTATTGGGGGATGTGTGTGGAGGTCAAAGGGTGAGGTTGAGCCTTTCCTTCCATCTTTATGTGGGTTCTGGAGACTCACAGACTCCTTTACTCACTGGACTATCTTGCTGGCTCAACTCTAGTATTTGAGGCATCCCACATGCACCCTGTCTCCAGAGACATGCCATCTTTCCTCTAACCCTTGCCATCTTGTTTCTCTTTATTAGTCATTCCTTCCATCTTCACTCCTGGATGCCAGACTGTACTGAGCCACAGGGACACCGCTGAGGACAGGACATGCAAGGCCCTTCCCATCACAGCTAGTCTGCCTCTCTAAAGGAGACTAGGCAAAAGAAACATCAGAGTGTACGGGTATGAGGTTACTACCTTGGGAGAAGAATCTGAAGGCAGAGGAAAGAACATTTCATGCAGAGGTCAGAGCATAGATAAAGGGAAAGTCTAGCTTGTCAGAGACGTATGGGCAGGACTCTGTAAGTCACAATGACTAGTTCATATTCTATGGGCAAGAAGACACCAAGGGATTCCTAACCCAGTTTCGGCAGAGGGGTAGGATGGAGGGAAGAGGCAAGAAAACCCTTGCAGTCACCAGAGCAAGAGCCCAGAGACCAGAATAAGGTAAAGGTCTGAGAAAGGAAAGCAGACAGGCTCAAAAGCTTTGTGGGTGGTCCTGACATGCCTTGCTGATGATTTCAACATATAGGGTAGGGGAAAGAATCCTAATTTTTGCTTTGCTTTTCAAGACAGGGTTTCTCTGTGTAGCCTTGGACGTGTCCTAGAACTCTCTCTGTGGGTCAGGCTGGCCTTTAAGTCATAGATCTTCCGGACTCTGCCTCACTGCCAGTCTGACTGCTGGGATTGAAGGTGTACATCACCAATGGCCCCTGAATAACTCTTAAGTTTGAGGCACAGTATTAGAACGATCATCCAGCCTTCCTTAGCCCCCAAATTTCATGTTGTCTAGCCATATCCACACCCAAGCAGACGTCACTAATTGATGATTAGTTAATCTTGCTAGTTTCTTCACCTCCCTTGAGCACAGAAAGACCTCCAAACAAATTCAACGGTGTCTCTTTCCCAGTAAGGGACTTTCCAAGACCCTCAAAGTCTTCTGGGAAAAAAACTACAAGTCCCCTGGTACTCAGCTGCACAACACTAAAGCCTCTACCATCGGCTCCTAGCCTTCAGATATTTAAGAACCAAATAGCTTCTAGGCTTCAGTAATGGCAGGCATGCTCAGAATCAACTCTTACACAGACAAGTGCCTTCCTCCACTCTGGTCTCCCCATCAGCCTGGCAGTACAGCACCGATGTATATGCCCAAGGGAACATGAGGCCGATCTCAGTAAAGAAGTAAACTCAAGCCCTGCTCTCACCACCTCTTTTATCTGCCAGAAAATCACCTGTTTTCACGACCCATGACATAACTATTTCCCTTGCCTAGTGTGAGCCTCACAAGGGAGAGGAAGACAAGGACTGAGTATGACAAGGAGGCCCGGCACCACTCACACATGCATCTGGAAGCTCGAGCAGTCTGCTTATATTTCCCACGTCTGTCAGACTGTTTCCAGCCAGCCATGAATAACTAATGTGGGTATCTTGAACCACACAAGAGTTGGGGAGGAGAGCAGGAGAGATGGCTCAGTGGTTAAGAGCACTGGCTGCTTTTCCAGAGGTCCTGAGTTCAATTCCTAACAGCCACATGGTGGCTCACAGCCATCTGTAATGGGATCCGATGCCCTCTTCTGGTGCATCTGAAGACAGCTACAGTGTACTCACATAAACTCATATCCATAAAATAAATTCTTTTTAAGTTGGTTGCTCTGATCTCAGAGGGGTTGGCACTGTCTCAGACCTCCCTCCCCAAACCTCCTCTGCTTGGCACACCTCTGTTGGGTTCCTAGGACCTAGGCTAGTACCCACTATCATCTTGTCTGCTCTGACGGGGCCAGTATAAGCAGGGAACATGCCAAGCACCTCAGTGAAGTATTTGGGAGCACAGATGAAAATGTGCCTATGCAATGACAACATAAGTTGGAATCGAAATTCTAGTCACCTCTGGGAACCAGGCCAGGGGTCCCAGGAGTCACCTTTAGAGGTCAAGGAATCAGGAACATTTGGGTCATTTCTAGGGATCAGCTGCCTCCTGAAAGCACTTCTCAGGGGCCAAGGATGCTCAGAGGCCTACTCTATGGGGTCAGCGATCGAAGGTATTTGGGATACTGGAAGTTACGACTAGGAATCAGGGGCATTCAGTGTAGGGGTGCTGGGTCACCTCTGAGGGTTGGGCTCGTTATGTTTGTCCCGGTCATGCTTGATCATGCGGTAGCGGCCTATCCGGACGTCTGGGCGTGAGATCTTCATCCCAGTCAGGGAGATCCTAGGATGGGAGACAGGCAGACTTTCAGGCACCGGGAGGGGTAAGGAGCCCCATGTAGTCTGTGCCTCCACACTCCCTGACCAGCCTGCTCTCTGCCTATCTATACTTACCGGTTGAAGATGTCATCATCCTCGCCGCCCCAGCCCCAGTACTCGTTGGGAAAACCATTGATCCTCAGAAACTGGGCCTTGCTCAGGCCTGACACACCTCCAAAGTAGCTAGCATAGGGCAACCTATGACATGGGAGAACAGGTGTTAGGGTCACAAGGGGATTCGAAATGCAGGATCACAGATGGTATGTAGGTACCATGTGTAACAAGGAACCAGGGAGGAGCTGCATTACACAGAAGGATCTGAACTTGGGGCCAACGGTTGGGATACTGAAGCTGGGACTAAGGGCCTGGGTCAAGTGGGGGTGGGTAGGTCTCAGTCTCACTAAGAGATCTCACCGGAAGCCAAACTTGTCCATGGCAATGGCAAAGTGTCGGGGCTGGTCACCACAACGGTACAGATTGCGGTCATCCATAGGGACCAGGTCCACATCACTGAAGATGAAGCAGTCGTAGGCAGCATCCTCTTTCAGTGCCTCAAGGAAGCCCACGTTGAGCAGCTTGGCTCGGTTGAAGGTCTCCTCACCATGCTGGTGGATGGGTGCATGGACACATCAGCTCTGGGGTCCAGACCCACAAATACCTGCCACTTCAGGTTCCATCGTGATCCCTGGGGCCTCACACATTGTACCCCACCTCCACAATTCCCTCAGATCCTCAGGATTAAATCCAGCTTGTCACCCTCGATTCCCCCATTTACAGTTTGGTTCCAGTCTCCTATTGGGTATTGTAAGAATCTATGGTCCAACCACCTTACATTGTTTAGGTATCACAGAACATGCTGGACCTTTTGATTACCAGGTACTGGGGTGAACTAGCACTTCCCCAATCTAGTAAACTCATGCCTAGAAAAGCTGACTTCCAAACAAACCTCCAGGCCCCAGTACAATTCTCCCTTCTCTCTGGGGCTTCATTTATACCTGTGTCTACTGAACCACTATTTAGAGTGCTCATCTCTTTCATTCATTCATTCAAACACAACCTGTGACTTTCTCCTTTGTACCAGATGCACCTCCTGTGTTCTAATGGAAAGTCTAGTAACGAGGTGCCCTGGTTTATCTCCCTACCGAGCCTACAGGTGTGACATGAGAAACAAGGAATGCCCTAAGTAGCTCCTCTGGCCGAGTTGATCCACCTCCAACTCCCTGGGCAGCTCCGGAGACAATGCAGGAATGTGCTAAGTGATCTTATCTTCCCAACAAAAAAAGATGAGCACAGTGGGTATTGGCAGTCACATCTCTATGAGCTCAAGACCCAGAGATAGGACTGCAGAGCTCCTGGCCATACAGATCCAGGCAACTCTGGACAGAGAGGGGAGATCTGACAAGAATTGGCCCCTCGGCTTCTGCTACAACCCGAGCTAAAGGCAGAAGCTTCTGCAGCTGGCATCTGTGAGTGGGTGCCTCCCAGCACTAGCCAAGTCTGAGAGGTGGGAGTTGCTCCCTCTGAACAGTGAACTGAACTCCACCGGCCCTGAGAGGGAGTGGCCATTTTCTCCTGGCTTATTTATCATCATTCTTCCAGCCTCTCTCACCAGCCAGAAGCCCTCTGCCTTTCCCATATGGCTCAAACATGCTCAGTTCTCTCTGGAGGGAAACAAACAAACAACCTAAACACACACACACACACACACACACACACACACACACACACAGAGAGAGAGAGAGAGAGAGAGAGAGAGAGAGAGAGAGAGCTTCCTTCCAGTATCACCCTAACTTTTGCCATTCCTTCTCAGCGGAGATTTTAAGAGTTGTCTCCAATTAGTTATTTTGTCAAATCTGATTCCTTCTTCAGCCCACTGCAATCTGCTTCCGCCCCCACCATGCCCCTGAAATGGCTCTCACTAGGCCCACCGTGTTGCTAAATCCACTGGACATACTTGGTCCACATCCCTCTCACTCCCCCACAGAGCTCACACAGCTGCCATGCTTCCTTCCTGACACTGCTGGGCTTCCAGGATATCTACTCCCAAGGGTCTCCTGACACACTCTGAATCCATCTTCTGGGCCTCTATAGCTGCCTTCGTTTTTCTCCATCTAACCCTTCAACGCTGCCCCAATATTCCATACTCTGCAGACATGTCAGATGTTGTGGGTTTTAAGAAATTTCTTGTGGGTGAGATGGCTCAGCAGGTAGAGTAATTCTCGGCGTAAGCCTAATGACCTGGGTTTGATCCCCAGCACTTCACAAAGTTGTCCTCTGACTTCCAAGTGTTCTGTGGTGATGTGTGTGTGTGTATAAACAAAACAAAACAGTTATAAAAAAGCAACCTCTAAATTATAGGCTAATGAGATGTATCAGTTGATAAAGTATTTGCTGCGCAAGCCTGACAGTTTAATCCAAGGAACCTCAAACCCAAAACCCATGTAAATCAGGGAAGGAGAGAACGCAGGAAATTGTCCTCTGACCTCCACATGTGTGCCATGATTTGAGCATGCCAGTTCGTGCACGCACACACGCACACACACACACTAAAAATTGTGTAATAAGGAATTGTCTACATACCAGTGTTTGTACTCTCCTGTCCCTCAGAGAAGTCCCTCCTAGATCCAGACTTACAGTCTGACTCCTTGCAAACATCCTTTCTCCTCTCCCAGGCTCAAACCATTCCAGACAAGAGAGCACCCTAAGTCACACTCCTCCATATTTAGCCTAGCTCCTCTGGTCCCCTTCCCACTCACAGGTGTGGCCACAAACACAGCAAACAGCCAAGACTAAACCCTTGCTTTGTTTCCACATCTCTCTTGTCTCTTACAGTGATGTCTCCCTTCACCCCATAAACTGCCTCACCCATAAGCATGTTCACCAGCTCTCTTCTGGCTGCTGTAATCCCTCCTAATTGGTCACACTACTTCTTGGCAACCCCTCCCTCCATTCTTCACATGTAACCACAACAACTAATACAGGTTACCCCCGTTCCAAACAATGGGACCCCACCAGCTCAGGCTAGACTCCAACTGTCACGAATACCTTTCAAGCTTTTCCTCCAGCTACCCTTTGCTGCCCACAAGAGATCAGCTCTCTTGCTAAGCTCTGGTCTTCTAGGGTCCTTTTCCTAGAAGGCTCACCTCCTCCTCCCCCCACCTACTGCCTGCTCATCTCTCACACATTGCAGGGATGAACCAGGCCCCTGTGTTCCCATTGCCCTTACTCCAATTCAACCACATCCCTTTCCTCCTGAATCCCTCAGGGGCAGTGACAGTATATGTATCGGGTTTTCTCCAAGACCCAATGCCTGATATCCCAAAGAGATGCCAAAACAAGCTATGTACACACCGCAAGAGCATATGCCAACATCTACACGTTCATATCCCTTCCACACACATAGCCTTCCTGTGTTCACTGACAGACACACACTCTCCATACCCACGCCGACACGCACAACCGTGAACAGGCAATTCTCACAGGTTTCTCCAGCCCCATGTGGACACCAGCAGGCTCATGGGTGCCCACCCCACATCCCTGAGCAGGCGCATCCACAGGTGCATGTGACGTCCTTGATGGCCAGCGCAACAGCCAAGAACTGCAGAGACCACGCACCTGGTTGATGACGTAGACACCGTAGCGCAGCCGCTGTCGCCTCAACATGGGGTGCAGGTAGTGGAGCCAGTAGCGTAGGTGGTGCTCCCGGTGTCTAAAGGGGATGATGACTGCCACCGTTTGGGCTGGGGTGCAGTCGGGTGGAGAATAGCGGCCGCCCAGGAGCACACCTGGGTTCTCCCTCTGCACCCGTTCCAGAGGCATGGGTGAGGTGAATTCGATGACCACTCGGCCCACTGCAGGCAGGACAGTGTCAAGAGTCAGGGTCTTTGCCAGAATCCGGGGACACTAGCCACCGATTCTGTTGGGAGTGGGCAACAGAGCCCCAGGAATTTGCCCTCTGTCAATAGACCTGAAGCCTCGGTGCCCCCATGGTTCAGCGCTCCAATTCCCTAGTCACACTGGTAGGAGCCTCTTCCCACCCCTACAACAGGTAGGCCCTACTCTACAGGCTCACCAAGACCAGGCGGCACGTCAGGACAGGGTGGAATGACTGGAGCCGTGGAGCCCGGCCTGGCACTGGGCACTTCGGGAAGCCCGGAGCTAGCGGCAGTGGCGTTGGGCCGAGAGCAGTTAGTACTGCTGCTGGCTGCAGGGTAGAGGGCATGTGCTGGGCTTCGGGTACTGAAGCGGCTGAAAAAGGCCAGGTGCTGGGCGTACACGTCGAAGTAGAGGATGACAGCCACAAGGAAGTGCAGCAGGCAGAGAAGGAGCACAGCCTTGCAGACCCGCTCCAGCGTCCCCCCCAGCAGTCTGCTCATCCCGCAGGTGGCCAATGGCCCGCCCAATGGGCCCAAGCATCCGGCTGCCAGCCTGAACAGGGGAAGAGAAACAGATCCCACAGGTCAGGAGAGGTCAGGCGATGAAACCCATCTGCTTCCTACTCAGCTGCTCATTCACAGAACCCTATCCTCACTTACCTTTCACACACCTTGACACTCACGGGCAAACACACCAGCAGTCGCTGGCAATTCGGTGTCCGCTCTCCTAGGCACACCCCAGCACTAAGCCACCCAAACATACACATAAACCCTCACTATACAACCCCATACCCTCATGGCCACAGCGGTACGGACAGGTGAATTTGATTCCCCAGGATTGCACCTCAGCACCAAACCACTTGTACCTATAGGCTCCACCTGAGCCCCAGAGACCAGCTACCTCCCAGGATAGACTCCTCAACACAGGACACACAGTTCAGAGAACAAATCACTTACTGAGTGCCTATCATGTAGGAATACTTTACACTATGACTACATTTAGTCCTTCCAAGGGCCATGATGGGAAGTCACTTAGACCCTTGGCCAGTTTGGGCACTCAGGTCCCAACAGCAAGCAGGCCTGGCCAACGAGGACCAGGCTGAGAAGGGACCTTCAGCATTCAGGAGTGCCCTCCCCATCCCAAAAGGAGAGGATGTTTAAAAGGTTCCTTCCCACTAGAACAGGGGAAAGCATGTTGTGGGGTAAGCAATAGAGAGCCCCTCACTAAGACCTCAGGCTAGCTAGCTCTGGAACCTGATTAGCAAAGCTTGTTCTGATTCCCGAAATGGAATCCACTTGGACCCCCAGAGGAGTAAAGTTCATAGGCTTTCAGAGGTGGTGGTGGGGGATAGGGGTGTCCTTGCTTGGACCAGGTCTCCCCTGTAGTTCCAAAAGGTCAACAAACACTTCTGGACTTGTTCCTGAGAGCAGAATATCTCAAACATCCATGAAATCACATAGACAGCTTTAGTGCCAGCAGTAGGCACCCACACTCAACCATACTCAAGGGACACACAGAGACCTACATAGAGAGCTAGACACACTTGGGGCGACAGTAACATACGAGCCACATATATCAACAAACCGCGGCTCGGACTTATACAAGCATAGCCATTCACCCAGACCCACGTGCAAGTATTCCCACCCCTCCCTCCGGGGCAGGGGCTCTAGGTCAGGTTAGCCACCAAGCTGAGGGGTGCGTCTGGGCGGGGCTGGGAGGCTGAACACGTGGCAGCCTGGGACGGGGGAGGCAGCAGAGGACAGGTGGGTGTGGAGCCCTGGGGAGGGGTGCATGCAGTGGGGGATGTGGATGTGGGGCCGGGGCGAGCGCCTCTGAGAGACACAAGGCCAGGGCGAGCGAGGACAATGAGGGAGGCCGAATGGGGGCGGACGCCGGAGCCCAGGAGGCTAGCGGGATGGGGGTAGGGTGGGGTGCAGCGCCGGTGCCTCGCTCACCGGGTCCTGGACTGGGATCTGTGGCGGCGCGCGGGCGGCCCCCTAGCCGGGCCGAGTCTGGAATGTCGGGGCCCTGGGTGGGGGGCCGCGCGCGCCCTCCTCTCACGCAGCGCTCGGGGCTCAGCAGGGGGCGCCGCTCCAGCTCGGGTAGGGATCCCAGCTCCAGCAGCTGTGGACGGCTCTGTTCCCCATGGCCCGGCCCCACCGCCCGGTCAGCGGTCCCCGAGGCTCCCGGGCCACCTCCCGCCGCCGCCGCGGGCCATGGAGCCGCGCCACCCCGGGAGGCAGGGCGGGGCCGGGCAGACCCACGGACCGGCGGACCGACGGACCACAGCGCTGCCGCCTCCCTCCCGCGCTACGGCTCCTCGGAGGGGCAGGCCAGGCCGGCGCGCCCGCGCGCGCGCCCCCGCGGCCCCCGCCTCCAGTGCGCCCGCACGCGCCGCGCGCCGCTCCGCCGCCCGCCCCTGCCGTTGGCCCTGCGCGGCCCAGCCAGCGGGAAGGTGCGTTTGCGGATGCCCGAGACCCGGGAAGGGCGCGGGAATCCGTCAGGTTCCTCCACCAGCTTGCCGTAGGGATGGAAAGAGACCAGGAGTCAGATGGCTAGGCCCTTCAGATAGTTGGGAGGGAGGTGGTCTGGATAGTGGGTTAGGGCCTCGCCAACTGTTTTCTGGGAACGTGAGTCAAGGTCAGCCAACCAAGGCTGCCTGCTGGGTAAGACCCTTAGAGGTGTTGACTGAAAAGGCCTTACTGGGTAAAAGCAGGTTGGGTACGATTGGGGGTGGGGGGGCAAATCAAGAATTGTGTAGGAATGGGTGGAGCTGAATAGGGCCCCAGGAACTAAGACCAGAAAAGAGGTTTCTGGAAGGGTTAGGTGTTAATATAGGACTATTAAGAAAAGTAAAAAACTGAGTTTCAGGAGTATAGCGCCAGAGAGAAGTAGCTGTGTTGAGTTTGGGTCTAGGGCAGAGGTGCAAGGGCACAGGGCTAGGAGGATCTTAGAGCCCAGACTCTTCAACGAAGAGGCGCCAGCATTAATTACAGTCGGCCTAGCACCCTGACCTCCCATGCAGGAGCCAGCACTGTCCAGAGCAGACATGGTATGTAGATAGAAAGTTACAAGAGGTTGGAGTGAGTGCACAGGCCCTACCCTTCCTCTGTGAAAGGTGTCGCAAGGGGCCAACAGAAGCCTCACTGACTGGGACAAATACCAAGTTTATTTCACAAACACTAGGAAGATGGGCTGGATGGGGGCTGGGGTGCCACAGGTGCACAGCTGTACACAGTCACCATCAGCAGCCCACTCCCCACACTGGGGTTCAGTCTGGACTGCAATGCCTCCAGAGTCAACAGGCAGCGAGAGGTGAGTGCGGGAGGGCACTGAACACCAAGCCCCAGGAAGGCTAAGGGACACAGCTCCAGCTGTCCCAGGAAAAACCAGCAATAAATAACAGTGGGGCACGGCCCCACCCATACAGGTCATCTAGTCACCCATCTTCACTCTGGAGGTCTGCAAAAAAAGAACAGGACAAATCAGGCAAGGACAGTGACCAGTGACAAGATCAGAACCAGCAAGCTAGTAGGTGGACAGACAAGACCACAGAAGGATGACCACACAAGGACAGACACTATGACAGACAGACATGGACAATAACAAAGTTCAGCTGTACAACAAAGAAGACCGTGTCGGTGTCCCCAAGAGTCAACCCAGCCAAGCAGAACCCTAAGTCATGTTTAGACCTTCAGGACGGTCTTTCAGTTGCAAACTCACACGCTGACAAAATGCTAATTTAGACATGCTAGTCTGACACGAATGTGATACACATAGAAACACAGACCCTGAGACAGACAGGACACAAAGACATCTTCAGAGACAGCAGAGGAAAGAGATGCAAATGGAGGGACTAATGGAGAGATGTGTGCATATAAAGCAGCAAACGAAGGGGGGCCAAGAGATGCAATTCTATTCCTCTGAGCAGAGTAGGGCAGGGCTAGGCTAAAGAGACCACAGCTCCCTAGGGGAATTCACACCTGAAGGATTGCAACGATGACCCCAAAGAGGCCAATGGCACTGCCAAAGATCTCCACGATGAGAATTTTTACAAAGAGGCTGGGGTTCTGTGCATCAGCCAGGGCAGCCCCACTGCCCACGATGCCCACGCAGACTCCACAAAACAGGTTGGACAGACCGACGGTGAGGCCAGCCCCAAACATGGAGTAGCCTGGAGGGTAAAAAGTAGCTCAAGTGAGGCAGAGGCAAGCAGGAGCAGAATGGTCCAATGTGGGCATGTCTGGATGGTGGGGGTGTCTCACTATGTAGTTATGTAGTGCTGGTTGGCCTCTTACTTGGTGCTGCCACGTCCCAGTACTGGGACTAAAGGCCCACAGCACCACGTCTTGCAAGACTGAGTCTGTTACCCACTTACCTGCATGGTAGTTTCGATGGCCAATGGCCTTGGGGTCAGTAGCACTGAAAGGCTGTGAGGGGCAAAATAAGTCATCAGAAGGCATCCCATAATGCACCTAGCTTCTCTTCCCTCTAATCTTTAGGGAAAGCATAGACATTTTGATGAATCCTTATCCCCACTGACTTTCCCTTACCTCAGCCATGTTGCTGATGACAATTGCCATAATGATGCCATAAATGGCCACCGCTTCACAGAAGATAATGCTGGCAACCGTAGTGGTAAATGTTGGGGGAGGGGCGGGAGAAAGAGATAAGGAAATCAGCCATTTCTCCAGAAAATCCCCAGCCAACTTTCCTTGACTCACATACACGCTACGATGTGACTGGTCACAAGCCAGTATGTCATCAGACCTCCATTACCGCTCATTTTGACATTCAAAAGCCTTTACACTTACCTAACCAAGTTCTTGGTCTTGATTCTGGGGGCTTTCACCCCACCCCCAATGATGGAAGAGCCGGTGATATAAATTCCCCTGATAGAAGAATAAGAAACTGATTAGAGCCCAAGTAGTCACTGGCCCCAGGATGATTAAGAACCCAGTGATGATTCCACCGGCCACAACTCAGCACCTCCCACTTGTCCCACCACCCCAACACTCACCAGGCTGCTCCAACCACAGACAGAGAAATTGCTAGGCCAATGCCCAGATTCGACCACATGAAGGGGGAAGTTTCCGTCAGGAACCTGGTGTGGAAACGGGGAAGAAAGCGATTCAGCTGTGGTCAGAAAAGGGCAGGGGTGGGGAGACACAAAATCAACTCCTACCCAGCTCCAGCCCACCAGTCCCAGACGTTGCATCTCTACACTTCATATTTCCCCAAGGTCCGTGTGAAGAGCTGGGCTAGGGCTCAGACCACAGCAGAGAGGCCCCTAGGAGAATCCTCTCCATGCCCTTCCTTACCATGCCACATCAAAGCGAAAGCCCAGGTCAAAGATGGTGTAGCAGATTCCTGCAGCAATGAGGAAAGGAGTTAAAGGGCTGCTCTTTCGAGACACAGTCCCCAACCGAGGAAAAAAACACTGCCCAGCTGTCAAACTGTCAGCCACCTACATCTAATTAGACAAGCGAACAGTCCAGGAGAGAAACAGCACCTCCACCCAGGCCTCCATTTTTTTTTTTTTCTCTTTTGCCACTCCCTAGGTAACCCGTCTTAATGACACCAAGCCCCTTCCCGGGCTGGAGGGAACGGGCGCTGTGTCCAGGCCGCGCCAGATCCTGCCGGCCCAATCGCTGTTTACCCAACAAGCTGTGAATGGGGGGGAGGGCAAGGAGGAAAAAGAGGAAGCGGGGCGCCCAAATAAGCGGCTCGCGGACGAGAGGAGGCCAGGAACCTGGTGTCACGACTCTGGAAGGGCCAATGCTGCTCTCCCAGCCCAGGGCCGTCGCGGGAGGGCACCGCGCTGGGCTGCCTCCCGCTGCCACCTGCCCCCCGCCCCAACCAGCAGGCCACCTTGGCCCGCCTGGGCCCCGCTCACCCACGACGGTCATACAGGCCCAGAAGGCCACAAAGATCCCGAGGTAGAGCAACTCCAGCCCCGTCATGGCAGCAGCGACGGCAGGGGTCGGATCGGTGGGACCTTAGGTTAACCGCGTCCACCGTCCGCCCCGCAGTCTGTCGACCCGCCCCGCAGCGCCACCTGACCCACGCATGTGATGCGCCGGCTCCACGTGACCCCCGCGCACAGTGACTGGCTGCCTGAGACGGGGCCTTGAGAGACGTCATGCCGCGAAGCACTGTGGTGGTTGTAGTTTCGTCGGGCGTTCTGTGCGACAGGTACTGGCTCTGCACCTGCGCTGCCGGTTCTCTAACTTTCCACTGGACTCCCAGTTTATTCTCCAAACACTGCAAATCCTTCCTGTCTGTTCTAGTTCTGCCTAGTTCCCTCTGCTTGAAGCAGGATTTCGTGGTCTTCGCACTGCCTAGCTAATGCCTGCTGGTCATCGGAGGTCATTCTAAGTTGTCTTTCCTAACCTAGAGGTAGGATGGAATGCCAGCAGCGAATGTCCATGATATCCAGGTGATCTCTTTTTTAAAAGATTTTATATGTGAATAAAACATCGATGTGTTAAGGCATACCAGAAAAGGTCATTGGATCCCATTACAGATGGTTGTGAGCCACCATGTGATTGCTGGGAATTGAAAGGACCTCTGGAAGAACAGTCAGTACTCTTAACCGATGGGACATTTCTCCAGCCTCCCTGATGATCTTATAAGGCGATGCCATTCTCCTCTTCAAATCCCCTGTGGATCCTATTTCACTTGGGACAGAAGGGAGATCCTTAGATCTTAAAGTATGCAAAGCAAACACTGTAACAGCAAAGCTCCAGGCCCCTAATAGACTATCCTCTGAACTAGCCCTCATCAGTCATAGCCCTCCCTTGCATTTGGCCCACTCTGTAGCTTCCAGCCTCTGCTCACCTTCAAGGCCTTCCATACCCATTCTCTTTAATATTCCAACCCCAATCTCCCTTACACAATCCCTTTTCGTTCCCAGATTTGTGTTTTCCCATAATTATCATCACTACTTGAAACGGTAGGTTTTTGTGTCTGTCTACTCTCCCCAGGAGGCAGGAGATCCATGGTTTCTGTTGTGCTCAGTACTGTTTCTAGTGTCTGGCATACAGATGGGTCCTCATAACATGCACATAACATACATGACTGATGCTCATTCTAGTCCCATTCCCGTGTTAGTGTACAGCTCTGACTCTGCTATTAGCCTGGGCACATGAACTGGATAGTGCCAATATAAAATTCTTTGGTTAATGTGGACAAATTTTGAGATCCAACCATACACACACACAGTACTAGGAATTAAACCCTAGGACCAACACTATCAACACTCTGAAGCATCCACCATGTTCACTGAAGTCTTTGTTTAGACCCAAAGGTTTTTTTCACTCCATTTTGTCTTAAAGATTTATTTATTGTATGTGAATACACTGTAGCTGTCTTCAGACACACCAGAAGAGAGCATCAGATTCCATTTTCAGATGGTTGTGAGCCACCATATGGTGGCTGGGATTCTCTGGAAGAACAGTCAGTGCTCAAACCACTGAGCCATCTCCCCAGCCCTTTTCACTCTATTAGAATAGACAATATTTTTTCTCTCTACAAGATCCAGCTTAGAATTCTCTGTCTGGGATACCTCTTAAGTCCCCTTCAGGAGCCTGCTATGAGACCCAGCTGCCCCTGGGGCTCCCTTCACACACAATTATATTGTGGGGTTACTATGTCTTCCCAAGCACATTTTGAGAACAGTAATCTAGTTAAAAATAACTCACACATCCATCCACAGGAACTGTTAGAACTGAGCTTTGTTTGGTGAATAAAGACAAGAGAAAAAGTATTCAGTTTATTTTGGTTTCTTTGGTGTCCCCAGGAAACAAGTCTGAGCCAATGTACCCCAGCACTGTATAATAGAACTTTGTGCCATGGTGGAATTGTCCTCTTATGTCCCACAAGCAGCCATGTGAGTGCTTGAATGTGATTAGTGTAACTGAAAAACAGTTTTTTATCCACTTTAAATGGCAAAGCCATGTGTCCAATGAATACTGTCTTGGGCAGTACAGGTCTAGACCAGTGGTTCTCAATTAGGAGCAGTTACATGACATCTGCCAACATCTAGAGATAATCTGGGTTATCCTGAGGGGGGAGGTGTGGGATCGGGAGGAAGAAAGGTGCTTCTGTCAGCTGAACCTGAACATCCTCCTCTGTACAGAATAGCCTCCAAAGTAAAGAATTACTCTGCTCAAACTGTCACCAGTGCTGAGGTGGAAAAACCCTGGTCTGGATCATCCAACTCCTGCCACCGACCAAGTCCCAGAATGCTGACAGATGAATCCAGGAAAGCCCTGGGAGCCCTCCCTGAGTTACCTGGACCCCCAGTCAAACAGGCATTTTGCACTGATGTGCTTGAGGCAGCACCAACACAGGCTACAGCTCCCTGAGGAGCTGTCTACACTCCCTCTGCACAGGCATCAAGTATCCCTGTGAGAGGACGAGAAGTTGGTGCAAGGAGAACAAGTCCCAGCAGACTTATCGCTCTACGACTCTGGCCTCACACTGGATTGGCTGCTTCCCTCATCCTCATAGGCAATGGCAATACCTCGTCTTCCTCTGACAGCTGCTTTCACTGGTGTCTGGCCCAAGCAGGGCTCCAGCCCCCGCCAGCTCCGGGAACTAAGGAATGAAGCTACAGAGGGAAAGAGAATGAGCTGTGTGGGCTGGACCTGGACAAGAATCTAGCAGGGGGCAGGTTCTTACATGCTTACCTGCAGGGCTGCTTTCAGCCAGCTCCAGCTGGGGCCTTGGAGTTAGGGCAGAACACCTAGTGTCATCTGATGACTTCCAAGGAGGTGGTGACCGGAGCTCCCCAGAAATGAGTGACACATCTGGGGTGTCCCACAACTCTGACTCAGGTGGTGGGAGTGGCACATGGAAGGGAGAACCTAAAATGGAAGGAGAAAAGAAAGCTCTCCCAGTTTCTCAACTCCAAGCCCTAACTTTCAAGCCAAGATGTGGCCCCACCACTCACCAGGCAATAGCTCTGCATAATGTGTGAGGTGGGGAGCCAAGCCTGGTGGGGGCCAGGCAGGGTTGCAGGCGGCCTCCAATTCACATGGTGTCAATACAGGCCGAAAGAAGCCACCTGCAGGCTGGGGGGCTAGTGCTCCCAGAGGACAGGCTAACAGCACAAAGACATCCATCTCAGGGAAGTTGGCAAGCTTGGCAGGTGTCGGCTTCCCCAGGGCTAACACATAGCTCCGTTTCCCAGCAGCTTCAGTCAGTTTCCTTAAGTGTGCCAGCGCCTCACGGTGTTGAGCCACACCTAATGTGCCCGCCAGCAGCCCTACCACACGGGCATCTCTGGCCCTCTCTACAAGATACAGTCTTCGTGCTCTTAGTCTCCCAGCCTTGGCACCCTGGTCTTGTGTCTGTCCTGTGTCTGGACAACAGGAAAAGAAGGGCCGTCCTGGCGTCCACCCCAAGAGCAGTCTGCTCAGATCTGGATCAAGGTTGGGGTCAGAGCTTGCTTGAGAAGCCCCCACATAGAAGGCACCGTATTCTTCCAGACATCTTCCTGGGCTCAGGGGAAAGCGGCGCCCAAAACGCTCCAGTGACTCAGGCTGTGAGCTTGGGGACCCCACTGGCAGGGGAAGAGCTGGGCTGGAGATGAGCAGATCTTGGTACTTTGGGCGCAGGAGGGTGGCCAAAGGTTCTGAAAGAGGTGGCATCAGTGTTGAAGGCTGGCAGAGTAAGAGATGTCCTTTCCCCAGGTGCCTGAATGTGACCCTAAATCACAAGCTAGGCCAACCGAGGCCAAGAGCTCTAGGGGCATGTGCTTAAATTGGGGGAATTAAGGCATGCAGCATGAACCCACCCTTCCTTCCCTCACAGGTATAATTTCTCACCAAGGGCATGGGCACAAGCTGGCTCACTCAGCAGTACTACCGGTGCTGTGGTATCTGGGTTCTGGGCTTCAAAGGCTTTTGCACAGAGCTCCAAAGCAACGGAACGTTGACCAAGGACAAAGGTGATGGGCAGCAAGGAGGCTGGGGGGCTTAAGCAGGCAGGACCAAAGTGTACAAGGGCTTGAGCTCCAGCCTGCTCAGCACCCAGCACATCCACACAGCAGCTGCAGAGGAGAGAGTACTGGTAAGAGGTGCTCCCTACCTGGAGAGAGTTGTCATCAATGGGAAATGTGGCCAGTGGAGAAAATGGTACCAAGCTAGGAATTCACTGTCACTGTGGGAAGCTGGCATCATGCAAACACAGTCACTAGAGGCAGACACTGTGAGCAGGGAAACTTCATACCTGCCATAAGCTGTGTCCCCTAAAATGAACATCTTGGATCCTGTGACTTCCTCCAGCCGTGCAGCCAACGCTCCAGCATCTCCTAGTAACTGGTCAGGAAACTGCAAGGCCACCTGTAAATACAAGTCATAAGTCAGCGACAACCTCACTCCTCCACCAAGAGCCTCTGCAAAAAACAAAAACAAAAAAAACAAAAACAAAAAACCCCCTAACTTTCCAAGTCCCTACTTCCAAAGGGACAGTCAGCCCCACAGAGTTGTGGGTGATCCATGCGACACACGGGTGGGCTCCGATTTTCTCAACCAATCCCCACATAGCACTCGAAATCCCAATCTCCGCAACCCATTCCCAGAGGCGAGTCCCCCCTTCCCGCCCTCTTCTCTAAGTCAGTCCTCACCCGCTGACATCCTAAATCGCAGACAAATTTCGTGACTCGCTCCAGCTCGTACACTCGGTCCAGGTCTTCAGGAGGGGTGAACTGCCCTGGAACTCCCGCCTCCCGTTGCAGCGCCGCCTCCGCGGGGCTGCTGAAGGTAGACTCCATGGGGCGCAGCTTGGATGGGGCGAGATACAGCTGCACTCTCCAAAGTCCTCGAGGTCACAGCAGCTTTGTTTGTGGATCGGGACCAACCTGTCCCCGGGTCCTAGGATCCACAAGATAGGCTTCCAAATTCCCGGTTCCCCATTACACATGGTCCTACGGAGATTACTTCCGGGTTCAAGGACTACCCACAGAGAACCAATCACCAGCCTCGCACTCAGGACCATCGGAAGTACCGCAAAGCCTTGTGGGTGTTGTGGTTCTACTGGCTAGGGCATCCTCCCGGGTACCACCAGGCCAGCCTGCTAGTGCCCTCTTGGACATCATTTCTAATCAATGTAAGCAGGCCCCGATCTGCTGATCACATTTAAACGTTTGTGTATGTATGTGTGTGTAGGCACGCATGTACGTGAGTATGTGCATAAAGTGAGAGCAGAGATCCTTGAACAGCTAACTCAGGTCTTCAGGCTTGGCTACAACCTCCCTAATCCACCAAGCCATCTCACAGCCCCCATAATTTGAGTCAGGGTCTTGCTGTGTAACCGAAGCTGGATCTCTCAATACTGTATAATTCCAAACTCAGGCCCACTGCTTGGGTTTGAATATTTTGGGGTAGGTACTTACTGCCAGGCATCACAGAATGTCTCTATCCCCTTTACCTTGTCTGCTAGAGGATTGTCTCACAACTAACTTTACAGAATAGTCTCTGTTGCCCTCAGTTTGTCAACCAAACGCTGAGCCTTTTCTAAGTTCACCAGGCACATTATAAGGAGCAAGAATTATCCTAGATAATTCTTAATAGATAAGGAAACAAAACTATGTCTGCTGGTTTCAGAAACTGGGCTTTAGCGCCCACATTTATTCTCTCTCCCCACCCCCTAGGGACTGAACCTGGGCCCTCATGTATGGTAGTCAAGGGCTCTATGACTGAGCTACATCCCCAGCCCCACCCCACATCTTCCCATGCTACTTTTTGTCATGAGGGGGCATGGGAGAGGAAAACGTCTCTTAACATGATGTAGTAGGGAAAAAGAACTGAAACCATGTGGAGCATCTCTGCATCCTCCAGGAGAGTTGAGAAACCAGGACTGTAAGGAATGGGACTGATGGGGCTGGAGACATGGTTCAGTGGCTAAGAACACTTGCTGTTCTTGCAGTGGACAGGTTCAGCTACCAGCAACCACATGGTGGCTCATAACCATATGTAACTCCAGTTTAGTGGATCCTTCCTCCTAATATCGACAGGTAACTACACTCACGTGGTGCACAGATATAAACTCAGCCATACACACATATATATAACTGTTTAATTGGGACTGAGGAGTGGGTAATGAGGGGTAAATGATGAAGTGGGAGACACTGGCGCTACTAGTTGGCTCAGGAAGACAATGGATGGAAAAGAATGAAAGACAGAATTAATCCAAAAGCTGGGGAACAAACAGAGAATGGGAAGCAGTTACCGTGGATTCAGATGTTATGGATGGGAGTTGGGAGAGCTCAGCTCAGCTCTTCTGATTTTACTCAAGGGTAACCAGAAGGGCAGAGCAGTCAACTATGGCTGAGAGAAAATAAAGGAGTCCAGCCACCGGGCGCTATCCGTGGTCCTGACGGGCTGAGACTATCTGCATTAAAGGTCCTAAGAGGGAGAGCTAGGGATACACAGGCAGTATTAGGTAATCCTTATTTTTCCTTTAAGAGCTGAAAGGCCTTCCAGCTGCTCTCACCCCACCTTAATTTCTACAGACCCCTTGACCATGTGCAGGTTCAGGTGCTCTAAAACACCTTATGGGTGCAGGTGATGCACTGGTTACAGCCCAGCTCTCTGTCTCCTTGAAATACACTCAACATAAATGAACATAAATAAAAATTAAATACCATACCACACATCCATCCTGGAAATCTAATCTCCAGTCTACTTCTACCCAATCCTCAAGTGGACCCCAAAGGCACATATTCTCATCAGAAATGCAACTTCCTCCACACAGCCTTCCCTCACCCGTTCTCTGCTGAGCACAGTAGCTATGAATGAGGCCGGCCTTTGTTTGGCTTAGAACCAGGGACCGAGTCTTCAGAGTTGCTGATTAAATGTATGCATGAATCTAACAGGAGTGTATATGGGTTGCTGATGCTGCTGTTCTGTAGCCTCTCACCCTGGGAGCAAGAACAGGAAATATTGGTTCCAGGTTAGGCATCTTGAATGGTGGCACACACTATGACCTAGGTGTCCCTACCATTCTTGCTTGGTTTGTTTGTTTGGTTTTGGTTTTTTTGAGACAAGTTCTCATTATTCAGCTCTGGACATCGTAGAACTCACAGTGTAGACCAGGCTGGCCTTGAATTTACACAAGTTCGCTGGCTTTTGCCTCCCGAGGGCTGGGATTAAAGGCATTTGCTAGTACACCCTATGTCCCCACCATTCTAAGCCAAGGCCTGGCTTCCGGCATCCTTCCATTCTTCCGTCAGACCTGGGTCCACGTAGGCAATGGAGGACGGAGAAAGAAGGCAGAGGCAGCAGTAAGAGTCCAGGTTTACTCTTTGGGAACAGGAAGGGGTAAGAAGGGGTGAGGCAGGACACACGTGTCCCTCAGTAGTCAGCTGTGTAGTCTGTGCCATGTAGCCCCCGGCACAGCAGTGTAAATTCCTTCACCATCTCCTTCACCCGTCTCTTGTTCACTCGCTCACTGGAGAAGGGAAGGGAGAGCATATTAGCCTTATCTACCAACACCATCAAACCCTATCCCAGCTCAGGCCGGTGCCAGCTCTGCTCACCGAAGTATCTGCTGGCTGAAGGTGTCCTTCTGCTCAGGGCTGAGACGGGCGGATGGGAAACCAGGTGGCTGCAGAGCCTCCTTGATCCACATGCTCAGGAGGCTGAAGCAGTGTTTGTTCAGAGCGAACAGGATATCGGCAAAACAGTCCATGAGGCTACGGGAGGCCTGGCCCCCGATGGCCTGAGGGAGAGGGGGGTTCTCAGTGCACCAGAGCCTGTCTCCTCTATAGCAAGGAGGCTTAGCCATATCACAGGCTCTCTGGGACACATCCACAGCCAAGCTGTGTACGTGAGCACCATCTTCTAAGAGCCAGCAGATCTTCACAACGTTCAGACATTTAATCATGGGAGAAACAATCAGAGAGCTTAGAAAACCAAAGATTCAGCACCCCCACCCACACACAGTACCAGCTGCCTCAGTGGAGGTCTCACACCCAACCACTTACTCCAGCTCACCTCCAGCACTGCTATGAGCAGCATACGGCCATCTTCCTGTACCACGTTCCCCACAGGTTCTATTTCCCCACACCGAGGCAGCAGCTCAGTCTGCAGGTGAGAAGCCTGTCAGACCCGGCTCCTTCCCCTCTCCCTGAGGACAAGATCTACACACCACACCCCTACCCTCTGTACTGGGGGGAGTCAAGGGTCAGCATGGGACTCACAAAGAAGCCACAGGAGGCCTTGACAGTAGGTGCCTCAGGGAACTTGAGGGCCAGCACAGCTGTGGGAGAGGTGAAGGTAAGTCAGGCAGAGCCTAGTGACACAGGGGAACCCCAGGCCTTCCTTTCCACTTGGCCCCACTTACCACACTGGAACACAGCTTTGACATCCAATCGTTCACACTGGAACAAATCTGGCTTCCGTTTCAAAGCCTGCAGGAGGTGGAGCTGGTAAGCCCAGCCCCAGCCAGCTCCAAGGATCATCCCCCCACTCACCTGCCACCCAAGCTCCTAACTTTAGGCATCACAGGTACAGGATATGCCACCCAGATCTCTGGGGAACCCACATGACCCCAGAATTCAGTCAAGTGAGGAGCTGCACAGGGATGCTGAATGTACAGGTAGGTTATATCTGAATGCATAGGTATGAGTGTTTAGGTCCCAATCACTCCCTAAGCAATCAGCTTCCCCTCTCCCCTCCCAAAGGTTTCAGGTAGCCAGTATTGTCTATGTCTTGAATCACAGAAGTGGAGCCTCTTGGGTGTGTGGAAGGGTAGCAGGAAGAAGAGTTAGCAGACATGAAGACCCAGCCCAGCATCCCCACTCCCACACCCGTCCTCTTCTCCCAGCTCCTCTTCAGGAAGAGAAAATGTAGACGAGGAGATCTGGTTCCCTCATCCCTTCTTTCCTCTAGGATGCTCTCTGTCCAGGGCCTTCTCAGACATCCCCCATCCTAGGAGCCAGTGCTGCCATCAGGGTAGCAGATGGATGGGGGCAGATGGCCTGCCCCAAGTGCTACCAGACATGGTTGGCACATCCTTGAGTCACAGGAGACGTTCGGCACAACTCCAGCAGTCCTTAAACACTGCCCCCCCAGCACACATCACATAGACCCTTCCAACCCCTCATGAACCCACTTGAATACCCCCATGTTTATATAAGTGCAAATACCCCTACATATACCCCAACTTGAAACTCTACTTACACACCCGTTATACCTTCACATGCGCTCTTCTGAATTTACAGCATACTTTCATTACCATTACACACCCAACCCTCATACATCCCAAACCATCCACATACAAACAGTCCTCTCCCACAAGTACACCATCCCAACATACCCACGAATACACCGAGACACCCCACACACAAACTCATCCAGGGCCAGAACACCATCATTCTTCACTCCTTTCCCCACATCTCCACACACTGAAGGCTCCAGCAGAGCAAGAGCCATACCCACTGCACGTGCTCACACTCTATCAGTCACAGCATTACTACACATTCAGTGGAGGCCTGTGGAAGTAAGCAGAAAGATACCCACTAACTCCAACTCACAGACCCCTCCTTGTCCACAGGGACTCTCTCACACAGAACCCATTACATTAACCTCCACACAGCCATAGCCTGATGCACATCTGCCAAGCCATGTTCACTCAATGTTGGCATGCCAACAACTCACAACACATTCTTCTTCTCATTGAAAACTCACCTCTCCAGCTCAAACACACAGACTGCCAACACATATCCATATTCAAAGGCCATCAATTGTCTAACATATCACATATCAGCATACATACAATGTAGAGGACACCCTCATCACACGTCACATCAAATTCACACCAATCTCAGCGTCCAGCACAATGCACATCCTGCTTACACCAGATGACTTCTGTTTCCTTCCAAAACCAAACTCCAAACATACAAAATAAGGTCAACACACTTGAGAGCACATTCCAGACACAAACACATCCTATCAAGGTCTCACAGTGGCGCCTAGACCCCACCTCCAGCAGCACAATCTCTCCACCAGATGCACTCTGGACTGCACAGTGCACATTCACCTTGAACTCTGCTCTTTAGAGGTGCTCCCAGCCTACCTCTTAGAAGCAAGCTGGGAGCACTCAGGCAGGCAGTCCCCGGCGGGAGCACGGAGGACAATGAAGCCCAGGCCCTTCAACTTGAACCCTACTCTTGACAGTTCTGGGTAAGCTGGCCACACAGGAACTATTGGGTACAGTCGCCACCCCCTCCCCTCTCCTTCCCTCCCTTCAGGATCAGCCTCCCTCTGGTCTTTGTAGGTGACTGAGCTAGTTGAGGCAAAGGGGCACTAAAGGGGAATGTTGGGTTGTCAACTTCCACGGAAACAGATGAAGAAACTCTATTCAACTGAACAGAAAAAAAAAATTTGTCAACAGAAAGCTAAAAATAGGCTTAAATTGAATTTCAACATAAGAGAAAGAGAGAGAGAGAGAACAGAACGTGAATGAATAAAACTAAAACACACCTGTGCCAGGAGTTGCATAAATGAATCAACAATATCAGGATGATCCCTGGGCCCTAAAATATAATAAAGATGGAACTTAAGAAAAAATTATACAAACAGCAACTCAACCTCATATAGTTATGTGGGACTGAGGGCCTGCGGAGACAGCATGGGGCACATGAGCAGCAGGAAGCAAGATAAAGAAACAGAACATACAAAAACCATGAACTGGGAGAAGCCCAACAGAAAGAGACGGCAAAGTGAAGGACGGGCCTGCCCCAGCTCCCCCAGGGCCTTCCACTTACTCCCCGTTCCACCTCAAGCCAGTCCCCGCAGTGATCTCTTGGGGCTCAAACAATTCTAGATTCCATAGAGCTTAGGGAACAGTCTGCACACTCTTATGTGGCTCTGATTGGCTGGGGTAGCCCTACACTGTTATTTGGCATATACTTCTCTATCACAACCATCTGGTGGAGGGCACAGCTGGCTGTAGGTTGGCCCATGGCACTTCATTTTGAAGCTTGGCTGAAGGCCCTGGAAAGTCCAGGGCATGAGATCTTGAGTAAGTGTCCCTTTCAGTTTGATGGCTTTAGGGCTTAGTCTGGCTAAGATAAGAATTTTGTTTGCTTAATCTAAAGTACTCTTATTTGGGCAGGGCAGGACCCTGGGTGCTACAAGGCTGCCCAGTCCACAGGGCCAGGGGAATGAACTGCATCATCAGGCCATGATAGAGTCCCATCCCAGCCAAGTCCCACCACATGGCACAGACCTGGGAGACAGCCAAACTCAGGGCTGAGGACAGCTCCCAGTATCTGGACATACCAAAAGGGGAGAACAGTCATTGTGTCCCCCATGAATGACCCAGCGGGAAGGCAAAGGCTTGAGGAAGATTGAACCTAGAATAGCAAAACAGGTACTGGGCCTCTGCTATCCAACAAGACAACCAACAACTCTGACAAATAACAATGTTGGCCATCCTTGCCTCAGCTTTGACCAGTCCTGGGTAAGAGCAAGGCATGCGCCTGCTGCTCCTGCTCCTCCACTCTCAGCAGGATGTAGTAGAAAGGCACCTGCCTGAGACACTCAGTAGCCGTGTGATCTTGTGTAAGCCACAGGTGTTCTGTCTTCCCGCCTGTGACACATAACCTCTCCTTTGCCTCCTTCCCCAGGCTACTAGGAGCCCTAGCCTGAGGCTGATCCTCTATCTCTGAAATCTGTGCTACTCAGGTCCTGGAAAGGTCTGATTGCCATATTAGAACAGTGTTCCCACTGTTAGAACAGTGCGGTCAGTGTGCAGTTCCCTTCCTGCTTTCGCCAGATTAAGTGTGGAAGAAAGGTTCTGGGGGGCAGGGAGCCCTTCCTTGATTCAACAGTGTCTGAGACTGGCCTCTTCCTGGACACAGGGAATATAGTGGAGAACTGTAGCAGAAGAGATGCAATCCTGACCCTAGAGGGTTCAGTCCATGAAGAGAGACAGACATGGAGGTTATTGATTCCGTGGCCTGTGCTTTATCAGCAGTGTAACTATGGTGGAGGTTTTGCACATAGCTACAAGTGCCCAGTTCTATCTGAGTCACTTGTCTGAGGAGCAATGCCCGCCTTCTGTCTCGGGCATGAACCAGTGAGGGTTCACCCAGTCAGGGGCACAGACATTCCACTTGCAGAAGCAATGCAGAGTTCAAACAGGGCATGGTAAGGAGAGTCAGAGTGGCTGGATTCTCTCATCAGGAGAGAACTTTAGGACACTCTAGGTGGTCCTGTGGGAATGTGACAATAACCTGAGGGCGATGGGCTGAGAGGGTTTTAGCCAGAGAGGAAATGGGATCGTTTAGTGTTTTATGAAGTGCATCATGACTGCTGGATGCTGGATGGGTTGGAGAGAGGAACGCTTGTGCGTGGAGGAGTTTATGGAGGTAAGTGAGGCAGAGCCGAAACTGAGAAAGGGCTTGAGAGGGGAAGGAGGAGTGGACGCTCTGAGCGATGAACAAGACCCAAGATCACTGGGATTCATCCAGAAAGGGGGCACAAGGAGTAGGAGAGGTGGAGTGGAGGACAGTCGCACTTTGGGTCTACTCCATGGCCCACAAGGGACCAGACACTAACCATATGAGATGCATACACTCTGGGCTCCAGCGGACTTTGAGGACTGCTTGGCCTCAAAGCTCAAATCCAGGCTAGGCTCATGGGGCTGACAGAGTAGCATTGCTTCTGAGCTAGGTTAGAACCCAGGTTAGACGGGAAGCCTGAAGGCCAGTTTCCAACTCTCTCAGGTACAAGGCCATAGACAGAGAGACTGGGACCACCCCTGAAGGCACTTTGGGCTCAGAAAGGACTAAACTTTAACATGAAAAGAGGACTTGAGTACTTCATATGCAAAAGCCCAAGCCAGGACCCACAGAGCCGGAGTCCCTGAACTGGTGTGGAAACAAGGCTCAGGCGAAGGGATGTGACTTGCTCAAGGTCACACAACTAGTTTGGTGGTTATGCCTTAGATTCTAAATCTACCTGGTTTCAAAGCCCATGCTCCTCCAACTTCTTATTCTATCCCAAAGGCAGTGAGCCAGACTAGTGCCCCAAGTCGCTCAGCTGAGCCCAGGTTCCCCGTATCCAGGCTGGCCTGGAACGCAGGAAGACTGTAAGACACCACTCACCATTTACCCCACTTCAACCTAAAGTGGCAACTACTTATGGGTAACAACTGTGCTGTGCTTCATCCCCCAAGTTTCCCATCAAGTCCCACATGTGGCCAGGGTAGCGAGAACAGAGTGGAGTAGCTTTGGCTCCCCAGTGGGAGAAGCAGAGACCCTGCTGGGCACTTACCTTGCTGGAAGAGAGCCAGTGTGACAGAATTCACCAGCAGGAAGAGGGCCTCTATTGGGGGAAAGTGGGCAGGCTCATGGGCAAAGATGTGGACCAGCTATAACAAAGCAGGGGATGCTGGTCAGCTGAGGTCCGCCTCACCAGGACAGATCAACATCCCTGGAACACAGGTGGGGACCCCAGCCATGGCAGCCATCTGACACACTCCCACCCAGGACAGGTCTCTAACAAGATGACATCCAGAGCACTTACTGCCCAAAGCACATGGCTTACCTGTCGAGTGAGGTCAAGAGCAGAGGCCTGGGGAACAGTGCTGTACATCCGACCCAGCATCTCACAGAGTTGTGGCACCATGGGAGCAAAGTCATCCAGCAGTGTCTTAACAGACTTCTCAAAGATGGCACACACTGCCTAAGCAAGAAAGCAAGGAGACCCTTGTCAGCGGGTCATGGGAGGGAGGCCTAAGAAAGAAACCTTACCCAGAAGTCTGGCCAAGCCCTGCAAACCTGCTACTGACTTTGCTACCATTTCTTCTCAGAGGACTGTAAGAGAATCAGAATCTCAACTCAGGGACCAAAGCCAGGTCTCTAACACTACAAAAGACATCTGTGACTTGGCCTATGGTCACTATCCTTTGACCAAGCACTTCTGTGATACTGGAGCACTAATGCTCAGGGAAGGGAGTGTGCCTTCCCAGAAGACACTAGTTCCTGTCAGTGTTGAGGCTTTCCCTTTTTGTTCTCTCCAGTGCAGGGAGCAGCAAGAAAGCAATCCCTTTGGGCAAAATCGGCCGGGGAGCAGAGAGGATCGGGGCTCACCTCCACCACCTGGGCATCATTCAGCCACTTGCTCAGCACCTTCTGGATGAGCTGAAAGACCTGCTGCAGCACAACCACCACCTAAGGACACAGGGAGGAGTGAGACGCCGCTGCCACACACCTGCCACCCGGGGGCCTGGCAGGAGGCAGGACACAAGAGCTCAACCCATCACCCTTGACTGCACACTGAAGATTTGGGACATAGGACCCCTGGGGCAAGAAATGGTGTGCTGAACCCCCCCAACAATGACAGAAAAGAGTATCGGACTGTAGGTCATTTCAGAGGAAGACTCAGAACTATACAGCAGAGACATCCTTAGCTCTTGATAAAATTGTGACAGCTTTGCAAACAAAACAAAAAGGAAATTACTCTATCCATTTCTGCTCAGAAAAACAAAGCAATGGGCTAGCCCCTGAGGAGGAGGTGCTGTCTCACCAAATATGCATGGGGTAGGAGCCCCACGGGACGTGTAGATACGGGCAGCTTATGGCAGAGCAGAGAGCAGGCTGAGGTCCTGGGAGATAGGGAGGGCAGGACAATTACTGCCATAGAAGAAAAGGGGGTTCTGTGGGACCATGGTGGCCCAGACTTGGCCTAGAGCCCAAGTGGTAACTGAGGCTAAGATGTGGAGCTGAGCTGAGGCCAGGGTCTCCCTGGCTTCTTTTTTACAGGAGGCAGCCTGGGGCATGTGAGGTCAATGGCTAATGCAGTCCCTGGTATTTGTAGAGAACTTTGCTGTCTGTCAACCTATCTCACTCAAGTTTCTTCTGCTCCAACAATCCTGCAGTGAGCAGCTGCAGACCTCAGTGGCCACAGTTTGAGAGGTCACCTCAAGGGCTAGGGAGGTGGATTGGTCGCAGAGTCTAGCATGTCCAGGACCCTAGGGCCAATCTCTAACACCACAAAAACAAGACTATCAAATGACAACGCCTTTGATCCTAGCACTGAGGAGGCAAAGGCAGGAGAATATCAGAGCTCAAGGCCGTCCTTCCTTATTTAGCAAGTTCCAGGACAGCCAGGGCTGTTTATCAAGACCCTGTCTCAAAAGAAAAACAAAAAAGCAAAGAGGTCAGCCCAAATCTGCCAAGTTATCACAGTGCTTTTCACTTCGCTCTGCAAGGATCTCCATACACTTCATCTCAATGGGGGCAACTTTAAGGCAAGAACTACTACATGTGGACCCAGGAGCATCCGGAGTGCCTGCAGGGACAGTGAATGAGGAAGGAGACACTAAAGAGAGGGGTTGAATATGAGCTCATAATATCAGTGGCACCAAAGGATCATGTCAGTGCCCCCTGGGGGTGGGGGCAAATAAACCTCAATGACATCACCCCCACTGGGCCGAGGACAGAGAAAACATTGTCCACAGGATAAGTGAAGCAATGACATGACCACATAGAAGGGAGAAGGTCAAAGGACGAAGCAATGTGGGGTCAGAAGCAATGCTAACATTCAAGACATTGCTACAAGGAAAGGAGCAAAGACAATGCCACCTACCGGGTTGGGTCCCTGTGGCACTGGCAGCTTCCGGAGCTCAGGGCCTTCGTGATCATCCTCATGATGACTAACGTCCAGTGTGGTAAAGAGGTTGGAAAGAAGCCCCAAGATGTGGACAATGGCCAGCTTGTTGGAGGGATTAGGCTATGGGGAGAATCGAATCAAGCTCCAGATCTTCCAGGCCCAGCCTAGGGGCCAGTCACTCAACACTCAACCTGAGTAACAATTCCAACATCCCCACTCCTATGCCGACAGAGAAGCCCCTGGGTCCCAGCATTGCCACAGGTCCCCAGAGCTCACTCACTATCTCTTCTGCCAGCTTCTCCAGTTGTTGGATGTAGGGAGAGATAAGCGAGTGCAGGTTCTTCAGGATCTCCTCCACCTGCAGGGCCGACAGCAGGAAGCCCAGTGCCTGCATCAGCCACATGCACTGGCTTGTCTGTGGGGACAGAAAACAAGGACAGTCCATCTTGACTACATCTTGTGAGTAGAAAGGAGAATGATCTTCTTAGGAAGGATTGTAAGGACAAGCGTAAGTGGGGAGGAGAAGGCAGAAGGCAGCATCTGGGGGTGAGCGATTCCCCACCCCAAACCCAAGGAGACCCTAGAGACTCTTACCTTGTGTATCTGCTTCATCAGCACATCCTGGGGGTGGAGAATAACATATCAGTGTGGAAAGAGGCACTATGAGGCCCCGCCCTGCCCAGGGACCCCCTGTATACCTGGGAGACAGCTACAATGTTGGCAGCATAGGGAGGCAGGTCATACTTGCACTCTCGGCAGATTTTTTTGAGGGTCGACACAGACGAGACAGACAGCTCAGGATTGCCTAGAGCATGCAGCACAAGGGGCAGAACGCTGTTGATCATGACGGGGTGGTCAGCCAGCCATTCAGACAGAGCTCCTAGGGGAAAGAGGAAAGAAAAGGCTTGCTGAGGTAGGTAAGACTTGAGGAATGACTAAATTACAGCTCCAGTACACCCAGAGTGCTTGGAGGACAGTGTGGGCATGAAGGTATTGATGAGCTTCTGAAAAGCAGAAAGAGATTACTCAACAGAGGCCCAGCACTGCTGCTCCACTGAAGGACAGCATATTAGCAACACTGAGATGAAGCTCAGTGCACTGCAGAAAAGATCCCAGCACTTGCTAGACAGTTAGTTGGCTGCAATGCTGACTGTGTTGGGAGGGAGATATATCTTTCTCAGTTTGAACAGGACCCAGCAGGTCTGCCATGCTTAGAGATAGGTGCTGTAGCTCTGAGATGTTGTCATGGAAGTATGCCAGGCCTCACCGATGGTGAACATGACAGTATCTGCCAGTTGCACATTGCTGATGCTGATCCGTGGGATGAGGCCAATAAGCCCAGGTACCACGTCAGAGTAGTTGACATCGATGGTCTCTGCAATGGACTGGAAGCCATAGAGCAGGGCTTCTGTGTGCTGGGGAAAGAGAATGCCACTGGCTTGACTTAAGACAAGGGTGCAGCAAGTTAGGGAGGGCAGAGGGGATCAGGTTTGGGTGGTACCTGCCAGGAGTAGGGCTCCTCTGAGCTGGTGAGCAAACGGCCCAGCTTGTCATAGAGGTTGCTAAGCAGCTCAGCCCCCAGCATCTCATAGACATACATGAGTGTGTCTGAGATGTCCACCCTGAAAAGCAGAAGAAGGCCTTTTATGCCACCTGGATCTTTACTGTAAGCTAGGAGCCTATGCAAGGACCCTCATGACCCTGCAAAATTGCCTAGAGGTTAGAGAAAGGAACCCTAGAAGTCAGGAAGCCAGGCTTCTTCCCTTACTTCATTGGGGTTGGCCTGCTGCCATCACCTGTAGATTCGGAACTGCTCCTTTTCATCTGAGGACCAGAATCCATATTCCTCATCAGAAGGGAACTGGGCCTTGTGCAGAAGCACATCCACCAGCTGGAAGTAGACTGGCCGGTACACCTGCTGGTACACAGCCTGCTTCTCCGCCTCAAAGGACAAAATGTCATCCTGAAAGAGCCAGGGAAGACCGTTAGCCGCCTCATCAGCAGCCACAGAAGCCCGTGAGCCACCTTCCTTCATGAAGGCCCAGCCCGACTGATGGTCACAGACATACCTGCAGCGTGTACCAGAAGGTGAGAGTGAGGGAGCTGGTGGTCTCGTTGACGGGATAGTGGCCAGGGATGCCTGTGCAGAACATGATCATGTTGACAAGTGCCAGGAAGCTCTGCCAGTGTTCTACTTGGTCTAGCAAGGCCCTGTGGGGTGGAGGTGAGGAGCAGAGGCAGAGAGTTAGTTCACTGTACCTCTTCAATGAGGGTCCATAACTTGAACTTTTCTTTGATAGGCTCTGCCATCCCACCAGCAGCTTCCCTACTCCCTACCGAGAGTGGTTCTCGCCTAGGGCCACAGCAATGCGGCAGATGCCATGGGAGGTCTCCATGTCCCCATTCTGCACTGCCTGCCGCAGTTGTTCCTGCAGTCCCAGCACCAGCGGAATCAGTTTCAGGAGTGTGTTCACGTACCTAGAGGCATGAGGTAAGGTGATCCATCAGAGATGTCTGCCCAGCCCCGCCAGCTCTGAGAGAAGGCAATCTCCCCACCTTCCACCAAAGCCTTCCTATCAAAAAAGAGGCCAAGGCTGCTTTGATGCTGCTCATGCTGAGAACATTAGGTCAGAGATCTTCAGGAGAGCTCTGGGCAGGAAGCATAAGAAAGTCCAAGTTATAGTTTGAAGCATCTCTGGTAGAGCTGGAAGTTGATGCTGGCATGGGTTAATGTTTGGAGGGAATCAGGACCAAGTAAATTATTTCCTGTATATGACAGTGACATGAATTTTGGAGACCCAGAGGCTAGATTGTTATAAGTTGAAAAATATCCTAAGAAGACATGTTGAAGGGTTGGGGAGATAGCTCATGTCGTACAATCATGAATATAGGAGTTTAATCTCCAGAACCCATGTCAAAAAAGCTGGCACATATGTGATGCCAGTACTGGAGAGACAAACAGGAGGATTCCAAGGGCTTACTGACCTGCCAGACTAGCCTACTTTGTAAGCTCCAGCCAATAAAAGATCCAGTCTCAAAAAATAAAGTAGACAGCTCCTTAGGAACAACACAAAGGCTGTTGTGCACGTGTGCAAACAGATGTTGGCATCTTATCCCCCTGTACCTGAAAACATGGCAGCGACACTTGGAAAAAGTATCACTGCAGATAAAAGTATACTAGAAGTGTGCTCCTAATCCAATATGACTCATGTCCTTACAAGACAGCCGTGATGGCAGAGACATCATGGGACCATGCCAAGTGTAGAGAAAGGTAAACACTCAAGCTGTGCAGCTGCAAGCCAAGTAATGCAAAAGCTGCCAGCAAACCAAAGCCAAGAAGAGGCTGGGAAGAAGTCTTCTAAGGTTGCAGAGGGAGCACAGTCCGACTAGCACCTCCGCTTCAGACTTCTAGCTTCCATAACTGTATGGCAACTTCTGTCATTCAGAGACACCTGTTTGTGGTACTTTGTTACTGCAGCCCCAAGAAAGGAACATAACGTCAGGGGACACTGGACAAGGGTATCCATGTCAGGACCACTGTTAAAGAGGACTTTGGAAGGTAGTGACAGCTCATCAGGGCACCAGCTCCCACTGGCTGCCACCAAGTCCTAACTTGAGCATCTGGTGGCAGCAAGATGGAAGTGAACTAGAAGAATTTAGAGCCAATGGGTAAGACAGACAGAACATAAATGACTGGCTGAGTACAGAGGACAAGTCTCTGGGTTCACTGAGACGTGGAGAAGGCAGACAGGAACAGGAGCACTTTGACAAGAGATGAAGCTCAGCATTAGGCAAAGGGTTCAAATAGGAGTGTTCCAGAAGATTAGGACATAAGACCCTGATGCCTAGTCAGAGTGATACAAGACTCGGATTGGGGAACTGTCAGTCGGTAGCTGAAGATACAGGAGTCAGTAAGAGCTGACCAGGAGGAAAGTATGGAGTGACAAAAAATGTAATATCCAGGTCAATCCTGAAGCACAAGGACAGGCAGAGAAAGCCAGGACACAAAGGGGACGGAGAACAGGGTAACTCTAACCACTCTGTGGGGACAGAACCAAGCAGAGGAAGCTATGCTCTAAGAGATGATCAGATGTTTGGGACTTCTCTGATGTCTAGCAGTGTCACTGTAGCAATTTATGTACCTGGGCAGAAAAGTAGGCTGAGGGTCCATGTTACCTGGATTTTCCCTAAGCAAGTTGCTAGGTAACACCATCTAGACATAGTGAAAAGATGAAAGGACATAAAGAGGAAGGCTGATTTCCTTCTCCACAACCCATTCTAGATTCTGCTGGCAAAAGCTATCTATACCAGGATACCTACCCCCAGTTCAGAGACAGCCCTAGGGGGTGTCGCCTGGAGACAGCTGGGATGGCTTCAGTCCCAGGATCCTGACACAGGCTGCACCACTAGACAATGGGTACCTTCAGGGCAGGCTCAAGCACAAAGAGTCAGGGGGCAGGGCCAAGGCTATGTATGACCCATAAGCTCCCTAGCAGTTGAGATGGAGGCTAACTCCACAGCATCCCCACTATCTTCCAAGGTATCCAGCATGGTTCTCAGGATGTTTTGAGTCTCAAATAGAATAGATCAAGAACGACATAACCTTGAAGGGCTCAGAGGATTGCCCGAGGTCAAACAGCAACTTAGACACAGATCAGATTGAGAAACTCTTGAACCACTATAGATCTGTTTCCCTTTCAAGGCCAAATACAATTTCCTTCAGAGGATCTGTGCAGATCTGTTTGTATCTCCAGTCCTTATTATGATGGGAGCCACAACACCCCATCCAGTTCACTTTCCCTTCCCCCCAGTTCCCCATGAGAAGTTATCCTGGCATTAAAAATGTATTTCAAAAGATGAGCACAGTGGTGTACACCTTTAATCCCAACACTTGGGAGACAGAGGCAAGAAGATATGAATTCCAGGCCAGCCTAGTCTGTGGAGTTGACTTCCAGGACAGCCAGGGCTACACAGAGAAACCGTGTCTTGAAAAACAAACAACAAACAAAAAGTCTACTCCAAGGGTAAAAGTCAAAAGAGAGAGCCAGGAAGCAGGAGCAAGTACAGGGGAACAGAAAGAAAGATACTTGAGTGTATGCTCTGCTGGAGGGAAGGCTAATACCAGGACACCAGGAAAGATAGAGACTAGATCAGCCAGGGTAATTACTGAATGTCACTTTCTTAAGCCAAATATAGCAAGCTAGATTGGACAGAGCAGAACCTCAGTGCCAACTCCTGGCTTGTTGTAGCCCACCCATAGGGAAACTGCCTGTGTAGATTTCCTGCCACACATGCTTGAGAGCTCTGAGCAAACAAAATAAGACTAAGGCCTTGAAGGGTAGACTTGCTAAGGAAGCCTGGGAGGATGACTTTCACAGTTAAGGCAGGTCTAAGAGACCTGGCTCTAGATGGTCAGCTCCTGCAGCTGGAGCAGTTGAGATGTCTTGGCTGCCGCTCACACTGAGCTCAGCTCAGACCTACAATTAGAGCTCTGGGAGCAGAGCTGAGAAAATGGGAAGAGTTGCTAAGCAACCAAGGGGCTGCAACCAATGGGCGCCCAGAAGGCTATGGGTTCCTGTACTGGCCCCTTGCTTGCTCATTCGTTCAGAAGAGAAGGGGCATCAATTACTTGCTAAAACCGTTGAGACAGGCTGGGTGGGTAAACTTTGGGTGTATCCAAGGATACCTGACATCACCCTGGTACTTACCCTGATAATTCTCCTTAGCCACTACCTAGGCCCACCTAGCACTTGAGCTTCATGCTGCCACAAGAGCCCCAACATGAGACTTGTTATCTACCCTATGTTAGGGAGCCAGCATCTTACTAACAGTATCTTACTAACTGTTCTTGCAAAGATAATAGCCAATATTAACAAACACAAGTGATATTATAAAGAACCAGTCAACCACACTCAATACCAAAACATGTTTTCAACCAACACCTTTTTGCTCTTTTTCCTTTTTAGTAATGGGTTTGAACCTAGGGCTTGTACAAGTTCAGCAAGCACTACTACTCAGCCTTGATATCCACAGCCCTTTAAAGTGTTACAAATCAGCAATTAACCATATTACATGTGTGTGTGTGTGTGTGTGTGTGTGTGTGTGTTTGTAGGAGTTCTTAATTGCTTAAAGCAAACAGCTTTAGTCAGCTTAATAGTAACTGTCTGTTTTTCTCCTAAAGAAAAACCAGTTAGCATTAAACTTATCACAAATGGTAGAGGACAAAATCAATATACAGTCCCTAGCTTAAAGCATGTGGTGTAGCACATGTGTACTAATGGGAGCTGCTGATCTCCCTCCCGCCCTGAGTAATGACCATAAGAGAGCTGGCATTACTCAAGGAACTGAAGCCTTCTTTTCTGAACACCAAGGGCGGCCTGTACGTATCATCCTATTCCAAGCACTACAATTACCCTGTGTGTTTTGTATGATTGCCTCCATTTTTGCTTAGAAGTGGTTCACCCAAAGTCTCACAGTTAGTAAACAAACCGAGACTCAACTCAGACGTGACTATTGACAAGGGCTGAGCCAATAGCCACTCCTCCACAGCTTTCAGCTGTTTCCCTCTCTACCTAGGATTCCCAAAACCTTTCTCTCAAGTACTGGGGTCAGGTTTCCAGTCTTGTTCTTTCCAGGACAACTTAAACCCCCCCAAAATCTCAACAGACCATTTTCTCTGTATAAAATCCTTCTGGAACTTTATACTGGCTTTAGGAAGGAAATTAAAAGAGAAAAAAAATCAGGTTGGAGAGATGCTGGCTCAGTGGTTAAGAGCACTGGCTGCTCTTCCAGAGATCCTGAGTTCAATTCCCAGCAGCCACATGGTGGCTCACAACCATCTGTAAAGGGATCTGATGCACTTTTCTGGTGTCTGAAGACAGCAACAGTGTACTCACATACATAAAGTAAATAAATATATCTTAAAAAAACAAACACTTATCTAAAAGAAAAATTTTCAAGCTTAGCTGACAAGGTCCTACATGGTTTGAACCTGGTTCTCCTTCAACGCTGGCCTTTAAGCCCTACCTAATAATTTATACGCCACCACTAATTCGTATCTTTCACCTTGCTTGGGCACTTTCTTCTGTCTGGGATGTCCTCCCCTAACCCATCAACTGCACCTGACTAGCTCTCACTCTCTCTCTCTCTCTCACAGCCTTCCAAGTGTGGCTCGGTTGTCTCTTCCGAGCCTTGTCAGTCTGAACCTCGGACTGAGTTAAGTGCCTTCACTGGGTTCCTAGAGTCTCTGCTCTCCACTGGTGCTGAGCAGTGGTGGGTTGCAGTTGCCCAGTCACGTGCTCACCAGATTGTGAGCAGCTGACATGAGGGGTTCAAACCTTCACCTGTGTGCTTCCAGAGCTCAGCATGGGGCCGGCTGCACAGATCCTTGATGGCTGCTTGGCAAACGCACACTTCACTAATTCCACCTTCTTTCTGGTCTTTGAATGTTGGGGTTTTGTACCTGAAGCTAGAAGCCATCCTGCTCACCCAATCTCCTGTACCTCCAGCTCTCCATCATCAGGCAAATCCCATTTTTCATCCACTGAAAAGCTGGTGGCTACTCTACTTCCTGGGCACAATGAGATCAAAATGATGAGTCCCCTGGCCTTGCAGGTGAGTGGCTGATGAGGAGATGCACCGGGACGTATAAAGGAGTCACATTACAGGCTTGGGAGGAAAGCCAGGAATCTCACTTAAGAGCTCTGGGTTGACACAGTAGAGACCAAGAATTGGTCTTAAGAATCCTTGGGAGCTTCTCCATGCAAGTGAGATGAGACTTAAGTTGAAGAGGTGATGTGTCAGGCACCTGTTCAGAGGCTGGGACGGAGCAGGGCTGTACAGGAGCACAGGACGTCAGGAGAGTGACGTGAGATGAAGCTGAGGCGTGTGCCTTGTGTTGGAAGCATCTTTATGAGTTACACTGAGGATTTTGAACTTTCAACACAGAGGAGAGCCACTGGTCAGAAAGTAAAGATTAAAGCCCCATTTTCAGAAAGTCATTCTGACTGTTGGACTGTTGTACATGGGGTGGGGGAAGCAGAGGACTGTCAAGAGAGCTCTGCTAAAATCTGGGGAAAAGAGATGGTGACAGCTGGGATTAGGGTGGTGGTAGCAGAAACTGAAAATAATACATCTGCAGTATGGCTGGGAGCAGGACACCAAGGACTTAGTGACTGGCTGAGGGAAAGAGAACAGGCAAATGGTTTAACGGTCTACCAGATAACTAACTGAGTTGTTTAATGTCTGCCTCGGTTTCTCGACCATGAGGACAGAGACCGTGTCTTGCCTGCACCCTTGCTTTTATATCCATAGGATGAAGCATCTGACATCCTATTAATGTTTATGGGATGGATGGGGCTGTCTCTGGGAAGCTGGAGAGTAGTAACTCACCTTTGGGCATCAGGCTGGGAGATGGCATTGACAATGGCCTCCACGCTGCTGTCAAAGAGCTCCGAGTCCTGCAGAGCAGCGAAGGCCGCCTGAATGAGCGCCTCACAGTCCTGCAGGGGTACCTCCAGCTGCACCCAGCTGGAGAAGCACTTGAGCACCTTCTGACGCACACAGCTGGGCGAGCTGGGCTGTTGTAGCAGTTGCTCCAGCAATGGGAAGACAGCTCCACACTCCACAGCCAGGCTGGCCCGTACCAGACCTTTGCGGTACTGGGGCAAGCGGCTGGTCTGAAACTCCTCGGGCAGTACTGTCAGCAACTCTAGCAGGGCCAGACAACGGCCCTGGCTATCCACCGGCGAGTCCTCAGCCTGGAAGAGCCGAACCATATCTGCCACAGCACATGGCCAAGCATCAGGCATCATGCTGAGAGCCAGTGAGGCCAGCGCCACACACAGCCGAGTCAGCACAATCTTGGAGCCACTGGCAAAGCGGGTGATCTGGGTGAAGAGCTGTGCCTTTAGGCTTTCATACTGGTCAGTGGGGATGTCACTCCAGTATCGAGAGATCTTGATGTGCAGGGCACTGGCCCCAAAGTACTGGATCTCAGGCACCTTGTCTGGCTGTAGTAGCTGCCAGCTGAAATGCCAGGCCTGTGGAGAGACCTGGGCCTGCATCAGCCACTTCTGAGCCAGGTTCTTGTTCTCAATATTGGGGTCGTAGTAGAGCTGGTGCAGCGCCTGCAGGACAGCACAGGACTGAGCAGGTGCTGGCTACTCTGGATCCTGCCAGAGCCCAGAACAGAGGGTGTGACTTCATCCTGAAAGATGCTGCCTCTCCCTGACTTGGGGGGGAGAAGGAGTGAGCAGGAAGGGAGATCTCAGGGCTTGGCTAACCTTTGGAAAGCCTGAATCTTGCCCATGATCTATCATATTCTCTTCTTATGGGTTCTGAGAGGGACTTTCAGCAGGAAAGCAGAAAAAGTGGGGGCTGGGCTCTTCGAATAGGGAGGTGTATAAGGGCAAGGCCTAGGAGGAAGGAATGGCTCCACAGGGATAAAGGTAAACTGGAGACAAGCACAGAACAGCCTGAAGGGGCCTGGCCCTTCTAGATACAGCTCCTCCCACTGATTCCAACAAGCAAACTCCATTTGTTCCCCCAGGATCATCCGGAGGTCACTCCGGAGGCTGGCACTAAAGCCAGTGTGAAATCAGAGAAGGACCGCTTCAGGCCAGGTAGCCCTGGAACTGATACACTGGAAGGGTGGAAAGGGAACATCTTCAGCGAGTACAAGTAAGCCTCCAATCAGATGATTCAGAGGTCTTGGCCAGAAGCAGCACAAGCAAGTGCCTACCCAGGAGCTGTCAGCAGCAGAATCCCCAGGGCCCAACTCCAGTGAGACTTCATGCAGAGAGAAAACAATGGCTCATCTCCCTGGCAGCACATGAAACCATGTGCCACCATGCCAACACTGCCCGGCCCCAAGAACCAGGTTCCCTAAATGGACTCCATCCAACTAGGTTTAACCAAATCTGTACACCCCCACCCCCAAAGCCAGTTATAGCTACTGTCCTATGTTCGGCCACTCCAGGGTGCAAAAGGAGACAGGAAACAGAAACAGAAGAGATGCGTTCTCAACGTTTGTTAGGCAAACAAGCCTCAAGAACAGCAATGTGTTTCTGTGACTGTCCCTTGCAACCCAGCAAGGTATCCCTATCTCTCCTCATCCCTGGTAGTCTGAGCGCATCCTTGCATTCCAGGCTGCTGGGAGAATAGAATTAAAAAAAAAAAAAAAAAATGGCCTGGGCAATGGAGAGGTATGGAAGGTGGCCATGGAAGAAAGCCATGTGGGCAGGTAAGGAAGGAAGGGCCCTGTAAAGTTGCCAGTGGAGCCTAGCCCCTTGGAACCAGCACAAAGCAAGAGAGCCAGACACACTCCCAGCTGCCCGAGACTGGTTTGAGTTCCATCCAATAAGGAAAAGACCCCTTTCTGAAGATGAATGAAAACATAACTCAGATGGTTTTAGTTCCAGCTATCTTTGTGAGCCGTTGACTGATAAAAGTGAGTCAGGTCCAGGATGGTTCACCATTATGGCTTCTAAGGTGGGGGTGGGGGTGGCAGGTGTTGTGAGTTCCTGGTTTCCTCCAGAACTCCTGCTTTTCTCCTGGAGTTGGACAGGAGCCAATTTATTATAAGTCGAAGCCCCTCAGCACCCTAAAGGGAATGATCTAAGATCCTAGAGTATCTATCCGAAAGGGGACCTGTGTCTACAGAAAGCCAAAAATAGCCAATTAGGCACTGCAACTCTGCTGCCCAAGCCGGCTGCCCGAGGGAGATGGTAAATACCAGGTGCTCTGGGGGCATCATCCCAGCGGGCACTGAGCCCAGGCCTGAGCTCTGGCATTAGTGTCAGTCCCCAGAACTTCTGCTCTGTCACTGGAGTGCCCACCCCAAGGCCCTCATACCTTCTCCACGTTCTCCACAGTGAAGTCCAAGGCTGGTGCTGCTCCAGCCCCTGCAGCCCCCAGCTGCTCCTCCCGCCGCTCCATCTTTGCTCCCTGCCTGGCAGGGAGGTGGACCCTGATCTCTCTCTTGCCCCAGCCCTTTGGCTGTCGGCCCCCTGCTAGACCCCGGCTTGAGTACCCAGGAAGCGATGGGATGAGGGGATGCCCAGGGCGGGCATGGCTGCCGAGGCCTGCCCACCTCGTTTGGGGGGAGGAGGGGGTTGCAGAGGTCAAAAGATGTGCTCTTCAAAGGGGACCCGCTGAGGCGGTTCCCAAAAGGGAGGTGTCAGTGAGGTGCTCCCAGACAAGGGTCCTAGTGGGAGGTCACGGCTCTGTCCCTTGAATCAAAAGTCAGAGGGGAGGGAGGCCTACAGGGGAAACAGAGGCCCTGGCCCGTGAGGGGTCACAGGATCAACGGCCTGTACCCATAAGACCCCAGTCTGGATGAGCTTCTAGATGCTATGAGGTCAGGGGGCTGAGAGATCACCCGGGAGAGAGCCCTTCGCGAGATACGGAGACGTCCAAGGAAGCACGGGGTTGCAGTTTCGTGAGTCTAGGGCAGAGTCGGTAGAGTTGGGGGGCTGAGCTAGGTCCCTCTGTTCTCCTGGCCCGCGATATGTTCACCTCCCGGCTTTGGCCCCGCTATGGTCGCTGCCTCCGCCCCAGTGACTGACAGACAGGCCGGCCCGGCCGGGACGGGGCGGGGACCTCAGCAAGACGCGGGCTGTCCCGAGCGCCTGTCCCCAGTACCACCAACTCAGGCCCCCACCCACGCCTGTCTTGGCCCGGCACGGCTAAGAACATCCAGGCACGGCGCGGCGGAACTACGCGTAAACTCATTCCGGGTCTTTGGCCCTGTCCTCGTGCTAGTTCGCGCGCCCCTGAACAGGCGACGGAACGGCACACCGCCAGGGGCCCCAGCCTGAAGCAAGGACCCGCCTCTGTGCATCCTGGGAAATGTAGTTTTCAGCGGACCGGAAGGCGGCTTGTGAGGCGGGAGGCTCCGAGCACGTGGGTTGGGGTCCTATGGAGCCCTATCCTATTCTCGGCTTACGGCAGAGGACCGTCTTGCTCAGTCATATAGCCTTGTGCAACTCCTGCGAAGATGTGATTCTTGAGGCTTGTGGATGGAGTTGAAAGCCAAGAATAGACGGGGAGAGGGTCAAGTTTGGTCAGCATTCAGGCATAGGGAACTGATTATGTCGGTGAACCATCAGCACCCGCCAAAGAAGAAGAAAGATAGGAGTTACTTGGTACCCCACGGGGGCGGGAGGGGAGGGGAAGCACTGTGAATCGGCTTGTGAACAACCAGGAAATCATATTACTCTCGCGCGTGCTTGTGTAAAGAGGGGAGGGGAAATCGTAAGGTTTTCATTATATTTCATGTAAGAATAGCTCAAGAGTTTATCATAGGTTCTATTCTCTTTCTACTCTGCTGCAGTGGGTTGGTTTGTTCTAAGATGGAATCTCTTGCCGTGGTGAGGGTGGGGTGTGTGCAAACCTTTAACCCCAGCACTTCCCGGTATTACAGGAGTGTGCCACCAAGCTGGGTGTCTGAGGTACTATGAATCTCACCCAAGCACCGTACTTCCTGTGCACTCTGTCAACTGAACCACATCCCCCACCTTTGTTTTTCAAGTGGGGAATCTCACTATGTAGCCCAGGCTTGAAGTGGGTTTTTTTTTTTTTCCTTCCCATTGTCAAGGCTGGAGGAAGGCAAGCCCCTGCACCCAGCAGGCACTTCCTCTCCCCCACTCAACTTTTCCTTTTTTTGCCTCCTGTCAGCCAGGAAGAAAAAAGATTTCAAATGGAAGGATCTTTCTTTTTTTGCTTTGTTTTTATGTTTTCTTTTTTTTTTTTTTTTTTTGGGTTTTTTCCAAGACTGGGTTTCTCTGTGAGGTCCTGGCTGTCTTGAAACTCTGTAGACAAGGCTGGCCTCCAGCTCACTGAGACCTGTCTTTGCCTCCAGAGTGCTAGAACTAAAGATATGTACCACCATGCCTAGCCAAAACCTTTTAACTAAATTATGTTAAACTCAATTTGGACTTACTTCTTTCTCCTTATTGACTAAACTTTTCCCACCACAGTCTTCTAGCAGAAGCAAAGTTGGGTGAGTATGAGGCAGGCTGGCATGCCATCAGGAGGAGCAGAAATTCTGTAAAACTGGGGAGGAAACAGATTAAGACAAAGGCTGGAGACACCCTGCAGGGCTTTACAGGTCCTACTGCACCAGACTAAACTTGTGTTCTAAAGGAAGAAGCTAGTGCTGGAAGTCGCTAGCTGAGGCCAGAGGAGAAGAAATTTGATAAGATCTTGAAGAACCCCCAAAGCCTGGGAGGGAGAATGACTCACTTAGCTGCCAAAGGAAGTCCATCCATCGCAACTAGTCAGCAAATCATCAAAAAGAAAAAAAAAATGTTTTTAAAAGGTGTTTTAAAGAAGCCAATCAGATCCCTGTGAATTCGAGGGCAGCCTGATCTACACAGTGATTTCCAGAACAATCAGGGCTATAAGACCCTGCCTCAAAAACAGCAACAACCAAAACGTGTTCAAAGAGCACCAGTGACTGCAGACCTGCTTAAGGGACTCTATGAGGGTGAGGAGGAGGGAAAGGATGACTGACAGATGGTTGTGAGGAGCAGTGGAGGTCAGGAAAGCCCTGCAGGAGTGTAGACCTGTCCTTGAGCGCATATGAGATTTGGGTTGTTTTTCAGATCAGCACTCATGACTGAACTGAAGTTTTAGAAAAATCTGTCTGCAATGTGGAGGAAATTGGAGGAAGGGGAAGAGGGTAAAGGTAGGAGACTTCAAAAGGAGGGAGTCAGGGAGCCTAAAGAAAGAGCCTTAGGGTGTGAACTATGTCTGGTCTGCTGCTGGCTGAAGGTTTCTCAGTGATATGAATCCTCAAAAGTAGCCCAGTAGATGGCAGGGTAGACAGGGTGGCACCGGAGTGCAGTACTGTGCTTAGACCTCTTTCCAGCCAGGAGGCCTTGGCTTCTTTGGGCGATGGGTGAGAGATTTGTCCAGTGAAGCACAAACTGAAATAATACATGAAGAGGGTTTGGTCCACATGCCACCGCATGGCTGCTGTGTTTTCTTCATGTTTACAATGAAGAGCTAGTTTACCTCCCTATCCCTGTTCCTGTTAAGATACCTAGACAGTCAATGAAGGCCAGGAGACCAGTGAGGATAAGTCCCTTGCTTATAAGCTTTGAACCCCACCTCCCATTTTCTTTAACACTGGGAATTGTCACTATTACTTAAAATGCCATAAGACTGGGAGGCTAGAGCTGGCTTGGTGGATAAGAGCACTGGCTGTTCTTCCAGAGATCTGGGTTCGATTCCCAGCACTCATGAGGTGGTTCACAACCAACTTGGTTAGGGTTTCTATTGGAGTAACAAAACACATGAGCAAAGACCAAATTTGGAAGCAAAGGATTTATTCATCTTCCAATCCCAGATCACAGTCCATCACTAGAGAAAGTCAGGACAGGAACTCAAGCAGGACTCCCAGCCTGTGCACCAAACACTATCCTCAGAGATTGTGCACACAGCAGAGCAGAGCGTCAGGGGGGCTCAGCTAGCAAGCTGAGGTGCAGGGGACCTTCTAGCAGTGAAAGCTTAGGGGGAGCGTTCTCTTCCCTGGCAGTGTTACAGATCTATAGCAAATGCTCTCAGGCAATGGGCTAATTCTCACACACCTTTATTCCTTCTGGATAGGGTCATATATACCATTTAGGGGTAGGCTGGGGTCTGACAGCAGGTGCTTCTTCCTATTGGCTTGTTTTGAGATGTGTTTGGGATGTCTCATCTACATTTGAGGAAGGGGTTGGGGGCACTGCTCCTATGTGACCGATGGTCACAATTCTCTCCGTGGGGCTGCAGGTGAAACTCCTACCTTCCCTTTGGGTCCTGGGGCTTCCAACCCATCTCCGCCTTATCAGGCTTCCTCACAGTCTACTGCCCCGCACAGAGCTGGAACATGATGCTGGAACTGATGCAGAGGCTGTGGTGGCCTGCTTCCCATGGCTCGCTCAGACCTCTTTCTTATAGAACCAGGACCACCAGCCCAGGCACAGCACCACCCACCATGGGCTGGGTCCTCTCCATTGAATGCTAATGAGAAAATGTCTTACATGGTTCTCATGGAGGTGTTTCCTCTACTGAAGCTCTGTTGACTCTAACTTGTGTCAAGTCGACACAAAAACAGCCAGTAGCTCCCATTCCAGGGGAGATGACGCCCCTCTGGTCTCCACTTGCCCCAGACACATTGTGATGCACAGACATACAGGCAAAACATCCATACATAAAAAAATAAAATGTCATATGAAAAAGCGAAGGCGTCAAGGCTCCGGTGAGGCCCATTAAGGGAAAAGCTATGTCCTGCTGCTCAAAGGAACAGGATCTGACTTGTATATTGGCTCTGGGTAGAGACATGCCATTTTGATCTGACTCGCAGGTAACAGCATTTCCTGTCCAACCTGAGGATTTTAGTTCAATTCTGGAAGCCCACATAGTGGAAGAAGATACTGACTCCCAAAGCTTGTCTTTGCCCCTGCCCCAACACATACATATAATGAGTGAACAAATGCATAGAGTTTTCAGAAAGTTGATCTAATTGGACCTGCCAATCAGCTGGCTAGGAGACTGCCCCCCAGGAGAGTTGGCTCACCAGCTGAAAGGATGGATGGGAGGAGGTTTCACCTTAGTGGAATAAGGTACTCGGGTCCTCCAAGAAGCTATCTCTCACAGCAGTTCCTCATAGCTCTCCACTGCCTCGCCTGGAGTTTGAACTGTAACTTGAGTATCCACTCTTCCTTTTCTTTCTATCTTGTTTTTCAGATGCTGGCCAGAAGCCCAAGCATGCTTTCTCTGAGACTCTGGACTTTCTCATCATTTTCCTGCACATACCCCGCCTTTCTTCCAACCTCCTTGCCTAAGGCAAAAGGCATAACTGTCTCCCCTCCATCTCCCATCCCCTCCTCCCTCCAGCAGTTGTTGGCACTGTCTGCTTCTTTCCCATGCTTTTCTCTCTGACTCCAATGAAAAAACGTTCCCCACGCTTCCATCTGTGTCTGTTTTCAAATTACTCTATCAATGAGAATAACAACTCAGAAAAGAGACCCCCGATTTCCCCTTAACATTCCCATCATTGTGGGAGCCAGCAATCTATCAGAAGCATACAGTCTCGGTTTACTTTTCTGATGCTATGATAATACTGGGGCTTACACGTTCTGACCGTAGTCCATCATGGAGAGAAAAGTCAAGGCGGGAACAGAAGCAGGATTCTAGAGACAGAAACTGAGGAAGAGACCAACCACAGAGGAACACTGCTGCTTCCTGGCTCAACCTCTAGAGTCTGCTCAGCTTGCTAATGCAACCCAGGACCACTTACCACCACATCAATCTCTAGTCAAGAAAATGCCTCACAGATGGAGGCAATTCCTCAATTGAGAGTCTTCCTTCCCAGGTTTGTCCAGGTAAACGTAGACATAAGTATGAAATTGACAAAATTCAAGCAGCACATACTCCTTAACCAAACCCACTACGAACCCTTTAGTGGTCCCTCAGGACAAAACCAGAGCTCCATAGCGTAGCGCTAAAGCCCTGCATGGTGTCTGCAGCCCTTGTCTTAATCTGTTTCCTTCCCAGGTTTACAAAATTTCTGCTCTTCCTGATGGCATGCCAGCCTGCCTAACTGTGCTTCTGCTGGAAGGCTCTATGTGGGGAAAACTTTAATCAATACGGAGAGAGAAGCCATTCAGTAAGTCCAAATCGAGTTTAATATAGTTTAGGGGTTTTGTTTTTGTTTTAATCTTTTAGGCTAGGCCTGGTGGCAGACACCTTTAATCCCAGCACCCAGGAGGCAGGTGGATTTGAAGCCAGCCTAGTCTACATAGTGAGTTCTGGGACAGCCAGGGTCAGATAGAGAGGCCCTGTCTCAAAAAACAAAACTAAGTAAAAATGAAGATAAGGTTTTATTAGCACATATTAGTTACATATAATGGTTTCACTGTGACATTTTCATACATCATAATGTTACATATAATGTGTTTGAATCATAGTCATCTCCATTTTCCACTGATAATTCCTTTTTCCAATTAATCTTCCTTCTTTCATGCTGTGTTCATGTGTGTGTGTGTGTGTGTATGTGTGTGTGTCCCAGTGTATTTCACTAGGGTTGGTTACAGGAGAGAACATTTACCACTGAAGAAAATGTCTCTTCCTCCTGTTGGGGTGACTTACCCCCCCACACACACACATATTGTATCAACTGGTTATACAGATGTGCCCAGAATTTTCAATTGTTATAGCTGGTGTGGTGTTGTGGCCCCAGGCTGACAGGATATGTAAATGTTTGCTGCTTCTCATCTGCCCCCACCCATAAGAAAAGACAAGCTTCAGTGTCAGAGGTCACAGTAGCTCTCAGCCTGGCCAAAAGGCAACACTACAGATGTCAGGCTGGCTGCTGATTGGCTCAGAGTAGCTGTGAAATCTCTATGCTTTTTTTTTTTTTTTGTATGAGTAAGAATGGTCTTTGAGGAATGATGAGTTGTCCACTTTACTGAGGCCAGGAGAGCTGCTCAGGGTTGAAAGCAGAATTCGTGCAGGGCAGGAAGTTAAAACTGAGCCAGCCACAGCCTTATACTATACAAATGTCTCCATGTCTTTACTATGAACCCCCAAGCAGGATCTCCAGGAGCCCAGCAATAACCTTCCCCAGGAACCAGTAGCTGACTATAAATCCTCATGGAGAGATGCGGCCTCCACGATCCATGCCAGGGTATTGACGGAACCAATATTGTGCTGATAGCCGTGACTGCTGGCTTGTGTTCTTTGCTTCCTTCTACTGTTGCTTCCCTGAGTCTTGGAGGCTGTGGCATGGATGGCCCACTTAGGGCTGAGCATCCAAGACTCACTCTCAATCACTGACCCGGGACGAGTCTCTGCAGTTACTGGTGCCCACCACAAAAAGAAGCTTCTCTGGCCAAAACTAAAGGAGTACTAATCCAGGGGCATAAACATAGTTATTTGGAAGACAATTTGCTGGGCACATCATGCCAAGTTAGCAAAACAACAGAGGTAGTGCCCCCAATAGGGCCTATGAGTTTCCCAGCCATGAGCTTCTGACTAGGTTTACAATAACATGAATTTTCCTTTGTGCAGTGGGCCTCAAATCCTATCAGGAAGTGGTTGTTTACCCTGTACCAGGCTTGCCACTGTTTCACCAATGGGTACATCTTGCCTGGCAGGACAGTATAGTGCAGTGTGTGGGGCTCACAACTACAGAAGACTGTTGATGATGAATTATCTTCCAGCAGCCTACACAGAATTCATTGGTACTAGCCAGCAGGGAGGAAGCTTTATTTCTCTATGTCCCACAGCAATAGAGTTTTAGCATATAGCCTCAGTAAGCTGCCAACAGGAGCAGCAATTGTTGTTTGAAGGCCAGTGGGTAAGTTCTAGGAGTCTAGGATGTTTCCCATGTTTCTGTCTTATGCTTGCAGGTCAAGGTTGCTGAGGGGGAATACTGGAGGGGGAAGGCGGAGGGGGAAGCCGGAAAGCAGGGAGAGTATTTGATATGATGCACACAGGAGGTAGACAAGGATGAAGAGCAGAGCTGAAAGTCAGAAGATATCAGGAAGCTTGAAGACCCATGGATGAGCCCTGGATCACTTAGGGCTCAGAAGCATCCAGGATGAAGGTAAAATGTGAGCGAGTACTGTTCGAAAGGTGGCGGAACTGAAACCCGAGAGTAGATGGTGCGTGTGGGGTGTCCAGTTGCAGAGTGTCCAGTTGGCCACATAAAATGCAGAGAAAGGGAGAGGAACCCAAACGTACTCAGGAGAAGCAGCTGGGGTAGTGAGAGGGAACAGGAGGGTGAAGAATCAGAGTGCCCCCTAGGAAATGGCCATTGAGGTCCCTGAAATCTCAGTAAAGTAACTTTTAGAGAAGAAAAGTCAGAGCAGACACTCCTGCCCGGTCCTCCGTAGCGCCAATATGGGTTCTTTTTATGCGATTCTATTGTGGTCAGTATAAATCCAGAGAAGACATGCAAGAGAGAAAGGCTGAAGTGTGGGGTGTATCGGAAATAACTGACAGGCTCCTGATACCAGAGCCCGAGGTCCATAGAAATCAATCCCTACATAAGATACTGAGAACACAGCATCACATGGGGACCAAGGGCTGCACAGGGTCTGTGAGTGAGCTTCAGAGGGTGTCCCCTGCCCCCCACATATACCTAAGTCTCCTGACCAGATGTGCATATATCAGTAACCTTTCTGGCATTTGGTGGGGGAAAGGCCCATAGCTTTCACTGGTCTTCTCAGAGGCTCTACTTCCAAGGTAGGTTGGGACTCTTCTGAGAATGACAAAGATACAACCACTGGGCACAAAGCCTCTTAAATCTTTTTTTTTTTCTTCGATTTTCACAGGGATCTATGGCCAGGGAAAAGTTAGGGTTTCTTGAGTGGGAAAAGAAGAGAGTCCCTGATAAGGACCATCTGCCAGGACAGGTAACTGGGCACAGGGGAGTGAGTGGAACCCAGAACCACGCATCCCAGAAGGAATGAACCTAAAGGAAGGTTTGAGGTGTTCCCTTATGGGTAGAAAAACACATCTCAAAGCACACACGGTCAGAGACTGGTGGTAGGTTCTTCAAAGATCATTCACTAGGAAGTGTGATTTTGTAAGTGAAACAGAGATTGGGGTCAGACATGGAGCTATAGAGTACCCTGAGCCTGGAGGAGCCCAGTGTTCGGCCTGGGTTGGTCATGTGGCTGGTCCTCTCAGCTGGCTCGCATCAGGTGCAGCCCGCTGCTGTTTCTTTGGACAGAAAGCATCGTTTTCAAGAGCAACCTTGCAGTTGTATTTGGAAAGTGATGCCGATTTCCCATGGGAATGAGTCCATCTTGGAGGAGGTATCAGGCTGTATGCACAATACAGCTTCAAGTTGGATTGACAGTTTGGGGCACTTTGCTGGCCATGACCGATCATGCCTCTTATGCTTAAGAGGATGCTGAAGCAAGAGGATTGCTGCACGTCTGGAGCAAGATGGAGCTAGAGAATGTATCTCAAAAAAAAAAAAAAAAAAAAAAAACAAGCAAGCAAACACCAACCCCCCTCATAAAAACAAAAAGGAAGCAGCAAGAGCCAGCACTGGGGTTAGGCTGGGATCTAGGCCTCTCACTGTGAGCATCCTCATGAACGAACCAGAACAGAAGTGCCTATTGACAGCTTTTGACGCTAAGCTCAAGGTCTCATCAGCAGGGCTTGTCTTAGCCAAAATCACCTTCGAATTGAAAGAATGTTCCCAACCCCTTCAAACAGCCCTCTGAGTGGTAAGGCTCTCAGACAATCTTTTCTTCAGAGAGAGGGAGAGAGAAGGAGAGGGACAGGGACAGGGAGAAGGAGAGAGGGACAGGGAAAGGGAACTGAGGAATTTCAGTCAGTTTGGTGGCCAAAGGCATCTCTGAGGGTGCAAACCCACCAAAGTTTGGGGAGCATATAGAACTGGGGTGGAGACTACAGAAGAAAGCAGACTTGGTTTGCCTTGCTGACCCAGAGTGGGTCCAATCCTCTGAATAGTCTTTGCCACAGCTCCTGAGGCAAAGCTGGCCGACTCACAGGTGGGAATGAAGCACTCTGCGGACACTGTTAAATGACCTAAGTGGCTGAGATCCTACCTTCAACCTAGTCTTGTCCATGGGCTCTCATCTACCCTGGCTAAACCTCACTGCAGACAGCTCAAAAATCTATCCCACCCAGACCTCCCTCCTTTGCTTCAGACAAGCATGCTTCCCAGTAACCTTGGTTGTTGGGAGACAACCTCTTTTCCAGATGTAGTGATCTTGGAGGTCCCGGAACTGGTCTGTCGGTAAGTGCATATGACACACACATGAGAAATGAGGATCTGAATGTGATCATCTTCATGCTCATAAAAGTCCAGCGCTGAGGCTCAAGTAAGATGGCCCCGTGGGTAAAGGTACTTGCCACCAAGCCTAATGACCTTAGTTTGATCCAGTCACCCCCATGGTGGAAGGAAGGAGCTAACTCCCCTAAATTGTTCCCTGACTTCTAAATGTGTGCTGTGGCATGTCTGCCTACCCTAGCAGACAAAATAAGATAAGCAAAATGAAATTACAATTAAAAAATTACATGCTTGCAATTCCAGAGCTGCAGAGGTAGAAATAGGATCCCTGGGTTTTCTGGCCAGCCAACCTGGACACACTGGCTAGTGTTAAGTCCAAAGAGAATATGCTTTGGGACTTAAGGCAGAAAGCAATTGAGGAAGGAAGACATGGGGAAGGAGGCCTCTGGCCTCCACACTTACACACAGAAATAAAAATAGAAAGAGCTCTGTCTCGTTTTAAAGAAGAAAAATCAATGCAAATGCATAGGTCCAGAAAGACAGCCTTCCTTCCTTCGTTCCTTCTGTTTTCTTTTTCAGACAGGGTGTCATGGAGCCCAGGATAGGCTGGAACTTGCTGTGTAGCTGAGGATGATCTTGAACTGATCCTCCTGCCTCCAAACCTCAAGTGCTGGATTACAGCGAGCCATCACACCTCTGCCCAGACGCGGTTTCAAGGGCCACACAGAAAAGCTCAGATGATTGCACCTTTGGAGATGACCGAGGACAGTGTGAGAGCCAGGGACAACAGAACAAAGGAAGCGTTCCTGTCAGCTTCCAGCCGCCTTTCATACCATCAGCAGCCACATCAACTTAAATGACTACATATGTCATTGCCTGTTTATTGTCTGCCTTTCCTGGTTCAAGCTTAAGGACAGAGATTATGTTCCTTTTACTTCTATATCTTCTTTCCTTGAGACAGACTGTCATGTAGCCCAGGCTGGCCTAGGACTCAATATGTAGCTAAGGATGCCCTTGAATTTCTGATCCTTCTGCCTCTGTCTCTTGAGTGCTGGTATTGTGGGCATGTACCACGACACTGTTTATGTGGTGCTTTAAGCATATACCGGCATCCTGCCAACTAAGCTACACCTCTAACCTCACTTCTGCATCTCTAGTGTCTGTGTAATACCTGGTGGCTCATGGTCACTGTCTGCTGAGTGAATAAACAGATATGTTTATTCATAACCCCAAATTCACATCCTGTTGAGACCCTCAGCGCTTTCCTGTGTTCCCATTCCCAGGAAGCTCTGTGCTTTCTTTCCTGTGAACCAGCACCCTCCCCACCCCCACCCTGGCCCCTCTCCCATCCTCAGCCCTTTCTTCAGATATTCTCTTGCCCTGGGTTGCTTCAGGGGTTGACTTGTAAGGAAAGCAGCAAGCACACCTGTCAAGGAGCCTTCAAGATAGGCCCTTGCATGGCAAGACCCCGACATTGATGGGATGGGACAAAACATGTTTTTCTGTGTCTTTACCCATTAAGCAGGGGCCTCAAAGGTGCCAGGAGTCACAGGGTGGCCTTTCTCCATAGAAAGCTGTATTATTTCCCACAGGTGACCCAGGCCCCAAGTACTGAGGACTGTGCATCTTTGTCACCTGTGTGTGCCTCCCATCCATCTCAGAGCCACCCGAGGGGCAGTAGCAATCCAGGTCAACACTAGGATTGCTGAGTCAGTGTGAAATGTGGAGGGGGGAGCACAGCTTCATCTAGCTGCTTCTACCCATCCCCCACGTCCAGGAAAGGATCTGACAAACCAGCAAAGTAAATAAATAATTTAGAAATAATAAATAGGGCTTCCGCTTCCACAAGTGAACACAAGGCTGGTCTCAGCACAGGCTGGTCCAGCAACGTGACTACACCTTGTATGTCCTCAAAATTCATTCCCCAGGACCTAGGGCCATTTCTGGATTCTCCAAGAGGAGTTCTCATTAGCTGAGGTTTCTGCTGTCTGTAGAGCTGGGATCCATGAACACCTTGGGACTGTTGGTCAGTGGTTCGGTCATCTTTCCAGGCTCTATTCTGTCACTCACCGGCCTGGGGACCTGAGCTCTGCAGCCTCCATTTCTTGCTGAGTTGAGGCTCCTGGCTAGCGAGGCCCGGTGGGACTTGTTCCAGGTAGGGCGACACACGGGTCCAGTGTGCAAAGGCTTGGAGAGCGTCCTCAGGCCAGACAGCCGCAGGCGGTGGCGGAGAGGTGGTCCACGGTCCTCCAGGTGCTGTTCACGTCCATGAAGGAGACAGCCTCATAGCGAGTGGGCCGGCAGCAGGGCTGGCTGATCGGCCGGGACCCCGGAGGCGACCGCAGAGCCCCGGCGCCCAGCAGGCTAGCCAGGCTGAGGTCGTGCGGGGAGCGTGCTCGGCGGCACGAGCCGCTGCAGAAGCGGAAACGGATCAGCTCGTCGGAGCTGTGGCCCAGGCCGAGCGCGCTCACCGGCACCAGCTGCGAGCGCAGGCGGCAGCCGCGCGCATCTGCGGCCCGTGCGCGGCTGCTCCGGGTTCCTGCACGCGCCGCGCGTGCCCCGCGGAGCGCAGCGGGAGGAGACTGGAGCGCCGGACCAGGCGGCGGGGGTGCGGGCTGGGGAGACTGCGGCGGTGGTCGCAGGGCTCTTTCGCTGCACAAATGCGCAGAGTGTCCTCCTGGAAGAAGACTTAGTCACTTTCGGAGGTGTGGGTAGGGGGTTGTCTAGAGCTAGCCTCGCCCCTGCCCCGCCCTGTCGCGCTCTCACCTACCAGGCAGATGGTCTGTGGGGGGCGCCAGGACCGGCGAGGGACCATCGCGAGCGGCGGGGCTGTGGGACATCGGCTCCAGGGAAGCTTCTGCGACGCTGCTCAGTAGGGCTAGAGCAGCTAGGGTTGGCCACAAGGCTGGCTGCACAGAGAAAAGAGGAGACTCAGGGAGGAACAGGGCACTCCGGGGGTCGGGGGTGTCTTGTCTTGCCCAGATCAGAGACGGGTCTAGTCGGGCTCCTAGCTGGATGGCGGAGTATAAGGAAGGGCTTAGATTTAATAGGCATTTGCTGCTCCCAGGAGCCCAGGGGAGCAATTACCTGGGTCACTGACCATCCAGAGAAATCCGGTGCCTTTCTTCTTATGACTGGCCCCTCCCTCTTGGCATTTCCCCTTTCATATCTGACTCCTGCAGGCCAAAGCCGTGTCCTACTCTCTTTCCAATTAAAGCCAGCCGGGAAACACTAGGGAACGACTCACCTGCCACCTAGGCCGGAGGCAGTGGGACAATGCAGTAGGCTCTCCAAGTCCCAATTCCATCGCTTTCAACTCCAGGAGCTCCCATCAGCCTTCGTGGATCTGTTTCCCCACCCTCTTCTTGAGGCTGCTTGTAAACTGAAAGATGCGTTAGTTATCTTTTGGGGTATTCCATCTTCCACTTCAAAGCTACCCTGGAGTTTGGAGTAGCTAGCGTCAACTCAGAAGTAGTAGCTCTGTGGAGAACCTTACTCTGTGTTAGATGCTTGGCAGGGCCCCTTCCTTCACGATTCCACAAGCTCAATGGCTCACTTTTCCAGATGAGCAAACAAGGCTCAGCCGAGCTCAGAGATCGTCTAAAGTCACGGGGAGACTCACAGAGCTGTGGTCCTGTCTTCTAAAACCCTTCTGCTCTGTACTTCAGGGCTGAAGGTACCAGGGTGGCTGGAGAAAGTAGTATCTTGAGCTCCCTCCGCTCCATACTCAGCATTCACTCCATACCTCAGGGGAGGAAGCAGAGCCCTGGAGAATTTGAGTGTCAGTTGGTCACTGCGTTATCCGATGACTGGGAGCCTAGGTCTCCTGCAATCTTTGTTCTGGACCCAGTGTCATCTGAGTTTTCTCTCTTATGCCCACAGATGTCTCCCAAGAGTTTGCTTATTATCTGGGGAAGTGATGGCCCTTTTGAAAATACAGGGCCTGGACCATGGCTTCCTGTGTCCACCAGGGGGCAGAGCTTGTCAAGCCTGCGGACTTAAGGGGAGGGGGCTTTTGTACACGCTCTGAGCATTTAGGTCTGAGCCATTCCCAGGAGGTCCAGCTAGTCCTCCAAACCAACTTGGTCTCACACGGTCGAACCCCTCTGAGAGCCGGCCCAAGCCTGGGCCATCTTCCTTCGGTGGATCTGGCACCCTAGCCTCGCTCCTAGGAGTTTCCCCTGTGAACCATCCTTCTTGACCCCAGCAGGCCACCACCAGTCTTTGTGAGCCACCGCTCTGGGACCCCTAGAGCTTTTAAGAATTCTTATTAGCTAGTCTCTTCTTGGGTCCCAGATGTAACCCTCCATCCTGCTGGCACACAGAATATATGGGGAGGGGGAGGGACATATGACTACTCCAGCACAAGACACATACCTACCAGGCCTTTATCTAGGAAGTGGTCCTCCAGAGCTAGGTGTGTGCCTGTTGGCTAACTAGATTCAAATCCCTAGGGACCAGGCTGGTTACTATTCTCCCAGATGGAGCAGAAAGTCAGGCAAAGCAGCCTTAGGGGTATCTGCGCTAGGGGGAGCCTAGGAGCAAGTCCCTTGAGGACAGTTCTGATCAGTTTCTTCTTTCTTACCATTTGGGATATTTGGTCTTCCAGCCCTTGCCACCCCTACCCACCAGCCCTATACTCACCAAAGGGGTCCTGCTTCGTGTCCTTCTAGGCACCTTTCCTGGGACCAGTGCTGGGCTTTCCCCCGAAGCTCAAATGGATCATGCCCAGAGTTGTGCACCTGGCAGCGCCTCTTTTAGTTAAAAGTGGGGCCTTGGCAGCCGGTCTGTGCCCTGTGGCGGCAGCGGGAGCCTCACATTACAGCCAGCCAGGGGGGTTAACACAGTCCAACAGGCTAGCGACAAGAGGAACTGGAGGGGCTGGGAGGGGCAAAGAGCTGCGTTGAGGGCCCAGAAGAGAAAGGCTGAGAGAAAAGGGAAAAAGACCTTTTTGCCCTTTCTCCTGCCCATCAGGGGGGTGGGCAAGAAGGCTGGCTTACCTCGGGTGCGGGGCTCCAAGCCCCAGTTGCAGTGAGGGCTGGGGCCCGAGGGACTTGTTGCTGGCAGAGCCCGCGGGCCGCATCTGGGGGCCGAGCCCAACTCCATCCCTCAGCAGCCTCCTGCCCGCCGCCGTCCGGTGTCAAATTCCAGCCCCGGCGTCACCAGATCCCGGGGTGGGGCCCAGAGCGCCCCCGCCCCGCCCCACCTTTCAGGGCTCACCTGGCCGCTCCACCCTCCGGATCCGGTCTCCGCTGGCTAGGCTAGGTCCCCCCTGGATGAGGGCTAGACATTTGGAGAAGACCCCAGGAGGCAGAGTAGAGATCGCGGGCTACAGCGAGGCGCTGAAACTGGGAATTCAAAGTTGGTAGTCACGCAAAGTAGGGAACTGGGAGGCCTGGCTGAAGGCGGGAGAGAGCGAGGGAGGGCGGCGAAGGAGGGGCAGCCTGGAGGAGAGTTCCAGCTTGGGCTGCGCTGACGATTCTGGCTCGCTACTCTGCAGCATCAAGTGGTTACTCTGGGACCCCCCAGAAGGCTCAGTTGCTTCGGAGCGGCAGGGCTCTGTGTTGGGCTCCCACAGTCCAAGGAGGGACTCACGCACACCCAGGGAAGGCAGTGAATGAGAGAGTGTGTGTGGGATGAAGAATCAGGGGACCTCAGAGAATTGAACTGGAGTCTGAGGTGCGACAAAGCAATTTGACTGACAGGTGTTTGGAGGTTGGTTGATGGCCATGATCAGAAAAGGTCTACTAACAAGTCTGGAGCTCGTCACGAAGAAGCTGGGGAACTGACCTAGCCCGAGAGTGTGTGGTTAGACACATTGTCGTTGAATGACCGCGTTGAGTGTGGTTTTGAGATAAGCAAGACAGAAGAGGGGTGCAGTGTGCTGGGGACAATAGGATAAGCCCTGAGCAGGGCTGTGGGGAGTTAGGGGTTCCGGAACTGAATCCCCAACATTCCCTGTTGCCTGACTGGACAAAGTGAGGTGGTAAAATGGACAAAGGTGTGCCTTTAGCTTTGGTCTGGGTGACCACAGAAGGACCCTGGGAGAGGTTCAGATGTGGGGGTGGCGGTTTAGGGGGCATGTGAAACCAGTGTTGGACATGCTGATTTAGAAGGGTCTGTGGACTCTCCTGATAGAAATACCCCGGAAGCAGCTGAATCTGTAGCCAGGAGTAAAGCAAAGGCAATTTGGTATTTGTCAACCAATACAAGCAAAAACAGATGCTGGGAGTGAGGAAGGGTACCCAGGGAATGTACATGGGCTAGATGTTCCCTGGCTACGTACAAGCACCTCTGTACAACTTTAAGAACGACCCACATCTGGGCCCCATCCCAGATCTGAATCAGAATCTTGGGGTGGGCAGGTGTAAACTCCCAGCTCTTCGCCTCTGATTCTGGTGCATAGCCAGGGTTCCTAACCACTGATTTTCAGAGAGCGGTTTTGTGCAGTGTTTGAGGCTGAAGTCTGTGATGGCTATCCTCAGGCTCCACATGACTTCATGGAATGGGGCACATGGGACAACACGGATGGATACATGACACATGCACTGAACAGCTTGTTCTTTTTTTCTCATGTAACTCGCTGCTGAATTGAGGTGGTCTTTTCAGCGAGGGCTACCACCGGCAGGTGCATAGCTAAAGCTGTGTGTGTCCCACTTACTGCCATGGTAGCCGGTGGTGTCTGACAGGAAACTCCCTCCATCATCACAGGTCAGGATGCATTTATGATGCTTGGACCTACCTGGGGTTGCTTTAAGAGGGGTCAGATTCCAGAGTGCTAAGGAAGTGAAAAGGGGCAGGGATGTCCTTTCTAAAGTTACCAGGGGTGTCTAGGGCTTTCCTGTTTTCTGTTGACATGCAAATGGGGAGTGAGCCATATTAGTTTTTTTAAGGGGGGCCATGGATGGCTGGAATAGAAGTCTGAGAGTTTCTCTGTGCTCTTCAGTCTCTTCTGCTGGTCTTTTCATTAATTTTGTGTTTGTGTGCAAGGGTGTATGTACACAGCAGGAAGTCAGGAGACATCAGATCCCCTGGAACTGGAGTTACAGGTAGGTGCTAGGAATTGAACCTGGGTCCTCTGCAAGAACAGTAAATACTCTTAACCACCGAGCTGGAGGACTCAAAGGTCCTATCCTAGACATGAGAACTGGAAGGGACCCAGGAGTCCAGGGCTGCAAAGAAGACCCTTGAGTTCAGTGTGGCTTCTGTTTCTTCCAGAAAAGTGAGAGAAAACAACAGGAGGCCAAATTCAGAGGAGAGCTTTATTGCTTCCGTGAGGGCTGCCCGGGACGACTGCCGCAGCCTGGGTAAGGTCCTTGCGTCTCATTTCCCTCTGGTCCTGGGTAGGACCCATGGAGCTGGCAATCCATCTGACAGTTGGTCAGTCCAGAAAGGAGCACTGCCCATGGTTAGGGACAGCTATGGACTGAGCCATTCATTCCTTTCAGGCTGGGCTCGACCTTGCCTCCTGAGTTCTCTCTGCTCTTATCCAAGAGCTGTCCTGTTGGCTTTAAAGGGATGGCTCTGGGGTTCCCCTGTGGGACATTGGTGGCTGGTGAGAGGGAGTACTCCATCTTCTCCCCAAGGAAGGCCAAAGACTGTCATGAGCTGGAGATGGCTGACATGAGATGCTATCCATCTCCGGGTCCCTGAAGCATAGGCGGCACACTTCCATCCTTCAGACAGCTCGCTGGTACCACTGCCTGATGGGCCCTCTAGTGGGCCTCTTTCTTCACAAGTGGACCAAATGTGACATCTAATTTAAAAATAAATTATCCCTCCCCTCCCCATACCCAAATTCATGAAATGACAATACGCCAAACACTGATTAGAGAAATTATTCCGGCAGCGCTCTTGCTACCAAATGTCCCACCTCCTGCATGCTGGGCCTGCTGGCCACAGCCAGTGGCCTCCTGGCCCTCTGGCTTCACGGACCCAGGCTGCAAGGCAGGGTGCTGGTCTCTGAAGCTGGCCTGTAGTGGGCACAGCTCTGGTTGCCTTGCCAAGGCCTCACTGGCCCTCGGGCCCCTTGGCACTGTCCTTCTCTGGGTTGGAAGGCTCTTGTGCAGGTGGCAGCAGCTTGGTCCTGGTGTGAGCCTCTCTGGCCCAGTGTCCGGCCCACTCAGATGCCGCTGCTTAAGTCAGTGATGACGCGTGCTTTCACCAGCTTCCGCAGAAACTCTTTCTCTCGATTAATGTTGTGCGTCCAGGACTAGAAGGGGAGAGATGGAGAAGTCATGAAGTGGGCAATCCAGAGGGCTGCTGGGACACTGCCTTGCAAAGATCTGTGACTGGGATTACACAGGCATGCATTTGCCTCATGTCTCCCTACAAGATCGTAAGAATCGGGTTATAGAATGCTCCAACTAACAATACTTCCCAACAAAAAAGCCTGGTACCCACCCCCCATCACCCCAGAGGAGTCTGCCCTGGGTTGCTTCCAAGTCTTGAGCAGTCTCGGTTTCCACTCCCGTCCGTGCTCAGCCTCTCGTTCCCTCAGACAGCAGCCCACAGCTCCTTGGCAGCACTTGGGTTCTAGATGCCCCAGGGCAAGGAGGTGAGTCACTAGACCGCACAGCGAGGGGCATGGGCTGCTTTCTCTGGCCTGATGCAATCAATTCTCCGGGCCTTGGGCAGCTAAGGAAAGCCTTCCTCCCCTGCACAGGAACCAGGGGGCCTGAGGAGCACACCTCGTCTTTTTTTTTTTTTTAAATGTTCTCCCTTTTGAAGATAAACATAAAAAAATGTATTTACATTTGTTTGTTTTCAATGTATTAACTTTCCCTCTGTCTGTGTGCATCTTTGAGTGGAGGTCAAAGAATAACCTTTGGCAACGGGTTTCCTCCTTCTACTGTAAGTACCAGGGACTGACCTCAGGCCACCAGGCTTACACGACTTTTACTCAAGGATGCACCTCACCCGCTCTGGGTTTTTGAGTTCGAGTCCCACTTAGTAGCTTGGGCTGCCTCAACTCACTATGTTGTCTAAGCTGGTCTCAAATTCATGGTCTTTGAGCTCAGCCTTCCGAATGCTGGAATGCAGGATGAGGGAATATCCTCATTTGCTTCATTGATCTAAAGCGGTATCTCACTAACTCACACTGGCCTTGAGCCCCTTTTGTCTTTTTGCCTCTGCCTCCTAAGACCATTCCACCAGGCTGCCTCCCAAGGGCTGAAAGCACTTCCCATACCAAAGTGTATATACTTAAAAAGTGCATCCTACTAAGTTAGGGAAGATGCCACCTTCCAAGGCTTAATGGGACTGGATTCCTTCTGGTTCCCAGAAATCTCCCAGGAAGCTCCGATGACTAAGCCTCTCACAGAAGGAAAGGGCTTGACTGAAGGAGTGAAGGCTGAGTGTCATTAGTTCATGGCTTAGACCCAGCTGGCCTCTGCACTGGGCCACTCCATGCCTGTACTCACAGCCACTATTTACTGGTACTAAGAACCAGGGGCTGTCCGGCCTTTATTTTGATTCCCATAACACTCTTCAACCTTCTAAATCTCTGTAATCTAGAACTCAGGTGGTTACCAACCAGAGTCCCTATAGTCCTCTCCTCTGAGTGTCCTTGAGGTCTCCTCAGTGAACCACAGATGTAGCTGTTCTGAAGCCTCCACATCCCCAAGTGGTAATGGTTTCCTTCCTCACGATCCACAGCACAGTGCCTGAGGTGGTCTGGTCTCCCTCAGCAACCTTCCTGTTCTCTCCATCTGTCCCCTCAAATCTAGAAAAACCTAGACCAGGGTTCTGTCATCCTGCCTTGCTGCTGCCTCTGTTGCTCTCCTCGTCTTAGACCCCTGGGCGACTCATATCCATTCTTTGAAGATTCAAATCATTTTTCCAGAAGTGTCTAAGGGCAGGGACAATTAGGCACACAGTAGGCACTCTATGCGATCTGTTAAATTAGATTGAACTTTCTCTTTCTCTTTTTCTTCCTTCCTTTCTTTCCCTTCCTTCCTTCCCTTTTGTGTGTGTGTGTGTGTGTGTGTGTGTAGAGGGGTGGTTGTGTGCATATGCTTGTAGAGGGGAGAGGAAGATGTTTTTCTGGTTTATCATTTTGTACTATATTCTCTGAAGATGCCCGCATGTGTGTCTGTGTGAGGGTAACAGACCCCCTGGAACTGGAGTTACAAAAAGTTGTGAGCTGTCATGTGGGTGCTTGAAATTGAACCCATGTCCTCTGAAAGAGTAGTCTGTGTTCTTAACTGCTAAGGCATCTCTCCAGCCCCCAGAATTAGAGATTTTTATTTTGATCAATACTTAATGGTGCAGAGCAGAAATTGCGAACAAATTTACTTTAAATTCTCTTATGAATTCCTTCCTTGACTTAGAAATTGAAAAATACTGGAATGAAGAGAGACCCCTCCTTGGCTGCCTGTTCTAATTTTACTGCCCCCCATATTTAATGGAATTTTATGGCAGAAGCTTTGAACAAGTGGACAGTTTGCTATCTGTGTTACAAACTGAAGGGAAACACCAAACACAAGGGCTTGTCTCTTAGAAGGCAGTCGAAACACTATCAGAAAGACTTTCCTCTTGGCTAAGGAGACCATGTTAGACCTAGGACTGAAAAATGACTAGAGAATAAAAAGAATTTGTTTGTAAGTGATGGGGAAAAACTTGCCCTCTGACTTTCATCACTCCCTCATTTCTGGTAAAATGGATGGGGATGATTCCTCTTTTTGCCTCAAGTAAAGAGGAAGACAGAATTCTTGAGGTATATCATCTTTTGCAGCTTCTAAACAATAACACGAAGACTGAGGAGATGAGGCAGAGCATCCTTGGTAGGGGAGCAACAGGAAACTGCTGGAAGTTGAGCTATGTGGGACTGGAGAGATGGCTCAGTAGTTAAAAGCACTGGCTGTTCTCCCAGAGGACCTGGGTTCAATTTCCAGCGACCACATGGCAGCTCACAACTGTCCGTAACTCCAGATCTTGTAGATCTGACAGCCTTACACAGACATGCACATAGGCAAAACACCAATGCACAGGAAAATAAATAAATTATTAAAAAACATCAAGTAAAAAAATCGAACCCCCCCCATGGTTGGTTAAAACTTATACAATTCCTTTACCTTGGGAAAGAATCAAGCTGCATAGAAGAGTAAGCCCAGAGCTCTTTAAACTTTTACCCCAGAAAAATGATGGAACAAAATACATCAGGCTCCGGACACAGTGAGGAGTGGCCACCAGGAAGAACTCTAGAAACCTCAAAGCAAGTATGTCAGCTATGAAGACAGCACTTCTTGCGATGAGTCCAGACGAGAGGGTGGCGGGGCGGGCCCTGGGAATCTTTCCCATTTGGGAATACAGCTACACTCACAGACTATCTGATGTAACTGTGTGGAACTTCAGAGTCTATGGGAAGAATACAGCTTCTGGAGAACTGAAGAGCTTCGGTGGGGCTGGTGAGGTGGCTCAGCAGGTAAAGGCACTTACTGCTCAAGCCTGACAACCTGAGTTTTATCCTTAGGAGTCATATGGAGGTCCACAACTGACCTCTGACATTCTGACTTCTCCGGATTTGAACTTAGGTCCTCATGCTTCTGCAGCAGGGGCTCTTATCCTCTGAGTCATCTCCCCAGACAGAAATTAGATTTTACGAGTAAAAGCAAAGCAGCAGTAGCACCACCACCAGCAGCTCCAGCACCAGCACCACCACCACCACCACCACTATCACCACCACTACTACCACCACCACCACCACTACCAACACCACCACCTCCACTACCACCACTACCACCACTACCAACACCACCACTACCATCACCAACACCACTACTACCACCACCACTACCTCCACCACTACCACCACCATCACCACCACCACCACCACTACCACCACCATCACCAACACCACCACTACCACCACCACCACCACTACCACCACCACTACCACCACCACCAACACCACCACTGCCATCACCAACACCACTCTACCAGCACCAACACCACCACTACCTCTACCACCATCAACACCACCAGCACCACCACCAGGCTCAGAAGAATGGCAGGGCAGGGATTCAAACATGGGCACTCATAAAATTGTGTTTATAGTGCATCTTCTCTTCCTTCCAGAAGAAGTAACCAAAGAATGAGTCAGTTTCAAGAGCACCCACTAGGAGTCACTGAGGACTAACAGGTCAATAGAGTATTGGATATTCTACTACATTAAGAAATGATTAACTTTTTAACATGTGATGTTAAAGTAGTTCTTATCCTTTAGAGTTACAGAATTTCTGGCCATAATGCTGTATTTAAAAGCTGTTTTCTCCTCAAGTTATCGGGTGGGGAGCGTGAGAGGAAGTGCAAAGGAAGATTTAGTCTGTACCCTCCACCAGCCTACGCTTACGAACATGCGGGACAGTTTGCTCTCCTAATGAAAAGGTAGGCATGGGGATGCAGAGATGGCTCCGGGGGTTAAGAGCATGTGCTATTCTTGCAGAGGATGTGTGTTCAGCTCCTGGCAATTTCCTCAGTGGCTCCTAGCTAAAACCACAGCTCCAGGAGACCTGACATCCTCTTCTGGCCTCAGTTAAAACCTGTGCACATGTGTGTGCATACAGCTTTATTCCCAGAGCACATATAAACATGGTGTGCTCACACACACACACACACACACACACACACACACACACACACATGCACGCACGCACATACTTAAAGCTAAATCTTGGGAAAAGAATAGAAAAGAGATGGCACAAAAGTTCATCCTGGATGTAGCTCTTAGACCAGGGATTGCCCCATTCTGGAGCTCTTTCCTACTCCCTCCTTCCATGGAGGTCAGCTGGGAGCCACACACTATTGTGTCCTGAGGCAGGATGTGATCAGACTCTATTGACTGCAATCCCCCTTTTCAGCAGCATCTCTTCTGATAGTTCTTATTTCATTTAATTTATTCTATTTTAAGATATGTCCATGTCTATATGTGTCTACATGTGATGTGTGTGCTGGGAATAAATGATGTGTGATGTGTGTGCACTCTTATCTACTGAGCCGTCTCTCTGGACCCAGCACCATAGTGGCTTCTCTTCCTCTTCTCCTGAGACAAGGTCTCACTGTAGCTCTGGCTAGCTTTGAACTCAGAGACCCATAGAGATTAAAGGCATAAGCTAAAATGCCCGGCCTAATGCTGATTATTAATGGCTAGACCAAAGCTGAGGAATGGGAAGAGAAGAGGAAAGGAGAGAGGAGGGGAGAGAAGAGGAGGACGAGGGAAGAAAGGAGCATTAGAAATTACAGGAACCTGCACAGAATGGTTAACACAAAAAGTTTCTGAGTAATCAGGAAAGAGGACCCTTGATGGAGAATAAAAGCGCTCACTGTGGGAGCCCGAGACCTGAGCTTGATCTGTGAACCCACTATGGGAGGAGGAAACAGTTAGAAAAGTTGCCTCTGACTCCCACACATGTACCACGGTACAACGCACCCCACTACAATAAAACAAAGCATGAAGGCATATACATACACGTCCATTAGATTTAGCATTCTCGAGACAGGTAACTCTGACAAAGTGAAGTCAGGTGAGGGAGTGAAGGGCTTGATGGGGGTGAAGACAGCAAAGGAGCAGTTTCTGCAACCACACCCACCCTCCAGGCTCAGTGAGAGGCCACAAGAAGGGTTTACCCTGCCCTTCTCCCAGCCATACCCTGGCTGTGAGGTGGAGGGGCCTGGAGAGCTAGAAGCTGCCTGTATAGACAGATTGCCTGGGAGCATGCTAGGTGAGTTCTGTGCTTGGGGTAGAAAAGGGCGGAGGGGGTGTGGGAGTCACCCTGGGGGCAAGAGGCATGGCTCACTTGTAGTTCTGTAAGGGGTAAAGGGTCTTCCTGGGGAAGATGGTCTGTGGGAGGAGATCTGAGCTGGGACAGGTGTGTAGCAAGGAGGTGCAGTACAGGGCCAGGGCAAAAGGCCCATGGAGGGAGAATTCAGGGATAAAGCCAAGAAAAAGGGGTGGGGGGTGCTCTGGGAAGAGGATACACAGATGACTGCTTAGCTGAGAGTGGTCCTTCTAGACACTCTGGGCAGCAAAAGCAGCTGCTGGTACCCCTTAGCATTCACTTATACAGATGTCAGAGTTCATCCTTTGTGCTAGACGCTCCCCCCGCTCCACCCAAAGACTGCCCCCCTTACCCAGCCCTCACCTCTTTGATGGCTGCCATGCGCACAGTTTCATAGTAGTGCAGGGGTGCATTGGGTGTGTTCATGTCATAGCCAAAGCCCGCGACTGCCACCTCATCACAGCCATGCAGTGCCATGGTCACTGCCACACTGCCAAGGGTTGGGATGTTCTGGAAGGAGAGAGGAAGCATGTAGGGTTCTGTGGAGGGGTTGAGGAGGGCGGGGCTGAGACCTCCAGCGCTAATCAAGCCCATTTCCAAGATGGGCCGTCCTCCCCATGGAGCCTCTTTCCCAAGCACTGCTGCTCGCTTCCCTTCTGAGGCTCCTCCGCCTAGTCCTCCGCCTCCCTCCCAGGAGTCTCACCCCTCTGCCCATGAGGCCGTTGTTGAAGGGCAGTCCGATGAGAGTGAAGGCAGCCTCCTGGATGAAGTAAGGGTTGAGGATGCGGATCTCAGGGGGCTCCTTGGGCACCCGGGTGGCCACAGACTTCCAGAAGCCATCGGATGCACTCTGTGGACGGCAGAGCACAAGGGGACATGAGCTGGACACCTGGTCATGTGCTCAGAGGAGAGGACCCACGCTGTGTACGGAGATGGAGCAGTGAGGAGAGGGGATGGGTGTGGAAGGGCAACCTGAGGTCCGGGGTAGAAACCAGCACAGGAAGGCTTCGGCAGGTCAGGGGCCGTGGGACGTTTGGAGCGCTTCTCTGGCCTGAGTGCTGGGGCAGGCCTTCTGTCCCACCTCCCCACCAGAAGCCTGCCTTTCTGAGCTCGCTGAGCTCACCTCCTTCTGTCTTTCCTGGCTCTCAGTCAACTGTGCTAAAATGGACCTGGAAAATAGACACTGCATGAGCTATCACAGAACGTTAGAACACTCAGACCTCAGCCCTGCCCTGGCCTGAGCTGGGGCTTCAGCCCTGTTGTGTATAGAATAGTTCACTTTCTCACAAAGCTTGTTCCCGAATGTGGGAACATTGCCTCTGAAACATCCCAGTGTCTGACCCGGGGCCACAGTCTCTTCTCTTTAGCTCTCCCTTCCTCCCATCCAACCTCACAAAGGCCTCTGACCTCTAGCTTTTCCTGATCTAGACCCCAACTCAGTCACTTCAGATTCTTTCATGAGCTCTGTCCACACCCTCTAAGCAGGGCCCTTCGGGATGCTGGAGGAAGCAGTGAACACAGCAGCAGCCACGATGTTACCATGGCCTGGAAAGCAGCAAGTTTGGGACTTGCCTGGGGGACGTGAAAGAATCAACTAAACTTAGAGTGGAAAAGAACTGAACACACCAAGAGGAACACTCGCTGAGTACAAGGGGCTCTGTGGGTAAAGGTGTTTGCTCCCTAGCCTGACGACTTCAGTTTGATCTTCAGAACCCACATGGTGGAGGAGAGAGCCAAGTTGTCCTTTGACACTTGCATATGCATCCACACATGTATACAAGTGCGATACATGCACACAAACACATGCATGCACACACACACACACACACACACACACACACGGACACACACTAAATAAATAAATATGTATTTTAAAAAAAGGAGAGACTCCCCATTTTCAAGTACCTTGATCTGCTGATCTACCTCACTGGCCCTAAAAAAGATTTTTTTTTTACTTCTCTCTTTTTTTACCCTTCAGCACTGGGGATCAAATCCAGAGCCCCAAACATACTAGTATATGCTCTACAACTGAGCCACATGCCCAGCCCAACTTTATAAGCATTCTTATGTAGGTGCCTCAGAACACACACAGAGTGCACGTACACAGGGTTTAAAATAAACAAATCTTTAAAAAATAACACAAGCAAATTCAAGAGAGAGACAAAAATGTGGCGAAAAAGTTTGTCACAAATAATAAAGAGGTTCATGTTTTAAAAATCCATGAAAAATAACCAGACATGGTGATAATATCCTTGTAATTCCAGTACCTAGAAATCTGAGGCAGGAGGATAGCCTTCACTTCAAGGGAAGCTAGCTTTGGCTATGCAGCAAGACTCTGTCCCAACAATACCCTTGTTCCAACAGACAAACAGAAAACCAAAAAACTATAAAAAACCAAAACAAAAAACAGACAAACAAACAAAATACAATGAGACCTCACAGAAATGGGCGAAGAACATAAGAGAAGCCTAAGTGGCAACCTCAGCCAGCCTCAGGCTGGTCAAGCATAAGACCAATTACCCACACCCCCAGGCTTTATTATGGTGGTCCATGAATGTGGCAGGCCAGGGAAATCTCCAAAAGTTTGCCAAAGCAGTTCAGCTAAGTATTACTGTACACAGCCCCATAAAGGAAAAGCCAGACAGCAGAATTATTGTCACACCTCTTCCTCCTCTTTGTCCCCCCCCTCTACTCTTCATCTTCCAAGCCAGAAGCCTGGGAGTACACTTCAGGTTTTCCTGTACTCCCTGACCCAGAGACGATGCCTCTCCCGCAAAGCCGCTGTTGCCACTTCAGGTTCACGTCCTGTTACCACTGTCTGTCAGGACAACTATAACAACTGGCCCACTCCAGGCCTGCTAAGCACCCCAGAGCCCTGTAGAATGAACGGAACATACGTGACACATGAAAATGACTGCTGAATTCCAGCTGCTTATTTAACACGTGGGATTGAGTACCTGCCTCCCAGGCCACACTGCCCTGCTAAAAGGATCTTTGCAAATACAAGCCTGCTTGTATGACCTGGAGGCTACTCTGCTCTCTCCCGCCCTCTGAAGCCACCGCTAGCGAACTCCTCCATGCTTCTGCTGATCTCCTTTCCCCTGTACTCACATGACGCATCCACCCAGTCCTGCCTCCTGCTCATCTTTCCTGATCTTCTGTACCCCAAGGAAGAAGTGCCTCCTAGTCTCTGAGAGACGACAGAACACTGACTTAAAGGCTTTGGTCCTGGGAACTCTGAGCAAGGAACAGATTCCTAATGGTTAGAGACCCTCAATATTTACCATGTGGGCCACTGGAGAATTATCCAGGGCTGGGCTCTTCTCTGATTAATTTCTGTAGCCCAAGGCCCAGCCCAGCTTATGCAGGGCATGGTTACTGAAGGCGATACCACATTCTTCCAAAGCTCCTCTATTAGAACCTCCTCCTCATCCATTTTCTCTTTGTCACCCACACAAGGCAACCATTCTTTTTCTGGCAGCTGTTTCCTCCTTTCATAGGTCGAATCAAAGGACAAGGACTTCTGGGTCTCAGCCTATTTGATTAATCAAGTAGGTGACAGTTTGTGTGGCTTCTGCATTCCTTCGTAGGTCTGTTGTTCTGTGTAAAGAGGTAAAGGTGGGACAGGAGGGTGGTGCAGGACCAGCACAGATTAGAACAGGCTGAGCCATGGGGATGGAGAAGCCCCTTCCTGGACGGACCAGCTTGTGATAGATGTCCAGAAGTGGCAGATGTGTTGGCTGTGTCTCAGACTTGTCTTTTCTCCAGAGCTCAGCAGGTCCCAACAGCCCACCTCCAGGGATGTGGGGATGGGCACTGCAGGGGAGGGGAGGTATGAGCCTCCATTGCTGATCTTTTCTTTCATCTACTTCACAGACACAAATGAAACACATTCAAAGTCACACAACCTACTAGGCTGTGCCTAGACTGAAATCTAATGCTTTGGTCCCAAGACAGGTATCTTTCTGCCAGGTCATTATATGGTGTCCCTGCTTAGGGAGTTGCAGTGCCAGGTCTCTGTTGCCTTCCAAGAGCTTTGAGATAAGTCGGGGGTCACCCATTCTTCAGAGCAAATGTGCTTGGGCACATATACAGCTGACCTATTGGGGTACGTCTAAGCTGGGTTCCACTCTGGAAGCTGGAATCTGCCCGTGACCTGAGGCACTGTCATCGAAACTATGCTTAGCCTTCCCCATGCTTTGGAAGGTCCAGGATCTAACCACTAAGTGAAACTAGGGAGAATTGGCTTATTGCAAATCCCTCTAAGAATCTGAAAACTACAGAGGGGAAGGGCAGGCCACAGCCTTACTTCTCTCCTTGATCTTCTGGAAGGAGAGATGACTAACTTGATGAGGAGCTGAGGACACATAGTGCCCCATGTCCAGTATGACATGAGTGGTCTCGTACACATATGAACATACACATGAGCACACACGTAACTTCTTGCTTCTGTGCAGCAGTAAGCCGAGGCAGGGTCTGTATCCTGGGAACAGTACCTTCCATCCCTGCCCCACATGTATGCAAGTGCTGATGTTTGTACTGCTTTGGGGCAGGCAGAAAAAGCTAAGGGTAGTTTGGGTCCTTGGGGAAGAGTCCTAAGCCTCACACTGGAGGCACAGTCAATATTTCAGTTTCTTCCCATTGGTCATTGTCCTAATGCAAAGCTTCCTTGGGAATTCAGGGAGATGCAGAATATAAGAACAAGGTGCAGCCTTTGTTTCCCTAGTTGTAAAAATATCAGGAATTGGGGCTGGAGAGATGGCCCAGTGCACCGCCGCTCCCAGCCATAAAAAAGGCAAGTTTTAAAGAGTAAAATTTCTCCTTGCTTTTCTCTTTACGATACAGAAAGATGTTCGAACATCGAAATTCTTAGTTGATCTTAGAGTGTCTAAGTGACACTGGTAGGCGTGACCATTCTTTGGTCACACCCAGCCTGGAACTATGTGATAAAGCCATTAGAACTCAGTGTAAGTTGTCACTGGGTGGGGCTGAAATAGCTCTCTTGGGAGAGTAGACTGAAGATCTAAAGGTCCCTGGGTTTGATCCTGGGTTTCGGCAACTGTGTGTATTCCATTTTTTTTTTTTTTTTGTTTGCTTGTTTTGTTTTCTTCAATAAAATTATTTCTGAATTTACTGTCTTCTTTTGGTCTTTGAGTTGTTCCACATCTTTCTCTCCAACTCATCTGGCTGTTCTTCCAGAGGACCCAGGTTCGGTTCGGAGCACTCATAGGGCAGTTTACAACTGTCTATAAGTCCAGTCTCAGAGATCTGAAGCCTTCTTCTGGCACCAAGTATACATGGAGTATGCGTGTGTACATGCAGGCAAAACGCACATATCCATAAACATAAATAAATGGATAGATGAAGAAATAAAACAAAACCATTAGGTACCAACCAAATCTCAGCCTGTCTCCTAACATCAAGCAAGCAAGTACCCCATGGCTTATCTTCTCAGAAGTCTATATGGGACAGGTTTTGTAGTGTAGAAAACTGAGGCTCACACCCTAATTCTACATCTCTGTGACCCGGGGCACATCACATCTCTGTTTAAGCCTCAGGTTCCTCTTGCATAAAACAGGGATGACAAGACCAACTTCCCAGAAAGCTGAAGAGATTAAAGGCAATGCTGGGCTTGATAGCATTTGGCAGTGTCTGGCATACAGTGAGAACTCAATAAATCTTTTCTATTATGACCGAGTGTTGCAGAAGCCAAGAGATTGAAACAGAGGGTGTGGCTGGAGGTGTCAGCCACCACAGAAAGGCCAGCACACCTGTACAGGTCCACACCTGCACCCATTCAGACACGGGAGTGTGCAGACAGCTTTGCCCACTGACTCCTGCAGGCAGGCAGTGGGTGCTGGAGGGCTGTCTGCTGCTGGGGGGACTGTCACAGCCATCGCTGGCACTAAGGCTGCTTACATACCATGTCTTCCACCCACAGGACACAATGCAGAGGCCAGCCAGAGCCACCGCACCTCTCCTGGAGAACAGCTATGGGCTGCATTCCCTGTCACTCCCTCCTCCAGGAATGTCCCTGCCCCAATCAAGTCTAGGCTGGCTCCTGCTGATGTAACCTGCTCTGTTCTTCTAGAATTGCCAGAACCAAGTGGGAAAAGATCTGGGAAGAGAATAAGGAAGTCTCTCCTGACAGGGTCTCGTTCCCATGGTATTTCTTGGTCCCTGTGAAGGATTTCTCCAGAGGAGTCTGAGCCAGGCTGGCCTGGCTTTCTTGGATACAGCAGATGCATTCACTCCTCAAGCTATCCACTGCCACTGCTTCAGGACAGGTTCCCCACTCCCCTGGGGTCCTGTCATCAGCTGCCATCTTGTCACCCATTGTGCTTCCCTTGCACAGGTCTGGTCTTCACCTCAGGTTTAAAAGCTTCAATGGCTCCCACTGCCTTCCTGGATGGCTGGTCTGGTGCCAACGGGTAAGAGTGTGGGTCTAAGATCAACCCAGACTCCTAGACACTCGCTCTATGCCCTGAGGTGGTTCCCTTCCCTTTCCAAATCTCATAATCTTCAACTACAGGATAAGAATACCAGTTCCAGACTTACAGTGGTTTCTTGTTATGACAGTTAGAGGCCATGCATATGAAATATTTGGCTCCAAGTCAGCTCCTGTTAGCTTCTGCTATTGTAATTCTTGAAAATAATAGGTCCAGTGACTAGAGAGCCAGCCAGTGGTTAGGCACTTCCTGCTTTGCCAGATGGGGCTGGCTTAGTGGTAAAGCATTTTGCCTAGTATGATCAAGGCCCTGGGCTTGGTCCCCAGCGTTGCAACAATAAATGAGAAAATGAAACCCATATTCCAGTCATTAGTAGTTATTAGTCAGGCTGGAGAGATGGCTCAGTGGTTAAGAGCACTGACTGCACTTCCAGAGGTCCTGAGTTCAATTCCCAGCAACCACATGGTGGCTCACAACCATCTGAAATGAGATCTGATGTCTTCTTCTGGTGTGCTGAAAACAGCCACAGTGTACTCATATAATAAATAAATCTTAAAAAAAAAAAAGAAGTTATAAGTCAGGCTATCAAGCTGTTAAATAGTACAGTCCACCTTTGCTTTAGAAATGCCATGGAAGGCAGAATTGGAATTTAGAATCTGGATCCAAGACCTACACCAACCACGATACTGAAGGGAAAGCTGCTGGATGCTCTTCCCAAGTGGTAAGGCCTGCTCCTGTTTGTGGCCTCTTTATTCTGTACATCCAAACTCTGCTCAGAGCCTCTGCAAACAGCCTTCCTGGGGTTGGAGGGTGGGTTCAGAGCAACGTCCTACCCTCTAGAATGGAAGTGGCCTTGGCCCTGTTAGGGTAGGAGATATGGAGGTCTCAGGACATGGTAATGGGATCAAAAGAGTGAGCAAAAGGCCTGAGGTGGGCACTTTGCTCTTGGTCTTCCATGTTTCTCTTCACGCCATCACATGGATGTGGCCAGAGTATATTTCTTTACCCACTCCAAGGGCAGCACTTTTCTGATGGCGAACCAGCCGGAAGTCACTTCTGCCGTTGCCGTTTTTTGTTTCTTTGAGATAGGGTTTCTCTACGTAGCCCTGGCTGTCCTGGAAGGAACTCACTCTGTAAGTAAGGCTGGCTTTCAATGAGATTTGCCTGTCTCTGCCTTCCAAACGCTGGGACTAAAGGTGTGTGCCACCAACCACCTGAATGGAATGGTTTCCAATTCACTAAATAACTCACAGCTTGCCAGTGCGAGTCTCTGTACCAGAAACCTTGCTCATCTGGTCAGCCTGAGCAGGAGGCTAGAGACTGCAGAGCAGCCGTTTAGGACCTGGAACTTGGGCTAAATATCTCAGGGGCAGAGAGAGATGCCGCAGTTGGACCCTTCTGACCAGGACGCCCTCTGTTTCCTTTGCCAAGCCAGGTGGCTTACCCTGACTCAAGCTATTCTTGACCCTGAGGCTGGGCATTCTCCAGTGGGCAGATGATGTTTACTGGGCTCAATCTCACTTCTCAGAAGGCAAGTGGTCTTGCAGCTGAGTACAGACACTAAGGGCTGGCATGTACGCAGTCCTGTTGACTCTCCACAGCTGGGTAACAGCCAGCTGCGGTAGAGGAAGAGGAGAGTTATGGTGGTGTGAAAGAAAATGCCTCCGTTGGCTTATAGGGAATGGACCTTGTTGGAGGAAGTGTGTTACTAGGGTCTCAGCTCAAGCCAGATCTAGTGGTTCACAGTTTCTTCCTTCTGCCTGTGGATCCAGATGTAGAATTTCCAGCTCCTTTTTCAGCATCACATCTGTCTGAATGCTGTCATCCTTCCCTCTATGATGATAATGGGCTTAAACCTTTGAAGCTGTAAGCCAGCCCCAATGAAATGCTTGCTTTTATTAGAGTTGCTGTGGTCATGGTGTCCCTTCACAGCAAATAGAACCTTAAGACACTGGTTTTAGTACCTGACACTGAATCTGGCTCCATGTTCACCAGCCTTCCTCCCATGCAAAGAATAGGAGAGCAACTGTGATGGTGGGTCCACATGCCCATACCACGGTAGGCTGGCTGTGTTGCTGCTATGTACTCTATTCAGCAGTGACAACCAGAATTTGCATAAGTAATCACTTGGGTCACATTTGGGTTTGGCTACTGTAAATGCCAGCATGATAAAAATCTTGTATGTCGGTTTTTCCTTCCTCTGGGGACAGTTCTTGGCTCGGCATAGTACTTTCTTTCTCAAACCCATCCCTCACTGGCATTACCTGAGAACACCTGTCTCCCACTCTTGCCAGTGTACTATGTTATAATTTCAACATAGTTTTCTCGAAACGTGATGGATGACAAATGGCACCCCGATACCTGCACATGCATGTCTGCAACTGCTAGGTGGGCCACATGCGTCTCTACTATAGCTTTCTCCATGATCTATGTACCCCCGTCCCCTTAGCTACTGGGCTCTGGAGACTCTCTGACAGCCTTCAGAATAATAAATCTTTATCATATTTCCTAAACACACTTCCAAAATGTTTGCTATAATATTTTTGTTTGATTTCAATGGATATTGTCAAGTTTCTTCTAGTACTTCTGTGCTTTAAATGTTTGTCCCTTCCTGCCAATCATGGTGGCTCACACCTGTAATCCAAGCTCAGGGAGACTGCCTGCCTCCTAACACCCCGGATTAGGGGATTTGACTCAATTTGAAAACAAAGGAGGAGGGGAGCAAGAAAGAGAAAGAGAAGAAGAAGTAGAAGGAGGAGGAGGAGGAGAAACAGAAGAGAAGGAGGCTGCATTGTCCCTCAGGGGAAGGGCTGGGTATGATGGCACATACCCTTAATCCCAGCACCAGGGAGGCAGTGGCAGGTGAATGTCTCTGAGTCAGGACAACATAGTTGGAGCCTATCTCCAAACAAAAGGATTGGGGTGGGACAGGAAGTTAACTCAGCAGGTAAGGATGCTGCTGCCAAGTCTGACAAATTGACTTTGATCTCTAGAACCCACAGCTCAAGAGTCTGATCTGCTGCACCCACACCACGCAAAGAACTTGGAACTCATTATTGGAAGTTGTCCTCTGACTGTGGGACAGCCCCCCAATAAATTAATAAATGTAATTTTAAGAGTTTTTCCTTTTCTTTTTTAAAGATTTATTTTATTTATGAGTAATATGTAGCTGCCTTCAGACACACCAGAAGAGGGCATCAGATCCCATTACAGATGGTTGTTAGCCACTACTTGTTTGCTGGGAATTGAACTCAGGACCTCTGGAAGAGGAGTCAGTGCTCTTAAGAGATGAGCCATCTCTTCAGCTAAAAGTTTTTCTTAAGAGTTTGATATCTAGTCTATTTTCCTCAAAATTTCCAGCTCGATGTGGTATCTCACATCTGCAGCCCCAGAATTTGGGAGGCTGAGCTGGAAACATAGTTCAAAGTTCAAGCCCAGCCAGGCTACACAGTTCTGGGCCAGCCTGGAGATATATATGCCGTACTTTTATATTTTGCTTTTTAGTCTGCTTCAGATTTATGCTGATGGATGCTATGAAGAGAGGGTCAAGAAACCTTTTTGAAAGCTGTATTTGGGAAGAGCCAAGAGCAAAGAGAAGAACCAGCTTGGGGTGGCTGTGGGTGGCAGGGAGCCAGGGACTATTCAGTTTTCATTTCCTTTATCAAGGGATCTTCTTGGAACTGGTAAAGAGGATCCTCAGAAGAAGCAAGAGAACAAGATATGGTGGTCCAGAATCCAAAAGAATCATCGTCTGGGACAGCGAGAGCAAGGGGCAGCTGTGCAGAGATGCAGGCTGAGGGTCTCGTGTTCCGGTTAAAATCCTCAGAGGCCACCAGCCTCAGTTTCCATGTTTATTCACTTAACAATCTCAGCTCTGCTCCAGCGTCGCTGAAGGGTCCTAGGCTTGCAACAGACAAGACGGTTCCTGCCTCCAGGGGCTTATGAGAGAATTCTAACAGTCCTGGGTAGTGCAGGCTGAAAACACAGCAGTGTGAAACAGGATCCACATTTTGGTGTTGGCAGAAGAAAATGTAAGTGTTGGGTATGAGAGAGTAGCAGCAACAGGGGAGGTTTGGAGGATGTCGGCATTTGAACTGATCCTGTAGGCTAGTGGTTCTGACACTGAGTTTGCATCTGGGGACCTGTTAAAACAGACCACTTCCAAGTTCCTCCTTCAGAAGCTCTAAGGTGGGACTCTCCCCCCAAACAAGAGTCCAGGTGATACAAGACCTCACACTTAAATGGTGGCAGCCATTAAGTAAAAGACCAAGCCAGTCACAAGGATGCTTCAGCATGTTTTGAAAGCACATGTGGAGATCAGACTGGAGGCCACCTCTCCGGAAGCAGAGAGCTTAGGAAGTGGCTGGATTCACCTGAGCAAGCCATTTGTAGATAATGAGTGATTGAGAAAAACAGGATGAAGAGGGATTGGAGGGAGTAAAGGTTTGGTTACCTCTTGTGAAAACCAGGCCCTGTCCTTAGACTCTCACACTGCCAGGTTACAATAAAGGCCCTGAGGGTACTAGCTGGTGAGCTGGTCCTTTAACAGGAGAGGCTGAAAATAAAAGGGCTCAACTCTTCAAGTAGCTGAGGCAGAAGGTAAGAGGATGCGTAAGGCACAAAGGAGGGGCTTATTTATATATTTTTATTATATTTATGTTTTCATGCAGTGTGTATATGTGTGTGTAGAACTCAGAAATGGGACCCACCCATGGGATGTTGGTAAAGCAACATCATGGGTTAAAACTTTGCCACAGCTAGTGTTGGGGAAATCAAAGGACACCTCATAGGAGGCAGTTCCCTTTCCTCCCACCATGTGGCTTCAGGGAACAACCTCAGATCAGCAGGTTTGGTGGTAATTAGGCCACACTGCCAGCTCACAGTTTTTTGTTTGTTTTTTTTTTAATATATGAGTGTTCTGCTGCATATACACCCACCATCCACCTGCCTCAAAAGGGCATCAGATTCTCCCTACAGATAATTGTGGACCATCACCTGGGACTTGAACTCAGGACCTCTGGAAGAGCAGCTAGTGTTCTTAACCACTCAGCCATCCCACCAACCCCTCACAGGCTTCCTTTAAAGGGGAGAAAGACCTGGATGAATAGACAGATGTGAAAAGAGGCTCAGAGCAGATGTCCGAGGAAAGAAGACCCCGCAGGTGAGGGGTTTATTGTGCTGGTTTGAGCAAGTGTCCCCACAGGTTCAGATGCTGAAACACTTGGTTCCCAGTTGGTGGAGCTGTTTGGAGGAGGCAATTCCTCAAATTAACTCTAGTTTATTCTCTGCTTCCCACTTGTGGCTGGAGATGCGAGCTCTCAACTGTCCCCATGTCTGCTGTCTGCTGTCATTGATTCCAGACATGATGGACTCCTAGCCCTCTGGAACTGGAAGTCCCACTCCTTCTCTAAGTGCCTTTGTCATGGTATTTCATCATAGCAACAGAAAAGGAACTAATATGCAAATGTGGGCAGGACGATGGGAAGCCCACTGATGGTGGCCTTTATTTGCTCTGTGTGTCTGCTGGACACATACAGGTCCAGGATGCTGGCAAAGTAACATTATGATTACAACCTCTGCTGCAGTTTCTCTTTCCATGGTGACATTCAGTCTCTGGCACTGGACCGGATGCATGCAGAGAAAAGATGCGGCAGGGTGCCGAGTAAGAGGGATATTGACTGTAGCCCAGGGCAGGGTGTGCGTGCGTGCGTGCGTGCGTGCGTGCGTGCGTGCGTGCGTGCGTGCGTGCGTGCGTGTGTGACTTTGCTATTTGGTCTGAATTAGCTCGAATGGACCAGTGAGTAAGCAAGAAAGGCTACAGTGAACAGTCAGAATGACAGAGCAATGCACAATTCATGATGTAGCTCTACGGCTCCCTAGGTCTAACAGCACCTGCTGCAGCCAGCCATCCGACATCCGTGGGTGGGCATGCTCTGGGGCCCGTTATGTGTAAGAACTCTGTAAGCAGGGTTCTCCGAGGCCATGGCAAGAAGTGGGTGATACAGAGGATTCCAAGCAGGAAGGTATGTGGTCAGACTCCTCACTGGGATTCCTGGGGCAGTCAGGTGTGTTTTATACCCACCTGTACCACATAACTCCTTACTTCATCATTTCTGGGCCTTCATTTCCAACACCGAGGATGCTAACAGTACCGTCTAACAGGGCTGCAGCAAGAAGACCGGCAACAGTTCAGGCCCAACCAGGGCTACAGAGTGAAACAAACACCAGGAACTGCCTGCGGCTGAGAACTTACTGCGACTTTTGGGCTAGGTTTTGTCTCTATTTCATCTTAATTTTTAAAAACATCAGCTGAGCCTGGTGACACATCTATAATCCCAAGGCTTTGGAGGCAGAGGCAGAGGGACTTCCCTGAGTTCAAGGCAAGCCTATGCTACACAGTGATTTGCAGGCCCGCCTGTCTGAAAACAAAAGAAAGCAAAGCGAAACAAAACAAAAACCCAAACCAGAAGCCAACTTGTGAGCATGTGAGACTCTGGCTGGCCTCTGACATCCTGCCTGCCTTCCCTTCGTCCCCGAGGAAAGAACATACTGTTGTAAGGTCAGGCCTGTAGTGACTGGCCAAGGGCCACCTCATGCCTTCCCTCTGATATTTGGGGTCCCGCCACACTGGCCCGGACAGGGGCTGCTCAGTACATTTTCTCAGTGTCGGGGGTTGGGGGGAGGATGATGGGGAAGAGGGAAGACCCTCTATAGGGGCTCTGCAGCCCTGGGCCACCAGGCATCCTGGGGCACAGCTGGGGAGGTGGCAGAAACCCAAGGAGATGCTCTGTCCTTCACATGTCCTGCCTTACTCAGTCTTCATCCAGGGCCACGATGACAACCAGCCACAGCATCTGAGACACTGGGCCTCAAGCTCTGCCCTGTCACAAGGCACACAAGCTACATGTGCTGTCCACACAGTTTTTCAGTGTCCAGAATGGAGCACGGCCCCCTCGGGCTCTCTATGTATACGGTTCCTTTCGTCTCAACTACCTGACTGTCTCCAAGCTCTTCCTTCCCCTTCTGGTTAGACGGTGTCTCAGGAGGCCTTCTCCTGGCCTTCCCTGTCTGCTCCAGCCTGCTTTACAGAGGGCCCTTTGCCACTGCACACTAATTCTAGTTTGGGGATTGTGTCTCCATTTAGACTGTGAGTGACTTCTGGTCTGGAACAGAGCTGAATTTATCTTCGGAGTCCCAGGAACTGGCTCAGAGCTTGGACCTCACCAATGCCCAGCTAGCCGGTGACTATGCAGGAGAGGCGCAGTCTGACTCTGACAAGAGCTTTTTCCTGAGCTGAGGCTTCCACCAGGGACCTAACCGCTGGCCGCTTCTCCTTCTCCCAGGCCCCCGCCTTCCCTCTTAGCCTGATTTAGCTCCTATCAGACATCCTTGCTGGTTTCATCAAGGTTCCTGGGACCAGTGAGTTTAGTAAAAGGTCCTTTGGGGACCTGTTTAGAGCTATCAGTGCCACTGTCCAATATGACAGAGAACCAAGTGGTTACACACAGGGAAGGGCAGAGCCATAAGCTGTTTTCTATCTTCCCACTGCTCAGCAGGGACTGGAAAGGTGCATGTTGTAAGCAACATAGCAGCAGATAATGACTCTGAGCCTCGTACCTGTTCCAGCCCTGCCCAGACATCCCTGGCTCTGGCAGCTGAGCGATGGCCTGCCAGAATTCTGCAGGTGAAACCCTAGACAGGGGTAGAGCTTGCCAGCAGCCAGAGGCTGAGCAGCTAGAAACATCACTGCATGAGCAGGCGCAGCCTGTGGCTGAACACCAAACACAGGGAGGGCTGGGAAAGGCAGCCTGGCTTAACATCTATCTACCTTACCTAGGTCTCAGAGGCCAGTGAGGTGATGTGCAGACTAGAGATGCCCCAGGGAGCACCAACCTCAGGCTTGGGGGAAGGGCACTCAAAAACATGTCTCTGCAGGTTCACCTGATGTGGTGGTTTGAATTAAAATAGCCTCTATAAGCTCCTCGATTTGAATGCTTGGTCACCAGAGAGTAGCACTAGTTGAAAGGATTAAGAGGTGTGGCCATGTTGGAGGAAGTATGACATTGGGGGTGGGCTTGGAGCCAGGCCCAGCCCAGTGGTGCTCTCTGTCCCTGCCGTCTGTGGACCAGTGTGTAGAACTCTCAGCTACTTCTGCTGCATCACTTCTGCCTGCACGCTGCTGTGCTCCCCACCATGAAGACAATGGACTAAATCTCTGAAACTGTAAGCCAGCCCCAACCAGTTGCTTCCCTTTACAAGAGTTGCTGTGGTTATTCGGCTGTGATGGTGCACACCTTTGATGCCGGTGCTACAGGCTGAGGCAAGCTGATCTCCAACCTGGCCAGCTGTAAGTTCCAGGAGAGCCAGGACTGTTCAGAGAGACCATGTTTAAAAAATCAGAACAAAAACAAACAACAACAACAACAACAAAAAACCACTCAAAACCAAACCAACTAAACAAAAAGAGTTGTCACGGTCATGGTCTCTTTTCACGGCAAACGGAACACTGGTAAGACACTGGGGATGCTGAGACAGGCATGATTATTACTGGCATTATTGATGGCCCATTCAGAAGTCCAAAGTCATCCTTGATTGCAGTGCCACAGAAGGCCCACAGGATTTCAGAGGACTCCTTGCCATCTTCCCTCTCCCACCACACTCAGGAAGGCATTTTCCCTCCAGCCATGTGTGTCTGAGCAAGGGCCTGAGCCTGCCTCACACTGCCTTACCAACTGTGTCAAGCTCTTGACCCACTGGCTGCCAAGGCCAGGTGGCAAGCACCTCTGTCTTCCTGGGAACAGCAGGGGCCTGCTCTCTGGTCCCCCTATAACTTAACTTGATCCTCCTTCCTGCTTTGGATAGATAAGGACTTTGACTCCACTGATCTTGTTGCTCTTGGAAATAAAGGTGACCATATGAAACTGGCTGCTCTGGTCTGTTGTCCCCAAGGAATTTGGGCTGCCTCCCACTTTTCTCAGACTGCCCCTTAGGAAGCAGGAACTGGTGTTTGAGACACTTCTAGACTACCTATGGTGACTGGGGGGATGGGGGTGAACCAATGGAATCAGGTCCCTACCCTCTGGCTCTCCTGCCCTGAGTAAGCCCTGGCGCTATGATAGGTGTCTCTGGGCTGATGAACAGGAGCATCTAAGGGAAGGGTTCACCAAGGCAGATCAAGCTTACTCCCATGTTTCCCTCTGCAATGCTTGCCTGTTACCTTAAGGCAAACAGAAAGGCTTGTAGGGATCTGAAAAGAGAGAGGTGCTTTCCCCAGCCCTAACTCCCTCCCTAGTTTCATAGACAAGAGGCCTGCTTGAGGCTGGGGGCTTCTTTACTTTTTCCTTCCCGTTAGAGATCTAGGTTGCACCCAGCACAGTCAGCCGCCTCACTCAGCCTGGTTCTGAACGGGCTCCCCTTCCCCGCTGTCCACCCTACCTGAGCTTCTGGACCTGACTTCTGTCTTCTCTCTTGCTTGCTACCTACTTGACACTGCCTGTACTTGGCCTTGATTGGAAAGGGCTGTGGAGTCAAACCAAACTCTATGGAGACCCACACAAGCTAAGCTGTTCTCACCCCTGACGTCTAAAAGAACAACTAGCTTCTCATGAAGGCAGAGAGGGCAATCTGTTGTTGTCAGTCTCTGAGAAGACGCCTGGGCACTGGGAAATTAATGGCTGCAGCTCTGCAAAACCCTCCCCCAGGTGGCTGGTGACAGCTGGATGGGAGGTGGGAGAGACTCAGACAAGTTGGCAGGTGTCCCCTCAGGCCCAGAACTGAGAAACAGAGGTCTCAGGGGTCCCAGTGGGTGGTCTACTTATGGGCATTCTGACCCTACTCTACCACATAGACTCCTTAAACACGTGGGCCTGGCCAGCTTAGAGCAGTCAGCACAGAATCTGATCATATCAGAAGAGGAGAAGCAGATTTAGTGGCAGGCTGGAGACTCACCTACAGGCTAGCAGTTAAAATATAAGGTAGAAAACGGTCTGAATTCATGAGTTTGGGAGCTGACACCCTTGAATTGAGGCCCGCTGCAGAATGACCCCAGAAGGCTTTCTTTTTCCATTGAGAAGGAGATAAGGCTCTAAGAGAGTCATAATTGCCTCGTGAAGGGGATGAGAGGCTGGGGAGGCTACAGACCACGGCAGGCGGCTGTGAAAGCTGGGAGTTGGCCACAGGGATCAGAGCTTTGCTTCCAAGAGGTCTGAGACATTAGCCCTTGCTATCTGGAAGGAGGTTGCAGAGAGCAGGTGACCATTAGGCACCCTGATATCCTGATACTGTCTGGCCTCTGCCCCTTGCTGGATTTGCTATCATTTTAGCTTTTTGAAGTTTCCTATTGTCCTTTGTGGGGTCTGATGGGAGGGACCATCCGGAAGCTGGGAGGGAGGTGGGAGGGGGCAGTAAAAGGGGCTCTTGTAGTAGGGAGCTTACCACTCTCTCCTTGTAGACGATGTACTTCAGCCACTTGAAGTCTTGCCACTTGAAGCCAGCGAGGACAAAGAGAGAGTCTCGCTCATATTGCTCCGGTCGCTGCATGGCACCCTCAGGGTAGGTGATGCGCAGGGTGGTCTTGCTGCCCACGTCCCTCTCAAAGCCCTTCACAGGTGCCGAGTTCAGTCTACAAAGAGCCAGTGCAGTCAGGCTGGCATTGGGCCTATGTTTGGGGAGGCACCCTGAACCCCAAGTACCCCAGGCACAGAGTGGAAATCCAGGCCACATCCTTATTTTAAAACCTGCCAACCTGAGGCTAGAGAGATGGCTTAGTGGTTAAGAGCACTGACTCCTCTTCCAGAGGACCTGAGTTCAATTCCCAGCAATCACATGGTGGCTCACAACCATTTGTAATGGGATCCAATGCCGCCTTCTGGTGTGTCTGAAGACAGCTGCAGTGCACTCATATACATAAAATAGATCTTAAAAAACAAAACCTGCTAACCCAGCAGCATTCTCGAGGCTTAGGCTAAACCCCAGAATAGGGGACCAGATCCTCTGGATCTGGGTGACAACATGCATGTGCCCAAGGGGTTGCTTAAGGGACCTCACCTGATCACAATGTCATAGTCGTCAATTCTTGACCCCAGAGACTTGTTGGCGAGGACCCCTCCATTGCCTACAATGATGCAGCGGCGGCAGTGGAGGCTGAGGGGAGAGAGTAGAGGCCTGTGAAGCTGGAAGGAGTCCAGAGCCATATCTCAGGAAGCTGAGCCCTGGGACAGTGTCTGACACTCCCACAGGAGAGGCTTGGTAGCTTTAGATGGTAGGGGACAATGAGAGATGATTGAGGATCTCAGAAAACCAAGGCCAGGGTAAAAGACTGGGTGCTCCAGGACTCAAGACTGGGCTGGGCTTCCTCCCTCTCCCTGTCTCTCTGTCTCTTTCTTTTCAAGACAGGGTTTCTCTGTGTAGCCCTGGCTGTTCTGAACTCACTTTGTAGACCAGGCTGGCCTTGAACTTAGAGATCTGCCAGCCTTTAGGCTTTGGTAGTCACTGACGGTCCTGCCCATAGAGCTTCCCATCCTGACCTGTGGCTTTTTCCTCCGGGGTCTATTGCCTTCAGAGCTATCATTACCTTAGACTTAAGCTCTGCTCCCTGTTAGCTGTCTCTGTCAGCACCCCCCCCCCCCACACACACCCATCACCTTCAGTGCTTATGCCCAAACCACTGATGTCTGAGGATGGAGAGGCTTTGTAAAGTGCTTTGCTCGGGAGGGGAAACATCCTGAAGAGTTCCTACTTATATAATCGGCCCACAGTGTGTGTGTACTGTGGATGCATGGGGAGGTAAGGTGGAGACCTGTCTAACCCAGCACTTCTGCACATGCCCGTTAGCCAAGGGGAAGAGGGTCGGCTCACCTGTCCAAGGCAGGGGTCAGGCGGTATTCTTTGGTGACTGACAAGATGGCTTTGATCAGATTGTCTGTGGACAAAGGAGGAAGGTTACTGTTGGCGAGTCCCTTGAGTTCCCAGCATATTTACCAGTAATCTTACTGGGAATAATCTTGCTGGTCAGGAGTTGGGGGAGGGTAGAAGGAGCTGCAGACATGAGGCTAGGCCAAGCCACAGCTTTCTCGGTTCCTGAGCCAGGAGCTGGAGGTAAGACATGGTCAAACTCAGCTGTGCTGGGGGAGCCAGGCTCTAACCTCAGCATGTGTCTTCTTCCCGTGACCTTTCACCTTCCTTGGAGACTCATCTAGTTTTCTGAGGCTCCAGAGCTAGACCATAGGACATGTGTCACTAGGCCAGGCCATGCTTGGAATGCAGATGTCTAACCAGAGATAGAGCATTGCTGTCTTAGCTCCGAGTCTCATTGAGCAGATTCCAGGGAACGAGTCAGACAGTTGATGGCCGAAGGGTTCACCTTGGTGTGATACAACCTCCTCACTTCCCACACTCCAGGCTACCCATCTTTGACCCCCCTCTCTCCCAGGCTGCCTTTCTCCACACCTGTCACACCCTGGTGCCTGGCATCTGCATACCTGCCCTCCACTAACTACTCTCAGACCCTGGGGCCTCTGCTCTTTCAGTTATGAAGCAGCAACAAAATAATGTTAGGGCTGGAGGTCACCACAGCACGAGGAGCGTATTCAAGGGATGCAGAACCAGGAAGTGAGAACCACTGCTCTACAGACAAGCAGCTCGGCACTATCATGACAGAAAGCATCTTAGTAATAAAATAGGAATATGGGGCATCTAGTCAGATCCCTGCGGCTGACCTCCACGGGCACAGCGCTGAAAAGTCCACGCAAGGAGACACGCAGAGAAATATTCACCGCAGAACTGTTTGCAACCGCAAAATGCTAGAAGCAACAGAATCCTACACTAAAGGAAAAGGACAAGTGGGACATGAACGGCTATGTCACAGTAAAACAATGACAACAGGAACCCATCAGTGGCTTACAGCTATGCGTTCTATTACAGATAAAGCTGAACGTGCATGCAAAATATCAGTTAAAGCAGTGGACACATACACACGTATATGATGATACATGTACAGTTTAAAAACATAATACAGTCGGCGCATGCGCACAACAGACACACACATTTTGAGACAGGGTCTAAAGCTCTGGCTGGTCTGAAACTCAAGGAGATCTGCCTGCCTCTGCCCCGAGTACTGGGTTAAAACATTCATTACCATGCCCCGTACAAATGATTGATTTATGTTTAATGGATATGTAAATAGATAAAATAAAACCAAGGCGGAGAGACACTGAACGTCAACACCCAAACACGGATAGTGGTGCTGGGGGAGGGCGAAGAGCAGCCAGGTTGTTTTGTCTCACACGTCTGCATGCCCTCTGTGTGGTGTCTGGAACTGGGCATGGGATCCCCTAAGACTGGAGTTACAGATGGCTGTGAGCCACCATGTGGTTGCTGGGATTGAACCCGGCTCCTCTGGAAGAGCAGCCAGTGCTCTTAACCACTGAGCCATCTCTCCAGCCCTATCATTCTTTATTTTATAAACTAGGAAGACAGTGCACGATGCCCCATTATATGAGGTCCTGGGGACGAACCCCAGGCTTTATGCCAGGCCAACACTCTACCAATCGAGCCCTTCATCATCAGCCCCTTTTTATATTATTCTCACATGGTTTTTTATATTCTGAGACATTTCATGTAGAAAACAGGCCTCCAAAATAAGAAACAACATACGCCTTTTGTTTTACTTGATTTTGTGCTGGGGATTGAGCCTAGACAGCTTTGCATTTGCTAGGTTAGTGCTCTACTACCAAGCTACACCTAAGCCTCTTGCAAAACTCTTTTTGAGGATAAACTGTGCACTGTGGCACACATGCTTTTCATCCCAGAATGCAGGAGGCAGAGGCAGGTAGATTTTTATAAGTTATTGGCCAGCTAGAGCTACAGGGTGAGAGTGTGTCTCAAGAACAAACAAACAAGCACACACACACAAGCACACATGCAACACACACTCTCATACACACACACACACACACACACACACACACACACGAGCACTAATTTCAGGTAAGAAAGAAGTCACATGAAGGACCATACGTTCTACAGAGGCACTTAACAGTTGCTCTGACGTGGTCAGTAAGAAGACACTGTGGAGGCTGTGTGTGAGAACCAAGGAGGATGGAGCTGGGTAGGCTCCCCACGGCTGGCTGAGAACGGGCTGAGGAACAAACCTTCCATAAGGTTCTACCCTAAGTGCCTCCAGAATCACTTTAAAGTGAGGCAGACCTCTTATTCCCTTCTCTTCGCACCATCACATTCACCGAAGGAAGAACTCGTCACTATTAACTGACCAAGGACAAGGACACAGATGGGGCTCTGCTTTCTATGACAGGAAAGGGCACATGTGAGGATCTGCTCTCTTCTCACTGGCTGGGGACGCTAATGGCTTTCCTTGACCTCCAGCTATATAGTCAGTCCTGAGTGAGGATTCAGGAGGAACCAGCACTGAGAAAGGAGTCCTTCCTGTGGCTTAAACTAACCGACTGGATGCACCTTTTGGAGCCCCAGTTAGGCGGCTAAGTGTTATCTCCCCATAACAGCTCTTTTCTTAATTCGGATGATAGTCTTAAACAATAGCACGATTTCTATTAAGCTGACAGAGAAATCCAAGCTCAAACAGGTTAGGAAACCCATGCAAGGTCACAGCTAGTCAAAAGTATATACAGGGATCTGATACCCTAGCTGACCCTCTCACCAAGCCAGGAAACAGCCAGGAACTTGACAAAGAAGCAGGGCTGTGAGGAAGGGATCCCTAAGGCGAAGGGAGGGGGAAGCTAGATTGAGAAAGGTTAGCTTGGGACAGAAAAAGAACAAGAAGGCTAAGTCAGGATGAAAGGCATTGAGTGGGGATTACAGGAGCTCAGTGTGTTATGTTGGTGTGTGTGTGTCTGTCTGTCTGTCTGTCATGTCGCTGCAGCTCTAGGACAATGTCTCCAGTGCATCTATCTCTTTTGTGATCTCATGGAACTGGGTCTAGTCAAGCTCTGAGTACCTGCTCTTTCACTAGACTAGAACTTTGAACAAAGGGATTGCATACACATGTTACTAAGATAGACCCAGCTTTGGGAAGTGTAGGATGGGAATGGGACAGAACAATCTCCAGCAACAAACTGGTTTTGTTTGTTTGTTTGAGACAAGGTCTCATCATGTAACTCTGGCTGGCTTGGAACTTGCTGTGTAGACTGGGCTGGCCCCGAACTCAGAGATCTGCTGGCCTCTACTTCTGTGATTAGAGATATAAACCATAATGTCCCCCTACCCGGTCCCTTTTCTCCTCCCTCTCCCGTTCTTCCTCTCCATAGACACTCGTGTGTGTGTGTGTGTGTGTGTGTGTGTGTGTGTGTACATGTACACACCCACTTATACTTGTGTACCATGGAGTCAGAAGACAATCTGTTATAGTTGTTTCTCTTTTCTACCATGTGGATTCCAGACACTGGAGTTAGGTTGTCAGACTTAGCAGCAAACACAGTTACCCACTGAGCCATCTCACCAGCCCCTAGTGCAGAACTTCCAGAGACAAAGTCCTGTCTTGAAGTATAGGGAGACAGCATGGAGAAATGGGGGGGGGGGTTAATGTTTAGTAAAGGGTTCCCGACATACCTTGACCTTTGATCCCAAAAGGTGGCACAAACTCCCGGATCCTAGCCCATTTGCGAAAGGAGTCATCCAGGAACATGGGTGCTGGCTTGGAGAACCTGAAACACAACACAATAGGCTACAGAGCCGGTTGGCCATGGATCTGTGAAGCCACATTCCAGTCCGACCTCTCCCCAGCCCCCACTGGCCTTGTTAACTGGGTAGCTGCTGATTTTATTGAGTGGAGCTTGAGTCTGAGAGGCAGGCCTGGTCAGTCTTTATTTGGCAGTGGGAGTGGAGGGACAAGGTCTGCTTCGCACGGATTAATGGCTGAGAGCTGGGAGCTCTCTGGAAGGTTATCTAGGCGCCCATCTTCACTCCCTGCTGCCCACTATGTTCCTCCAATCGGGGAACACGGGGATAAGACCGAGCCAGCAGAACACTAAAGTATCCAAAAATCCAGCCAGTACAGGGAGACAGAATGCTGGAGAGGATTCTGGGAGTCAGACCACCCAGGAGGAGGAGGAAGGCAAAATCACGATGACACAGCAAAATGGGAAAAGTAAAGGAAGAGAATTTTGTTAGAAAAGAGAAAATGCAATGTCCTGTGACTGGGGTACAGGGTTGAGAGGGAAGGTCAGACCAACCAGAACTGGGGCACACTTGTTGGTGTGGATCACAGAGTTTAAGAAGAGTCACTTGGACCTACAGGAAAGATGGAAAGGAAAGGAGAAAGAGAGGGGAGGGGAGACAGGAGTAGGAAACGTGGAAGGGGGAGGGAGGAGACTGAGTTGGGAGAAGGAATGGCAGAATGTTCCTCTTCTCAGGCAGGGCTGGCTGGAGGTTTGGGGATGGATGGGTGGGAGGTGGGGAATGAAGGACAGTGGACAATGGCATAGGAGGCGTCAAGCTCTTTGGAGATGCCTGAAAGACACTTCATGTGGAGCTACGGTTTGGGATCTCTCAGAGGCTGGCAGCCTTGGAGGTGGCCAACACACCGACTGCTGGGAATCCCACTGAGGGCACTGCTGATCAACAGTACCTAGGCCTTAGGAACTATGCACCTTTGCCTCGGACTCGACTCCAGTTCGTTCACTGCATAGCAGGAGGCTTCGTGAAAGTACCCCCTGTACCCCACCTTTACCCAGATGCTAGAGTGCCCCCCTTACATACTGTAGCCTTAAGGTCCATTTCTCAACCTCCATCACTGATAAGGCCACTAGCCCACCATCCCAAGAGGGGGCCTAATAGCACTGGAGACTTTGACATGAACTTGAGGGATGAAAGAAAGGTCCTGCTCCCTCCCTTTTTGCTATGAAGATGGCCACATACACAGACAGCCATGACAGTCTGTGTTTTACACACTCCTTCAGACTCGTAGGTCCCAGCCGTGGAGTCGGCACCCTTTCCTTCATGTATAAGTGCCATTTCTTACATACAAAACCCAAATAAGTCGATAGCATGTTCGAGGCTTTAAGCAGCAGCAGCAGGAACAAGCTCCCCGGATGCCCATGCCGTGAGAGCCGCTTCTGCTCCCCATCTTGGGAAGAACCGTACAGTTCTGTAAGGTTCCAGAGTCAAGCTTGGACAGGGTTTCATCTGTTCCGAAGTCTGTACGGGCTGTCGGCTGTCATGTGCTAATAAAAGCTCAGATCTGGCAGAGCGATCCCCGTGTATTTTCTCCCTTTTTTGTCCCTAGATTACTAGAAGTTTATTGTAATAACTCCTACTATTAAGAACACCGTATGGTGGGGGATGGAGAAAGATGGCTCAACAGTTAAGAGAACTTGCTGCTTTCCCAGAAGACCCAAGTTCAATTCCCAGTACCCATGCCAGGTGGCTCACAACCACCTGTAACTCCAGCTCCAGGGCATCCCATGCCCTCTTCTGGCCTTCACAAGCACCCCCACACGTGGCACACACACATATAAATAAAAATAACACTTTTTTAGGAGGGGGGTGTAGGTTCCTGCTGTGTAGTCCTGACTGGTCTTGATCTACAGCGATCCTCTGTCTCCCTCGCACTGGAATTAAGAGTGTGTAGCACCACACCCAGCAACAACCCCTTAGTTTAGTTTTTAAGAAAACAATTTTTCTTCCTGTGTGGTCTACTTTTGCCTTTCATTTTGCCTATGGATGATGTAGGTCCAATAATGAAGGAATGCCACCCCCCCCCCAGCTATATTGGCTAGCCAGCGAGCCCTAGGGGTCCACCTGTCTTCCTTACCAATTCTGGGTGCTATGAGGTGACAGGCATGCTGTTTCTGCTTTTTAGGTATGTGCTGGGGATACAGAGTCAGGGCCTCAGGTTTGCATAAGCATGTTGACACCTGACCATCTTCTCAGCCTCTAAAACTCCCCAGTTTTAAAACAGCTTTTTGTGTGTGTGACCTGCAATGTGTGTTAACTTTAGAAAGTGAACAGGTATGAGCTCATGCACCACAACCCTACACCACAGACAGTCACTGCTTTTGGCACAAGTCAAAACCGATGCTCCCCTGTGAATATGGTTTTGTAGGCTCTGTTTTAATGTGACTCATTTCAGTTTACAAAAGTGAAAAGGAAAACAAGTGACAAATGAAAACGTGACCGAGAGAAGCAGGAGTTGCCAAATTAGTAAGAGTCAAAAAAAGTTCACAGGACAGACTGGAAAAATGCATTAAATGAGCCAGATAAGGCCTCATAAAAATGGTCCGTTTTGAGTGTGTAACCTGCCCCTTTCCTGCTTTACAATGCTTTCCAACACTCGCCACTCGGCCCCATTCTTTTATTGGGTCTTCATGTTTTAAATGCTCACTCTGTAGCCTCTTTTTATATCCCTCCAAATGAGGCAGCCTCCTCTAGTGTTCCTTGCTGCGGGTGGGTGCAGCCCTTTACAAACAGTCCCCCCGGCTCCCCTTGCACTTACGTACTCCTAAACGTCCTGTTGTGTACTGTGGGTAGAAACCAGGCCTACCAGTAAGATACAACCTCAGCCCTAATGTTTCTTTTCTTAATCTTTTTTTTTTTTTTAAGGTTTATTTATTTATTTTATGTACCAGAAGAGGGCATCAGATCCCATTACAGATGGTTGTGAGCTACCATGTGGTTGCTGGAAATTGAACTCAGGACCTCTGGAAGAGGGACTTCTTAACCGATGAGCCATCTCTCCACCCTACTTTTAAATACAATTCTTTGTTGTGTACCAGTACGTGTGTGGAGATCAGAGAATAACCTGTAGGATTTGGTTCTCTCCTTCCGCCATGCCTTCAGGGACAGAACTCAAGTCTTTAGGCACGGTGGTCCATGCCTTTATCCACTGAGCAATCTCACTGGCCCATCACCACCCCCCTTATTTTTTAATTAGTTCTTTGAGAATTCTGTACTATTCACTTCTTCCCTGACTCCTCCCAGATTCAACCACCTTCCAAGTCTCCTACCTATAAAACTTTGACACCCCACCCCCTTTAAAAACTTATCAAGCACAGAGTGTGCTTGGCTGGAGACTGGGGGCTAGAGCTGGAGCCTTGATCAGATTCAGGTCCTGTGCTCTAGGAAGAGATGTCTGGGACACACAGATGCTCCCCTGTGGTGGTAAGAGCTTACACACAGTGCCTTGATACAGTCACCAGGGGTAGTGCTGGGACCTGCCAGATGCTGGGATGTGAAGTTTCCAGTGTCTTCCTCCTATCAGCATCCACCGACTCTTTGCCCATCCTCAGGAACTAGGCATACAGGAAAGACCAGAAAATGCCTGATTTTACCTCCATTTACTGCTTATCGGGCCAATGAGACCATCACTTAGTGACTTTCAGATCTGATTAGTGAGATTATTTGCTCTTTAAATCATTAAGGATTTATATATTTTATTATAGTTGATAAATGCCAACTCACTGTAATTAATACTTTTTGAGGTTCAGAACAAGCTGTCTTTGGCCACAAACTTTTTCAGTTTGGATCCTGAGTTATTGGGCACTCCTTTCCCTAGGTCCTGAAGTGCACCTAGAAATCTCTGATCGAGGCCTGGCTTTCTTGTGAGAAAGGAGGTTCCAGGCTTACCCATCCTCCTGACATCACCTAGACCCATCATTTGCCCAAGGTGGTAGAAATGATTTGGAGAGATTGCAGTGCCAGGGTATCTCCATACCTACAGGTTGGTCACTTTCCCTGGGCCTTATAGACGAACCAAACTAGGAAAGAGCTTTCTGAACAACAACAATAAGATTCATTTGTACGGATATTCTCAATCCAGACGTAGGCTTCAAGAGATGTGCCTGCCTTCCTCGTCAATAATTTTACTTAGACATACTTCACATAATGTAAAAGTTATGTTTACTGACCTCATTTGACTTTATGCCATGCTTCTCTTATTTTATTTAACTTTCTTTTTGGGACAGAATTTTACTACGAAGCCCGGGCTAAACTGGAACTTACTATGCAGACCAGGCTAAACACAAATGCTCAAAGATCCACATGCCTCTGCCTCCTGAGTGATAAGAGTACAACACCATGCCTAAAATTATATGTGTATATGTATAGTATATATATATATGACACAGAGTTTTATTATGTGGCTCTGAGAGTCCTGGAACTCACTCTGTAGACCAGGCTAGCCTCAAACTCAGAGACCTGCCTGGCTCTGCCTCCCCAGTGCTGGGATTAAGGGTGTGTGCTACCACATCTGGCCTGGTTCTTCTTTCCTAAAGACTATTTGTTTTTATTTTTAATTATACACATGCTTGTGTGTTTCTGTATGAGTATATGCATGGAGACCAGAAGTGTTGGATCCTCTGGACCTGGAGTTATAAGTGACTGTGAAACACTTGGTATAGGAGCTGGGAGTTGAACTCAGGTCCTCTGTAAGAGCAATGTGTGTTCTTCACCAGGGAGCCATCTCTCTAGCTCATGCCTCTTTGCTGTTACATCTATTTCTTTCCAGCAACATCAATACATTTGGTTGTTTTATCCTAATGTATATATACAGGAAACACACACACACACACACACACCCCATCTTCAGAACAGTACTAGTATCATGACACTAAATTTGAAAAGATTAATTACATTCACTTAGCCATTGTGTATATGTCAGAGGACAACTCATTCCATTGACTGCCTCCTTCCACCAAATGGGACCTGGGGACTGAACTCAGGTCTTCAAACTTGCCCACAAGCGCCTTTATCTACTGAGGCATTTCTTCCTTCCTACTCACTCTATATTTACTAAAAACAATTTAAGCTTCCTTTGTGTTTCTTTTTTGCCTTAGGTGCCCTATATAGCAAGGCAAGTGCAGAAAATGGCTTTGCTTTTGCCATTTGAAATCACTCACCTGAGCTAAATTTGTCAGTTAGGTTTTGTCTTGTTTCGCTTTATAGGAGCTTGAGTTGAATTTTGTCTTTTGATATCATAAAGCTTTATATGGTTCTCAAATTAAATCCACAAAACAACACATTCAGAGAAGCCTAGCTTTCGCGGGTGCCCATCCCCCATCAGCATTTCCATCTCTACATGGTCATCATTGTCTTCCTCCTCCTCCTCTTTCTTCTTCCTCTCCCCCTTCTCTTCCTACTTCTTTCCTCATCCCCTTCTCCTTCTCTCCTTCTTCCTTCAAACTTGGAAGCTCCCGCCTCAGCTTTCTAGATGCTGAATTACAGAGGCAAGCCATTCCATTCCCAAAGGTAACATAATACACATTTGGGCTCTTGATTAAAAAGCAATAAATCCTGGTATCACTGGCTGGATGACACGCCTCCACAGTTATGACTGTATAATGCAGTCAGTCCCTTTGTTTCTAGTCATTTATTTATTATTTATTTGGCACATTTATTTATTTTTATTTTATGTGCATGGGTGCTTTGCCTGCCCATATGTCTGTGTGAGAATGAATATCAGATCCCCCGGAACAAGAGTTACAGACAGTTGTGAGCTGCCATGTGGGTGCTGGGAATTGGACTCACAACCTCTGGAAGAACAGGCAGTGCTCTTGACCTTTAAGCCATCTCTCTCGCCAGCTCCTGTTTTTAGTCTTTTATAAAACAGATTCCAACAACAGTGGCTATCAAAAGCTTCACATGGTTTTTTTCTTGTCTCTTGGAGACATCACCTGGGCTACCTTTGAACCTGTAACCCTCCTGCTTCAGGCTTGTTGGTGTAGAGATTGCCGGTGTTTGCCAGCATACCTGGCCCCATCTATCTTTTCTGTTTGCCAGTAAAGCAATTCCAGGAGTGTGTGTATGTACTGAATCAAAAGGAAAATGTGTGCCTGTGTACTGTTGCTCCATATTGCCAAACTCTTCTCCATGGGACTGTGGCATTTTGGGACACCTGCTAGCACTATGCAAAGTTCCATTCCTCCAACCGAGGTAGTGGAAGAGGACATTGCTAAACTTCAGGTTTGCCAGTCTGACAGCAAAGAGATGGTGTTTCAAAATCATTTTACTTATTTTTTATTTTGAGGTTTGTATAATTTTCTTACTCTATGTGACTGGGTGTCTGCATGCATGCATCTCTGTGTACCATATGCATGTTTGATGCCCACAGAGGCCAAAAGATGGTGTTGGGCCCCTGGGACTGTAGTTACAGATAGTTGTGAGCTGCCATGTGTTTGCTGAGAATTAAACCTGCGTCCTCTGGAAGAGCAGCCAGTGCTCTTAACCACTGAGCCATCTCTCCAGGTGCCCTCCTTCTTGAGGCAGGGTCTTGGGATGTAGTATGTAGCCCAGCCTGTCCGTGTACTCAGAACAATCCTCCTGACTCATGAGTGCTAGGATCACAGGTACATGCCACCATGCCTGACCCCTTGGTGCCACTCCCTCGTTCCCTCCCTTCCAATTAAAGTGTTTGTTTGTTATGCCTTTGTTGCTCTGTGTGTGCACACATGCGGGATGTGCACGTGTGTCTATGCCACAGCATGCGTGTGGAATCCTGGGGGCAGTTTGTGGAGTGGCTTCTACCTTCTACCTTCACATGGCCTCTGAGGCTTGAACTCTGGTCACCAGCTTTGTGTGGCAAAGTGCCTCCACCCACTGGACCAGGCCTTTTTAACTCAGTCTCTAGAGTGCTGGGGTACAGGCCGCCCCAGCGGGCTGCATGTTGGTGTGAATGAGGCTGATCAGCTCATACGTGGAAAGGTCACTGTGGTTTCCCAGTTAGCTTTGTTTAAGCCTCTTGGTGTTTTCATCTACAAGACATTGGTCTTTTCCTTTTTCTTTTTTTAAATCATGAAGCTTTTTAATGCATTAAATCTAGAAACCTTCTGAGACATTCCTCCAGTTTGTTTACTTGGTTTGTGGTGTTCCTTGCTTTCTTTTCTTTTATTTGATTGGTTGTTGCTGTTTTGTTTTGTTTTTAAAGAAACGTCTGTCAACCCTTCCTATTGTGGATTTTGAGTGTCAGAACTAAGTCTTCCTTATTCTCGGGCTACAGAGAGCCTCAGCCATACGTCTGTCTGGAGTTTGTATTCTTTTCCACATTTAAACGTGATCCCTCTTGGCTGGTGTAGAGCGGATCCTCTTTATCTGGTTCCACATCTACGGAAAGCCTTTAGCTGTACAAATCCCAGGACAGTCTGCACGTACCGTCATCAGCATGTGAGCTCTGCCTCCAGCCTTCTTTCCTTAGCTTTGGGTAGGCCATCCTAGTTCCAGGGTTAGTGTTTCAGGGTGGGAGCAAGGATGTGGGACACTCTACACTGTCGTGATGTCCTTCCCTTAGAACTCCCAGAGGAGAAGGTGGACTGGAAGTTAGAGGGATCAGGGCTAACCCTGTGACTTCATACCACCAACGCCACCGCCCAAATCTTGTACCTTGGCTTCAGAAAATTATCTACAAACCTGCCACATGCATCACCTTTGCATCCAAACCCAGTCTTTGCTCATCAGTTTCACAAATACCAACGTCCTGAAAGCTTTGAGAGAACGTACTCAGTTCTAGCCACCCTTGTGTCTACTCCACACTAGCCTCGATTTCTCAGCCATAGACTGGGACCTCTTGGCTTCTGTGCCTTTCTAGCCTATCATCTTCCTGAAGAGAGCCCACATCCATCTGTCAGTGCCTCTCTTATCAGGACCACTGCTCCTCTCCTTTTCCTTTGTCTTTTTGTGCCACTCACAGGGCAAAACCTAACCACAGATTAATCTAATCTCATACCTTTCTGCCTTTTATCATGTTATGAGACCATCAAGGAATTTCAGCCATAATCTCCCCCCTTTGTCCAGAACACCCAGATGGACACACACACACATGAACACATACATTTATACCCAGATGAACACACACACATACATACACACACATATCTATACCCAAATAAACACACATATATACATGCACATTGATGCACAGACATAAAAACACATGCATGAATACACACATGAACTCAGATGAGTACATATACTCTAACATATCCACATATAGATGAACATGCACACACACACACACATATATAAGCACACACCCAGACATCGACACACAGATGAGTACACATACATATATACACATTAGACAGATGCTCTGTGAATTCACAGACTTGATTCTCAGTTTTGCTCAACAGTTTTTCCAAATGTGCTCTGCAAACTCTCTGATCATCCCAGCTTCTTAGGCAGAATCTGGCTTACCTCAGTAGAAAACCAGGACCATCAAATGGAACTTCACTGGCTTCGAGATTTCCCGCCTCTGCCAATCCCTTCAACTTTCTTATCCACCCCCTCTACTGCCCAAAATGCCACCATCACACTGTAGAATCTGTTCCTGCTCCACAGGTCCTTCCCATGATGGCAAATAGCAACTTTTCTTTCTTTTAAAAATTATTTCTTTAAAAATGTTTTCAGGGCACTGGCCACGCTTACAGAAAACCCAGGTTCGGTTCGTAGTATCCACATGGCAGCCCGTAACCATCTGTAACTGCAGTCTCAGGGGACTCCGCACCCCCTTCTAGTCTCAGTGGGCACCAGTCAGGTAAGTGGTACACAGGTACACATGCCGACAAAGCCCATGCACTTAAAGCATTTCTTTAACATATTTTCTCTTTTTATATATACTTTGTGCACAGGTATGTGCATATGTGTCAGTCAGGTAACAACTTGTGGGAGTCCGTTTTCTCCTACCACATGCAACCTGGAGATCGAACTCGGGTCACTGGGCTTGGCAGCCACCACCTTCGCCCACTGTGCCGTCTCAATGGCCCCTTAGCAAACTTTCCTGGCCATATTTCCCCTTTAGCTACAGACATCTTATCCCTAGAACTTTTAGACAGAGCAGAGAAAATGTTGTCCCCATTCATCCTCAACCTTAGTGTCTGGTCTCCAGCCCCTAGAGCACTGCTCTCCTGGTCACTCCCACCCGAGGCTTCCTGAACACTCTGGTCCTCATGTGTAAAATCTGCTTTCAGTGGATGGCCTTCCTCAAGTCCCCAAACCTGGCCTCTCCATCTACTAGGAAAACACGTTTCTGTTCCTTTTAAACCTTTCCTGGGCTCCCCTGGGTCGACTTGTCCTCTTCTTGCTGGAACCTTGCTGGGCACCTGTGAGATGGCTCAGAGCCCAAGAGGCCTTAGAAGCTGAGCCAGGGGACACAAACAACGGGAAGTGTGGGGGCGGGTGATGATGATAATGGTGTGTATGTGTGCTGTCAGCTCTGGAGGTGGGCTGTGGTAGAATCTCATACAACACCCAGAACAGTACCCAGGGGCTTCTCTTCATACAAGCATGCCAGTAGGGGGCCTGAAGGATGTACTGCCGGCCTTTGACTGAGGAGTGGCTGGTCAGAGTATCAGGACTGTGGGGTGCCTGACCTGTTTGCCCTGGCCTAGAGTGTATGTGTGTGTGGGGGGGGGGGCAGGGCAGGGTAGGGCAAGCTCTAACAGACAGGCCCCAGCCCGCCAGCCCTGCCAGAGCCCCAGCACTTGGAGGCAGCCTCGGGATCGGGTTCCAGCAGGGTGTGTGAGTGCGTGAGAAGGTTCAGCGGAAGGAGGAGGCGGAAGTTGTGTAGCGACCTGCCTGCTCATTTTCCTTAGATCCAAGAGTCTAGAAGGGCACTAACTGAAGGTAAATCTGATCTGAATGTCTCTGATAGCAAGGTGGGAGCCAGGAGGATGCCCTATTGTCGGGCTTATACACTGGGATGAGTTATAAAAGTCAGCCTGACAGCCGGGAACAATAACATGGGACCTCCAGGTCAGTGGAGTGTGTGCAGTAGTGAGAATAAACATCCTGGACCTGGTGGGGTGGGAGAAGAAGGGAGGGAGAGAAAGAGAGGTGGGGGGAACACCTATATCACGGCCCACTCCTGGAAAGCAGAGAATAACTTAAAAGAGTCAGTTACTTCTTTCTACTCTAATACTTCCTGGGACTAGAACCCAGGGAGTCTAGATTGGTGGGAAGCACCTTTACCTGCTGAGCCACCTCAGCAGCCCACTCTGAAATACTAACTAAGGCCCAGAACGTCAAACTTATGACTAGAGGCCAACAGGAAAGTTGACTGAGTCGCATTACCATGAGTGATGAGTTACGTGTGGGCATTGGCAAGCTGAGTGCCGATCTTCCTTCCTGCCACTCCCAGCCCCTTCTATCCACACGGAGAAGGTGCCTTTGTATGTGAGCTTGTTAGATTCGCACACTGATCAGCTTCAGCTCTGTGCGTGCCTGTTGGATGCCCTGCCTCTGAGCCATATCTATAAATAAGCAAAAGCACAGATGGCACGAGAAGGCGGAGCCTTGCATTGAGGGCTTGGGCCATAGGTCACAGCACATCTGTCTGATACACTCAGCTGTAGGCGTCACCCCAACCCTAGCCTGAGAATAAGACTCGTTTAGTGGGGGAACCCAGACCCCACAGAACCACCTCTCCAGAACCTGCAATGAGGAAAACGGGTACACAAAACAGAGTTTTCTAAGACCTACCTGGTCTTGCTTAGTATAAATTGCTGCAATCTCACCGTAAAGGACCTTGCACAGTAAGACCCTGAGATATATCTAATCGTGGATGATAAAGGCTTCCTAGATGCCAGGTTGGCCTTCCGGCTTGCTGCCCTCTCCCATGGGAAAGCAAGGGTTTAAGGGGAATAGATTCTAAGTCTTTTGGATTGGTGGGCATGTACCTGTACAAAGCTCAGAGTTAAAGACAATTCCACGCAAAGCTCCTTTCTCCCAGCCTGTTCAGGACTAGCTGGAGCTGCAGGATGCATCTCTGCCCCTTGATCCCAGGTTGTGGACCCAGAGCTAGCTGAGAGCACACCGTAAATTAGTCCTGGTCCTTCCTTCAGAAGCTAATGGTAGAAACAAGGAAACAGTCTTGGGGAAATGCGTCCCCAGAGCCTATTTGGCAAGCACGTTGGACACAAAGGTTATGGACCAAACTGGGCACGCAGGAAAGATTTCCTGAAAGGAGGTGATGACTAAACTGGGCTGGGCTCTGAGTGACAAGCAGTCACGATCCTGGCTGAGAATTGGGGGTTGGGGGTGGGGCATCTGAACAACAGGGTGCTATAGAAATTTCCCACAAGGGATGGAAACCACAGCAACCATTCCTTCAAGGAGGCTGGACAGAATGAGGCAGTGTCTACTCAAGGAAAAGATTTAGCCTGAGCCCTGCTCCCAGGGACTCTCTGCCCTTTAGTCCCACCCAGGTAGGTAAAGTAGTGTAAAAGGAAGGAAGAGAGGAAGGGAGGGAAAGAGGGAGAGAGAGAAGGAGGGAGAGAGGGAGGGAGGGAGGAGGGGAAAGAGAGGGGGAGGGAGGAAGGGAGAGAGGGACAGAGACAAAGGGGGATGGAAGAAGGAGCGAGCAAGTGCTTTTTGACTGGGCACAGTACAGTTGAGGAGGTGCAAACACTGCACACAGGGGAAAGATGGCACACAGGATGTTCGTCAGCACTGCAGGGCGGGCCTGTTCCCAAGCCTGTGTCAGAACGGTTTAAGCTGCAGTGACTGGAAACTCCGGGTGCCCAGTTCAAGTTCTCTCTTATCCATGCTTTGCAGGGATGCTTGCATTTCAGCTCCTCTTTGTTGTAATGACATTCTCCTTTTCATCCCAGAGGGCCCTAGATACACATACACATACATACATGTGTGCGTACATGCATGTGGGCACACTCATAAAACAAAATAATAGGAGGCTGGAGATGGCTCAGCAGTGAAGAGCTCTTGTTGCTCTTGCAGAGAACCTTGGTTTGGTTCTTGTTACCCACATAGCAACTTACAAACATCTATAGCTCCAGTTCCAAGGGATCGGATGCCTCTTCGGACCTCTAAGGGTACAAGGCCCACACACGGGCACACACACTAGGCACATGATGTACATGAAGTTGAAACACTCAAACACATAAAATAAAATTAGCTAAGAATTTATTTAAAAAATTAGGCATTGGACACTGTGGTAGGTAGGAGGTTTATTTTACACTATAATGATCGAAAAGCCTAGAAGGGGGTTAGACAAACTATTTTGTCTAATCTAGCTGTCTGTTCCCATAAGTAAGGTTTTATTGGAACATGACCACACCCATTCATTTCTACAATATGCTGTGGCTGCTTTCATGCTCCAACAGTGGAACCAAACAGTTGTGGTAGAGACTATGTGGCCCCAATACAGCCTAAATTCACCAAAGCCAAACAGAACTGCTGTGTGGCCCTTTTGGAAATAAAGCTGGCCAATCCAGCCTTAGAAGTGCTGGAGTTGTCTTGCGGCTCTGTGGACAAACTATCATCTGAGGATGCCCAGAAGGAAGCAGAAACAAGCTGCAGGTTTAAGTGGGTCCAACAACTGGGCCAGTCATCTAGATGGACACATTCATTTCCCTTTTGCTTAGATGAGTCATGTTCACAATCTAGCTCCTTTTGACCTATACCCCATCTTCCCTTCTGCTCATTCTCCAAGGTCTGCCACCAGCATGTCTACCACTCTGACATCTTCCTTAGGTCTGACCCCTTCTGGTCTGCCACTATTCTTTGTGGATACTATGCTCTTATATGGTCCACTTTGTTTTTTTTTTCAGAGAGGATATCTTATTGGACTGGAACTTGCCAAGTAGGTTAGACTGCTCAGCCAGTGAACTCCAGAGATCCCCCCTGCCTCAGCCTCTCGGCACTGGAGTCATAAATGTGTACCACCACACGTGGCTTTGTCTGTTTGTTTGTTTTTGAGGCAGGGTTTCTCTGTGTAGCCCTGGCTGTCCTGGAATTCACTATGTAGACCAGGCTGGCCTTGAACTCAGAGACCTGCCTGCCCATGCTTCTGAAGTGCTGGAACTAGGATGTGCACCACCACCATACCTGGTTCACACTTGGCTTTTTAATATAGATTCTGGGGATTAAACTCAGGCCTCATGAGGCAAGCCCTTTACAGACTGAGCTATAGCCCCTCACAAACCTTTTGGTCCCCCTGTTTCAGAGGTCTGGGTTTCAGTGATGCCTCCATTGCTCAGAAATACCACCCACTCCCAGGTCTGAAATGGTACCAGTGACTGCCCTTTGCTTGCAGGACTGTGGCCACATGTGTGTCCAGACAGGCTGGAGCCGAAGCCTGACACGTATGACAGGCAAGGAGGCCCCTGATGAAGGAGGGAAGGAGAGGCTGTGCCAGGGGCCCTGCAGGGGCAGCGTCTGAGCTCCTGCTGACAGGCTCCCAGTGACTCTGCTGACAAGCCTGTACCTAGTGTGGAGGAGGGAGGTGAGGAGGGAAGGTTCTGAGGACTTGTTCCTACTCAGGGAGAACCCAACTGGTGGCCAGACCATTTACACAAGAAACAGAACCTAGAGGCTGTGACACGGTCCCACTGGTTCTTAGAGTCCACTACTTGTCTCTCCAATATACTTCAGGTATTATCCCAGGCATTGTGCTAGTCACCAGGAATATGACAGCCTTTGTGGATGGTCCCTGCCTTTGTGGATGGTGGGCAAGATGGCTGGGTAGAGAGGGAGTTTCAGAACTCAAAAAGCACACAGCTAATAGGAAATAGCTCCCCAGCTCTTCCTGTGTCCCTGGTCCTGTGGTGATGGCTCTGCATATATTATCTTATTTAATCAGTGAGGTGAGTTCATGGGTCAGCACTATTTATAGCCACATTCTTATTCATTGTGCTGCTTGTGGGACTACAGGAGAGTCAGTGTCCCCCTCGGGAAACGTGCTGCTGGGGCTGGACAGAGGACAGAACTGCAGGAGCTGAGGAGACTAAGAGGGAGACCGTGCTAAAGATGGCTGCGGTCACTTTTAAAGTGCCGGGGAGACAGAAGAAGGGGAAGCCACGGAGGTCAGGTGGGAAGCATGGTGCATCTGTGTTCCAGGACAAAGAAGACAAGTCTGACGAGAGGGGGGTGTTGGAGGGAGAGGATGACCGTGGAATGAAGACCCCGAGGGAGGAGATGGTGTGAAGACTTGACAGGTGACCTTAGCAGGAGGGAGGGGGAGCGTGGATAGCAGTGACCTGTGAATGCTAAAGATCAACAGTCCCAGGACAAGCCAACCAGGGACAACAACCTCTGAGCAGGGCTGAACAGTCCTAAGAGGCTGGGACCAGGTAGCCATGGTGGTACTGAGGCTGGCATTTGTGGCCGAGGCTAAGCTGCCTGAAGCACATACAGGACAAGTGGCTGGATGGGTGTAGCTCAGTGTGGGGATTGCTGTGAGGCCAAGAGAGCGAGGAATTTAAGTGACTGACTGGCCATGAAGGACCACAGGCCTGGGGCGCTGGCAGTCACAGTGAGGAAGAAGGCTATACTGATGCTGTTGGTCAGGCCCCGAGGCAGGAGTCATTCATTTTCATTTTTCAGTGCCACTTGCCCAGACCCTCAAAGTCTACAGGAGGCACGCCTATTTCACACAAAAACCCTCTCTTGCCAGCTGGGTAGCATTTCTGAGTCGCTCTTGGCTCATCTCTTTTTCTTGGCTGCGTCTCATCCCACTTAGCAGCAAGTCCTGTTAGCATTATCTCTGAACATGTTCTGCCCTCAACCCCTTGCTTCCCTCCTCTGCTACCACCCAGTGTCGCTTGACTACTGCAGTGGTAGGTGGCCGGCTTTCACCCTTGCCCTGCTCTGACAGGCTGTGGCCACCCTCCTAAAGCACCCACACGCCATTCTTGCCTCTGACAGGAGCCTCTCAATGCCTCTGAGGAAGCCCAACCACAGGCCATGGGGTAGAAGCTTCACCCACGCTCTCACCTCTGGTCACCTTCCTTCCTTCCTTCCTGATCCCAGTTACTGATGGCCTCTGGCCACCCTCAGGTGGAGCAAACTTTCCCAGTGTCTGGATCTTTCTCAAGGCTGGCTCTTGTGTGCCCTGGCACACCTCTTTTCAGATGTCTTGTTGGACTCTGCCACCTCAGTGGGCTTCCTGTTCGTTCTCCGGTACATCTTGCAGTGTCCTCCAAGGCCTCACTGCCTCGCCTCTCCCACGAGTTCTTGCTTGTTATCATATGGAGACCTAAGCTCTATTGGAACTGTGCATGCTATGGCTCCTAGCACCAGGGACTATACCTGACACAGCAGATAAGATCTGATCAGAGAGGTCTGATTTCCACCTTTGCCCAAATCCACAGAAGTGCCTCTATCTGCTGCACATCCTTCCCTATGCCTTTGACAAAAGAGATCACGCCCTTCCCTCCAAAAACAAGCTGTCTACATGCAATGCCTTTACATCGTTCAGAGACCTTATAACGGCCTGTAGGCCTCAGTTTCCTCTTGGATATAGTCTCTTACTAGTTCCTGGTACTATGGCTATACTCTTCGCTGCCTTAGGACACTGAACTGTTTCTCTGGCCTGGAATGTTCTTCCTGCAGATATACATTGGCGTTACCTCTTCCCTTCTTCCAATCTTTATTCAGATCTTACCAAAGTCAACCCTGACCAGCCTGCTCACCACTGAACCTGCCTGTTCCTGTCATACTCCTTTTCTTTCTCCCTCTAGTATTTACCTTGTTTTAGTTTGTGAGGTGACGTAATCATTTGCCATTTACCACCTGCATTTTTCCTGGCAGAGCACAAACCTCACATGATAGGACTGCGAAATGGGCCATTCCAGGCCTGACAGCTGGGTGGGCCTGTTTTATACACACAAATGGCTTTAGGTGACAATGACAGGGAGGCTCCACATAGGAGAGACAACACTACTTACAGGAGCCAAGCGGAGTGACCATGGGACAAGGAAGGCCAACTCACCAAGGGTCAGAGAGCTGAGCGACAAGTAACGGTGGTCCAGGGCATGACAAGAATAGGGGTGTGGCTCAGGTGACACTAATATCAGCTCAGATGTCCTGCTCTCAGTTCTGGCCTCCAGAGCCATGAAAGAGGAACCTTCTAGAACAGCCCCAGGAACTCAGTACAGGTATATATTACTCTCTGGGCCCTATAGACATGTTCTAGATAAAGGGACCACCATTGTTTGTTTTCTTCTGTTCGGGGCAGTGAATGAGCAGAGGCTGTCCTGTCAGAGGACCTTCTGCCTTCAGGACAGAGGACCAAGATGGAGCCCTAGAGACAGGGATATGGTCAATTCTTGCCAATCACTATCTAGTCTGCAACCCCTTATCACCTATGGTCTAAGGAAGGAGGTGGGGGAAGGACTAGAGAGCGTGAGTGATCAAAGATTTCAGACACCCAGTTTCCTATGCTAAGGACACACTCTGGAGCATCTTACCCAGATGGCCCACAGGCCACTAAGCTCCCTAAAGAAGAGATGAGCTACTCCCATACCCTACACCCAGCCCTCATCTCTCAATCTTTCAGTGGTAAGCATTCAAATCGCAAGAAAAGGGTGAGCATGTGGTACCCACTGCCACTAGAGTCCTGAGGGTGATCTTCAGGGAAGAAGGAAGGCAATGTCTCTTGTGCTAACCAAAGAAGGCAGGAGGTCCTGTCTCAGGAGACTAGATTACACCACACTCCATACCCATGGTGCTAGGTTATATCACACTCTGAGTCACTGCCCCAAGGTGGAAATGTATTAGCACAGGCTGCTCCTAGGATTCCCCATGCAGGTTCCTTTGGGGACTGTGCTCGTAGGAAAGCACTCTGGCTACCTTTTTGGGTTCAGGGATTCTAGCACATGGATAACTTTGGACGGAGGCTACTGTGACAGAATTGTTTCTTTTGTCACTCCAGATCAGTGACCAAATGGAATGGAAGAACCTAGTGACAACTGGATCATGCCTTACTGCTCTACAATTAGACTCTGCATGACACCTACTACCTTAGCCCCTCCTCAACCTCTACATATGGCTAGCTCTGCATACCCAAAATGGCATATTTCTGTTTGTTTTATTTGCGAGACAGGGTCTGACTGTGTAGTTCTGGCTGTCCTGGACCTCACTCTGTAGACCAGGCTGGCCTAGAACTTACAGAGATCCACCTGCCTCTGCCTCCTAAGTGCTGGAATTAAAGACGTGTGCTAGCACACCCAGCTTGTGGAAAGGCTATTTCTGAACTCATGAGATCATTTCCCTCCCCCATCCCTGTAAGGAATAGGACTCAGGGCCCTGTATAAGGTAACCATGTGCTTTTCCACTGAGCTATATAACTTTGCCTCAATACTACATCCAATTTCTAGAACAGCACTTAGCATACTGGAGACCCTGTGCATGGGACGAGGGCCTGTCACAGCCATGAACTACAAGGCTATAGCATTTGATTCCCATGTCCACACTCACCATCTTTAGCTGCCCATTCTCTGCTGCAATCGGCACCCTATGACTGTCTATCCAGGACTAGAGATTTACTCTGGGTTATTCTAGCCACATAACAGCTCCCCAAGACACACACTGCCAACCCTGATAGGGACAAATGTCCTGGAGATAAACAAGTCCCAGCCTATCTTGCTTCCTCTTTGGAAGCCATCATACTGGTTCATGTGTGAACTTTTGGTACTTGAGGCCCACAGGGTCTCATGATGGCATGTGAGATGCAGTGTCTCCCATGTTACAGCTAAGACCCTAGTTCTGATTCATATTTGTTCTTCCTCTCCTTCTTCCCCTCCCTCCCTTCCTCCTCCTTTCCCCCCTCCCCCTCCCTCCTTCTCATTCTGCTTTTGACCTCTCTGAAAGCCTTGTGCCTCTGTGACCACAAACCAACAATGATTCACATGTTTCAAGTCCATCACCCCTTTCTTAGCAGGTGTGTCTCCTCCTGACTGTAGGTTCTGTCAATATTAAAGTGAGGGTAGGTTCTAAAAGTAATTGTTATCAGTCTCAAGACTGGTGGTGTCCTCCTCTTTCCTCAAAAGGTGGGAAACAGGAGAGAAATTTCCTTCTGAATATAGAAACTGGGAACTTGAAGGCAGATGTGCCCTGGCTTTTTCTACTCTGGGAACCTGCTTTTCCCTGCCTGTTCCAGCCATTTACTCCTGGCTCTGTCCTGGGCTAGGTTACCTCTGATAACCAGAGTCCTCTTGGATATCACTCTCCAGCTTCTCATGGGTGGCTCACCCATTCTTTCAGCGACACTTGGGAGCACCCGCCATCTTTTCAGTGTCTTCCTCTGCAGGTTCGATACCATTCTCACCTCCTTACACTCCAAATCTGTAACAGACGCCACTGGCTGGCCTTCACTCTCAGCTTCCCTTTCTCTCTTCCTGTGAATGGGAAACTAGTTAAAATCACCGACCTCCTAGCCACTTCCCTGGACAGAAAACGGGAACAGGATACGTACACTCGGCTTGGTCTCACTCTGAGCTCAGGGGAAGTCCTTACACTGCCTGCGGTCACACTGCTTTCTCTAGCCCTTCAGACTATCTGTCCCTGCTTCCATCAGACAGCCCACTGCTCTGAAGTATCTGTGGCAACATGAACAGGGTGTCTACCAGCTCCACAGGGCTGCTCAGCCACATCTCTACCCCTAACCGTTCATCTGAGCTGTCCATACTTGTAACTGGGGTCAATTTCTGTGCGCCTCGGGATCCTACTTGTGCCCCAACCCCTGGAATGTTGTTTGAAACTGCAGTCCCTCCAGCTCCCTCTTCTCCATTCCTCTTTAATTTCCTCGGACACTTCGAGTTACAGAATCTTAACTGCACCTAACCCAGTTTTACTTAGACAGTCTTGTTTCTGTGCCGCGTCTCCATTTGAGCACGTGCTCTGTGGAGGGAGGCAAGATGTCTGTCAGCTTCCCTCACACGGCCAGCAGAGTCTGACACTTAATCGTCACTTGCTAAATACTTGATGAATGAATGGATGTGGTGTGGGCTGAGCATGCTGCCTTACCTCCCCGGTTGCTGTAGAGAGGAAACGGGAAAAGGCGTAGGAAGTCTTGGCACGCCACATTGCTCAGTAACTGGCAGTTCCTCCCTGCCTCCCTTCCTCCCCTCCCAGTTTTGGTATCAGCCATTCCCTTCTTGCCCAGGGAGTGTCAGGTCAGAGGTGTGGGGCAGGGGGTGTTGACAGCAGCCCAGGGGGACTCCCTCAGCCTGAGGCTGGGTTCTACCTGCTGCACACGCTGCTTTCTCTGGCTAGGTATGAGCCGTTTTGCTCCAACACAGGAAATAGAGGCTTCAGAGTGACTGAGGACACTTGAGGCAGCCCTTTCCTCACGCAGAACTGGATCTGAGGCCCAGGCATGGCTCTATCCCCTACAGACTTCATCACAGGCAACGCCTTATTCTGAAAGGCTCGGACAGTGTCTGGCTGCACAGCCCCCTTCCCCCTTCTCTAGGCCTTTTGACAGGAATCTTTTTATTCATTATGAGACAAGGTCTCATGTATTCCAGGCTGGCCTTGAATTCACCATGCACCCTCGTGTGTGTGGGTAAACACACTTATAAAAGTCAGAGGAGGACTGGGCATCCTGCTCTGTCTGTCTGCCTTAATTCTCTGTGGTGGAGTCTCTTCCGCCCAGTCTGGGACCCGCAGCACCGATAAACCCGGAGTTGACAGGTGTGTGTGCAGCTGTGCCTGGCTTTTGCCATGGATGTTGGAATCTGAACTCAGATCCCCATGGTTCTGCAGCATGGAGCCATCTCTCCAGCTCCAGCCTCAAATTTCTTATCTTGCTCCCTCCACTTTGCCCAGTTTCCATACCTCATTTTGTTCTTTAACATTTATTTAACTAATTGCTTTTGGATAGGGTCTTACTATATAGCTCTGGTTGGCACAGAACTCGCTATGTAGATCAGGGCAGGCTTCAATTCTCAGATTCACCTCCCTTTGCCTCCTGAGTGCTGGGATTAAAGGAATGGGCCACTAGTTGGCCTTCCAAACCTAGTTTCCTACTGTGCTAGGGACCGAATTTAGAGCTCTGTGCACGCTAGGCAAGCATCCTACCATTTGAACTACATCCCCAGTGCTTTGACCAGGAATCTGCTGGGACCTCCAGGTTAGTGTCATGTACTTTGGACACACTTTATTCCAAAGAAATCAATAAGATATCATCTACCAGAGAATGCTGCTGCCCCCACATGTAGAGAGGATCTTGGGAATAACCAAGGATACTCTGAGTTGCCCCCAAGAAAGTCTCCTGCATTCTCTACAGTGTCACCAACAAATACCTCATTCTACATGTCGAATCCTGTCACATGGACATGGCTCCAGAATGGCAAACTTGGTCTGAACCCACATCTTTGATGGGATCATCACACATGCCTAGCAGCACATATCAAACAGACCTGTGGAGTAGAGATGTGTTACAGCTGAGCGGTTTGGTGCTTGTTTAGCACATATGAGGACCTGGGTTCAATTCCCACCACTGGAAAAAAAAGACCTACAGTCAGTGTGATAATCAGTTCTGATTATCAACTTGACACAACCTAGAATACCTGGTCTCAGTGAACTATTGTCTTCTTGGTTTGGCCTGTGGGCATGTCTGTGGAGACTGTCTTAATTAAGTTAATTGATGTTGTGGAAAGACCCGGCCCACTGTGGGTGGCACCATTTCCTAGTCAGGGAATTCCTGGGCTATATGAGAGTGAAGCAATCAAGCTAAGCATATGCAAACAAGCAAGGAGGCACGGAACATTCATTCACTCTGCTCTTGAGCAGCTCCATCAAGTTCCTGCTGCCTTGACTCCCCATATGATGGATTGGAACCTGGAGCTAAAGAAAACCCTTTAATCCCCAGTTTGCTTTTTATCCAGGTATTTTAACACGACAGACACGAAACTAAGACAGTCAGTGTGACGTGATCACTAAGAAGTAGCCTTCTTGGAGCACTGGTCATTATGAAGAATGTCTTCTGTCAGGCCACCCTTAGAGGAAGCACGCACTTTATTTGTGAGGTTCCCTAAAGAGAACCGAGTCAGGAGAGGTTCCACCAGGATGGAAACCGGCTCCTGTGGATACCTCATGAGGGCAGACCTGAAATCAGGTGATCACCAGCTTCAAATCTTGGGAGAAATGGTTCAGAAGAGAAGCTGTGTTTGCTCTGGGTGGTTCAGAAAGGCACAGTGAGGACCACAGGGGGGAAGTTACAGGTATCAGGAGTTGAGCTCTCTAGTGACTGAGGAGGACACTCTGGGAGGGACTTCTCAGGATTCTGGACACAAAGAATCTCAATTTGCTAAGCTTAGGAGAGAGGCAGGCACCACGCTCTCCCTAGGTTCACAGGAATCCCAATCTGGGTGAAGCAGTTTCATGGGTCATGGGTGCTGGCATCCGGGAACTTTCTCGTAGGGCCATCCACAGTTTGGATTAGCTGTTTTCTCTCTTTAAAAGGAAAACCCTGGAGGGAGGGAGGCAAGGAGACTATTTCCATCCTAAACATCTACCCCAAAGCTCTGGTGTTTTGCCAGGATTTCAGCATGGTATACACAAGGCTGTTAAAAATAACCCCTTGACTGAGAGAAGGCGTGGGAGAGGGGACAGTCAGGCAGCTTTGCTAGAGGGTGGGAGAGGTGGGCAAGGACAGGAAATGGGAAGGTTTTTAGTCCAGAAAAATTATGTGGGCTCAGAGGGACTAAGGACCAGGGGAACTCTTGAGTCTTTCCAGGAAAAAAGCCCCCAAGTGCCAGGCAGGACATGAACAGGCTGCTGGGGCTGAAGGGTTCTTCCAGGACTGAACACCAGCCTAGCAGAGGAGACAAACAGCAGGAAGCCAAGAAAGGTTACTAGAGCTCAGCCAAAGACAGGCCACAAAGGCCTACTGGGTGCAGCTATTAAAGATGCTGGTGATTGGTGGGAAGACTCGCAGACTTCTCTTTCCATAAGTAGACAATCTAACACAAGTGGAATTACCTTATATATCTTGTTCTATAACTCACTTTAAAAACTTTTAAACCATAAATTAAGGGGATGGTGTCTGTCAATACAGTTGGACACCATAACCATTTTTATGAGTACATGCAATCTGTCATGTGGACAGGCTGCCTAAATCACTCTTGGCTGAGAAATACTTAGTACTGGCTTGCTTCTAATGTTTTTGCTGTTATTATAAACATACTACAAAAGGCATGTTGCAATGAAATATGCACACACAGGATTTCCCCCGTGTGTTAATATTTAGAAGTAGATTATTGAAGCTAATAAAACCCACATTTTATATCCTGTTATACACTCCCTATGTTGCCGCCTTTCAATTTTAAGCGGACAAAATCTGTCTTCTCCTAATTTTCACTAATCTCTCTGGCCTTTCTTTGGTCCAGTCTCTCTCTTTCTACGCTTAAAAAGTTTTTAATTATTATTTTTTAATTGCTTATTTTATGCATTTACATTTCAAATGTTGTCCCTCCTTCCCAGTTTCACCTTCACAATCCCCCATACCATCCCCCTTCCCCTTTGCCTCTGTGAGGGTGCTCCTCCACCCACTCACCCACTCCCGCTTCACTGCTCTAAAATCCCCCCTACGCTGGGGCATCAGCCTCCTCAGGACCAAGGGCCTCCCCTCCCACTGATGGCTGTCCTCTGCTACATATGTAGCAGGAACCATAGGTCCCTCCATGTGTGCTCTCTGGTTGGTGGTTTAGTCCTTGGGAGCTCTGTGGCGTCTGGTTGGTTGATATTGTTCTTCCTATGGGGTTGCAAACCCTTCAGCTCCTTCAGTCCTTCCCCTAGCTCTTCCCTTGAGGGCCAATTTTTATTCTTTTAAAAAAGTGTGTGATTGGAGGTAGCAGGATCCCACTTTAACTAGAGATCAAGAGACAGCTGTGAGCAAGCCTTCATGTGTGAGTGTTGTAACCTGAATTTGGGCCTCCACTAGAGCAGTGCACGTTCTTAACCGCTGGCACTTTTCCTCCTGTTATTTATAGAACCGCCACAGTTCAGTTATGAGGAAACACAGACTTCTAATGTTTCCTCCCATCACTCTTCAGCATTATCAAACTAATGTACCTTCGCACCGCACTGTCAGAACACGTCTCTTAAATATCGCTGCTAGAGTTTGCCGACTTACCAACGAATTCTGACTCAGAATTAAGGCAGAGTTTCCAGAAATTTCTGGGATAGCCCTGACACATTTCTGCCGTTTTGCACTGCTGGTTATGTCATGTGGCACTCTTGGCACTGACGACTATAAAGTCAAAATGTTGCTCAGCTCTGAAAGATGCTGAAGAGTCTCTGTGTCCCACAGAACGGCGCAGCCACCTCACTAGCATGCAAGCTTGTTTTAATCTTCAGTAAATAGAAAAATTATATGTATAGCAAAGAATTATCTTAAAATTATTATCAGCAAATGTTCATTTGTGTATCTACTTTAACTTTTTTTTTCTTAGCAGACTGAGTGCAGATTTATCAAGAAAGGTGAGTAGGGCCTCCCAAAGGTGAGAGAAGGGCTTTTTAATCTGGTTTATATACCACACGTGGGGATTGCATCGTAGTTTCCTGGGTGAAAAGGGGTCACAAGTGGAACAACGTTAAGAAGCCTTGGACAACATGAACCCTTTGAAAGAGTAAGTCTGACCACAGCTTTCTTTTGTTTCTTGACTTAAACAAGTAAACAGTCATCTAAAAAACGTGTGTGTGTGTGTGTGTGTGTGTGTGTGTGTGTGTGTGTGTGTGCACTTGAAGGCAGGTGCACATATAGAGGTCAGAGGACAACGTGGAGGAGGTAAGTTTTCAGTTAGGTTCTCCTCTTCCACCGTGGGGCTCCCAGGGACTGAAGGTAGGCGGTCAGGTTCAGCAGTGACCATCTTTACCCACTGAGCCATCCTGCTGACCCAGAAGCTTGTGCCTTTCAGAGTAGACTCTAAATTTTTTGTAAGTGGTCTGTAGGCACTCCCGGGATCTGGCCCTGGTGACCTCTCCCAGTGCTGCAGGATGAAATGCCACACCCCAACCATGCCCAGCTGCCTGCAGTTCTCAGAACAGCTGGGTTGTGTGGTTTTTTTCAGCTTGCATGGCCCGTCTTTGAGAACATGCACCCCGCTACCTTCAACTGCGAGAATCCTGCGTCATCTTTAAGATATGACTAGGACATTCCCTCCCTCCAAAAAACTTTTTTCTGCTTCCCATCAGAGACAGTGTCCTCAAGGAGCTGTCTCAGCCGTACCCTTCCTGGAGCTGTATCTACCGAGTGGAGGAAAGCAGACACTCATGGTGCTAACCCAGGCTGTTGATGGGCTCAGATTTGGCTTTCTTCCAGTGTCTCTGAGGAGAGACAGGATTGAGGTGTGGGTCAGAGGACAGTGGTGGTCTGGAGGAGGTCAGGAGAACAGGGAAGACTGAGCTTGGCTCTGGAAATATGGAGCCATGATATACATCTTCCACTTGCTCACAAGTCTAGCACCCATCCCTCCCAAATGAAATGTAAAGGCAAAGGCAGGAAAGGAACGATTCCGCTGGATGAAGGGAGACACCACTCACCAGCATGCCCATGGTCTTCCTTGGCCTTCCAATGCCAGAGGCTGATAGGACAAAGCCAAGTGGTTCTATAAAGAGTAACGGCAGCAGAGGTGTGAGTCTGGAAACTCACATTAAGAAAAAAACCTCCTTTGGCCCCTGGGTTTAACCAGGCGTCTCCCTCCTATGTTCCGGCAGCCTGCACCCTCATAGTTACAGAGTCTGCATCATGTGATGTCGTTTTCATGTTAGACTCCACTTCTGGCCTGAAGTTTGGGGATTGGAGTTACCTCCTTTCATTGTGCCCAACAAGATGTCCAGGACATGTAAATGCTTCTAAAATAAAGGGTGGGAGAGGGAAGGGGAGGTGAAGAAATAGACCTGGGCTGGTCAGTTTGGTGACAGATAATACAGCAGATTAGACACGGCCATGGACCACTCTTGTGCTACATCGGGAGCAGTGTCTATCCATGTAAAACAGCGTTCCAGCCATGTTGCTCTCAGCAGGGGGAAACTGGGGAGTCCCTCCTTCAGAGAATGTTTGCATCTCCAGGCAGCTTCAAGCTCTGTCTCCTGGAGGAGGGCTCTGCAGCTGACTCCAAGGTGCCTTCCTCAAGATCAGCAGCTGAGCCCTGCCTCCAACCTCCCTTTCCTGCAAAACTGCACCAGTCACCTGCTGTGTCCTTCCCTGACATCTCATAAACCAACCCTTGCCCCATCACTCCTTCCCAGGACCTCCTTGCCCAGGCTCACCTCCCGTAATCCACTCTCTCCGTTTTAGGCTCCTGTCTGATGCTCTCCCTTCCTCCTTGCTTTCAAACCTTGGCTGACTTCATAATACAGTGCAAGTGTGTCAGCGTGAAGCTTAAGGCTGGCGGCCACCCGGGACTTACACTCCAGGCAGGCCAAATTGCTTACACATGTGTGAGTCCTTTCCTAGAGTCTTTGCCAGGAGAGTTTGCTTATTTTAGTCTATCTTAATAGTCTTTATTTTTAATTTTTAAAATGTCTATGTGTGTGGGTGTTCCACCTTCATACAAGCATGCCTGGTACCCTTGGAGGCCAGAAGAGGGTGTGAGAGCTCCTGGAACTGGCGTTACATACCATGTGGGTGCAGGGAATTGAGCTCTGGCATTCTAGAAGAGCCACCCGCCTCTCCAGTCCTTGTATTTTAATTTCCATGATGTAATAGCTGTGCATATTTATGGGGTGTGGTTTATATGCGGGAGATATATAATGACTGGGTCAGCGTAACTAACGTAATCCATCAGTCAGCGTGTGTGCTGGAGCATGACTTCCTCTCTGCCGTTGCCATCAGTACATGGTTGTTCTCAGCCACAGCCATCGTATGGTAGACATTATTCCTTCTAACATCTGCTCCTGTATCCATCAGTCATTCTTCTACCTCCATTCCCTTCCCAAATCCTGGGAACCACACAACCCACCTCTTCTGCACGGAGATCAGCATCCTCGCTTCCACCCGGATGCGGTGAACTGGGCCAGACTCGCTTTGTTACCATGGTGTCCTCTAGTTCCAGCCGAGCGGCTGCAAGCGGCAGGGTTTCGTTCTTTTTGATGGTTGACTGATGCTCCACGGTGGGCATGCTCCCTATTTTCTTTATTATATGACACATCCATCCACGGCTCAGGCGGCTTTCCCACGTTGACTGTTGCCAACAAGGCTGTAGTAAACTCGGGAATGTAAACATCCCGTGGATTCACACCCGTGGTGGAACTGCTGTCTCGTACAGAGTTCTGCTTCTGTTTCGTCTCGTTTTAAATTCTTACATCCTTTTTAAAAACTGGGAGTAGCTTATAGCATGGGGGCTGGATAACGACTGGCTCTACTTCTGTTTTCCATGTGGTCGTACTGGTTACATTCCTGTCACGGGAAAGAGTGGCCCCTGCTTCACACTCTCACTGGCATTTGTCATATTCTGTCTTTTCAGAGTGGTTTCAATGTGTGTTTCCCTTGTGATTTGTGATGTTGAACACTTTTCCCATACATTTGTTGGCTACTTGTGGCTTTGCTTGTTGATGTTGTTTTCTGTTTGCTCGCTTGCTTGTTTGAAACCAAGTCTCATTTTATGTAGGCCAGGTTGTCCTCAAGCCCACAATCCTCCTGCCTCAGTCTCCTGAGCATTGAGATTAAAGATCTGTGCCCCACCCGACTTGCTTGTTAGTTGTATGATGCACCTTTGTTTGTCTTTTGAGACGAGGTATTCAGTACCAAAAGCCAGCTTTGAACTCTTGCCTTACCAACTAAGTGCTGGGATTACAGGTTACACCACCTTGCCTAGCTTGTGTACTTTATATAAGTACACTGTAGCTGTCCTCAGACACACCAGAAGAAGGCATCAGATCTCATTACAGATGGTCGTGAGCCACCATGTGGTTGCTGGGCTTTGAACTCTGGAAGAGCAGTCAGTGCTCTTAACTGCTAAGCCATCTCTCCAGCCTGCCTGTGTATTTATAAAAAGCACGGTTTGTACCCAGGAAACAACTCACAGACCATATGAAGCTCAAAAAAAAAAAAAAAAAAAAAAAAAAAAAAAAAAAGCCAAAAAGTGGAAACCTCAGTCTTTTTAGAAAAACAAAACAAAACAAAAAAAAAAAAACAAAACAAAAAAAAAAAAAAAAAACCCAAAAATAAGTGTATAGCACCCTTTCAGAGTGGGGTACACCTAGACCTTAAATCATTAATAACTCAAGTGCTAAGAAGACAGCCCTGTGGCAATTTTTGGTATTTAAAAATCATTATGTTTAATCTTTACGCACCAAGAAAACTTTGGCTATTTCCATGTTACGTTTTGTTTGACATGTACTTTATGATCACTGTAAATAGCAAGATTTCAATGCATCAAACCTTTAAAAACATCAAGTACCGACAAAAATGTACTCATATAGTTTTATGCTAAAATGCTTTTAATAATCTGTACATGTATTTCTGGTTTTTTAAAAATAAAATTGTAAGGGGAAAAAAAAGCATGGTTTGCGGGCTGATGAGATGGCTTAGCAGGTAAAGATTCCTGCTGAGCTGAGTTTGATTCTCAGGACCAACAGCAGTGGGGGGACAGGGCTGACCCCATTCAAGCTGCCCTCTGACCTCAATACACACACAGTCGAATAGGCACATGTATACATACAATAAACAATACATCTTTTAAGGAAGTGTCTATCTGGGTTATTCATTCATTTTTTTAAATCAGTTATTTCCTTGTCAGGTTGAATGAGATCCTTGTAAGTTCTGGAGATTAATTTTCTGTTGACACGGCTTGCAAATGTTTTCTCTCAGTTTGCAGGCTGCTCTACGCTCCGTTGGCTGTTTGCTATGTGGAAGCTTTCGGGTCTGCTACAATCCTGTCGGTTAGTCATCTGCATTTGTTCCCTATGCTTTTGGGATTACATCCAAAACATCTTTAATTAGGACAATGTCCTGGAGCATGTCTTCTGTTTTCTAGTAATTTCATTGTCTTGGGTTTATGCTTAAGCCTCTGGTCCATTTTGAATTCACTTTTTATATAGTGAGAAGCAGTGATTTGGGTTGTTGTTGTGTGTGTGTGTATTTTTTTTTTTTTTTTTTTTAATGCAAGTAGTTAACCAGGTTTCTCAGCACATAACTCAAGAGATTCCACTAGCGGATGCTCTGGCTGGCTGCCTTGTCCGAAATCAGCTGGTGGTGAGTATATGGAGTTGTTTCTGTGCTGTATACTCTGTCCCACTGACCTATGGGTTGTTTTTAATACCAATATTATACAGTTCTGGTGGCTATGGCTTGTACTTTTTGTTGGTTCTTGAGACAGGGTCTGGCTGTGTAGCCCAGGCTAGCCCCTAGCTCATAGAGATCCACTTGCCTCTGCCTCCCAACTGCTGAGATTAAAGGCTGCACCACTATGTCTGGCCAGCTTGTTTGCTTTTTTAACTCTTTCTTCTGGTTCCCCCATCCCACTGTATAGCATCCACAACTTGATTGTTGAAAATGTATGGCACCCTGTAAGTCTAGGTTTTCGTCACTCTTTCACATGTTTTCTGTTCTGTTATTTCCCCTTCTCTTATCTGATTGGACCCATTCTTTTATTTAGACCTTCAACTGTCTTTTTTATTTTATATATTGACTTCATTAGCTCCAAGGTTTGTTTGTTTGTTTTCTTATTCCTTTAAGGTCCCCTTTTTGCCGAATTTCTCTTTCATATCATGGACTGTCTTCGTGCTAACTAGGCTAGGTGCCTGTCAATGTCTGAAAGATACAGGGGCAAGGCTGGACCAGTGAGTCATAAGGAGTCCTTATTAGTGTGCAAAGGGTTAACCTGTGTCTTTGCAGGGACTCTGAGGAGTAGTTTGCCCAGGGGTAGGCTAGCCCTGTTGCTTCCCAAGGCCAAAGGTGGGTGGACCAATGGCTAATAGGCAGCTCAAGTGCTTCTTGGGGACCTCATGGGGAGTGGGGGTGGGGGTAGGAGAATGAGTCACTTAGATAGGCTGCTTCCCAGGGTTGAGGGTGTGTGCATGGGACTAGTTAGGGACCAGCAGGTAGGGAAACCTGGCTGTTTCCCAAGGCCCTTGACAGCACAAGCTGTAAGGATTGATGGCCTGGCTTTTAAGACAGGCGGAGGATGGTGGCACTTGCTTTTCTTTTGGAACACTAGGAGGGTGGTTTCTATTGTGAGAGGGACGTAGGCCTGCCAACCAAGCCCATCAGTTGAGCTGCTCAGGTACTTCCTGGGTTTAGGGAAGGTGGAAGCGGGGACAGAGACATCGGGTTGGCTCTGCTGGTCACAGGACTACTGCAGTCTCACTATAGCACTGGGCACAGTGGGGAAGTGTGGGCTGAGTCCACTCTCCGTGGCCAACAGTGCAGAAACCTGGGAGCTCTCCTAAGATCCTCATCCGTCCATTCTCACCAGGTTCTGACTATGTAGCTCAGGCTCAGGTAGCTGGGTTGGCCTTGACTCTCTTTCCCCAGGCTTCTAGGATCCAGACTGGCGTTGGGCACTTGGCTAGTTTCTAATTTCCCACCAGCAGCGAGCAGAGCTCTAACCTCTTGTCCGAAGACTTATGCATGCAGTTTAGTGAGATGCCCTTAGGAAAGCGAGCCCAGCCCACTGTCCCTGCAGTGGCCACACTGACACACTGCCCACTCTCGCACGGCAGCCCTTCGATGGTGACGACTCTTGTTCCCAGAGTTCTGCAGCAGCCTTACAGGGCTGGAGAGAGACAGAATTGACAGATGCTCCCTGGGCTGAGGAGGAGGGTGAAGAGGCACCATGAGCAGGGGCAGGGGTGCGTTCTGGGAGGTGCAGATGAGGATGGAGGCTGAGTTCTGGCCCCCACAGCTGAAGTGGAGGACGTTTATGCCCAGGACATGCTCTGCAGGGAGTTCCCAAAATTAAGCCCACATGCCCTGTAGACAAGCCCAGTGCTAGGGGCAGCACTGAATTAATGAACCATACTTTCCCTCATCCCCTCCTCCTTTTTTTGGACAATTTTCAGAGAGGGTATGTAGCACAAGCTAGCCTTGAATTCCTGGCAAACCTCCTGCATCAGCCTCCTGAGTGCTGAGATTACAGGCATGTGTTACCACACCGGGCTCCGTGATCATTCTTTCTGTTGTCAGAACTGCAGAGGCAGAAATGGCTCACCCTCCATCTGGAGCTTTTCATGACTCGTCCAGAAGAAATGTCAACAGCCTTTTGTTTGGGTGCGGCTTGGGTGAACGTGCCAAGACTAGCTCAGAGGAATCTCTCTAGATGCGCGTGTGTGCTGTCCTGCTCTGCACCACGTCACTCACAAGCCAGCTTCTCTGAGGCTCCAAAGCTGCCATCCTTGGTCCCTCGTATCACCTGCAGAGCTACTGTGCATTAGCCTCCATTCTGGGGACTGAGGTCTCTTCAGCCTCCTCACCCAGCAGCCGATCCAGGGCCAGGGTGGGGTGCTCAGCCGAGTCCCCACCTTTTCAGTCTTACACAAATTTCATCAGAATCCTTTGATCCAACTTCAGTTTACTTCTCCCAGATGTTGCAAAACAGCTATCTTGGCTGAATTTTTCAAAACTGCCTTCTCAATTTTTCAAAACTGCCTTCTCAGTGTCCAGTGTAATTCCTGGCACTCAATAAACAAAGCATTCTGGGCTGGTAAGATGGATCCTGGGGTAAAAGTGCCTGTAGCCAAGCCCCAAGACCTGAGTTCAATTCCCAGGGCCCAGAAGGGAGAAGGGGACACACACACACACACATACCTAAAAATATGTTTGAGGGAGCTCCCTAACATCAGTGTTTCAGGGAAAAATAACCTTTACTTAATACATTCTCAGTCACTCCAGCTTGTCCCCACTGGTGATGCTGGAGGTGCTGATGGGCACTGTGGTTCAGTGGCCTGGACATGGTAGAGGGCACAGGTAGGTCACTAGAATGCCTACTCATGCCTGCCTCACCAGGTCAGGAGTGAGGGGCATGGTGACGGGACAGGAATGGGAGGTGACCCCAGATCTGTAGTAAGTGGTGATACAAGGTAAATTAAGGATGGAAGTTAGACAGGGATGAGTGAGAACCCAAGGGGGAACTCCACAGTATTACAGAAAGAAATGTACAAAGAGTTTCGGAAGCCCCGTGATACAACCCCTACCACGTGACATCTGAGGTGGAGTTGTGAACATAAACACAAAGGGACACCAAGCATGTGTGTGTGTACAGTGTACCACATAGAGTGCTGGCTTCACCCAGTGCCCCTCTCCCCACAACTGAGGGGAGCGGCCTGCAGCAAGCAGTTTGTCCAGAAAAGACTGTAGTCCTTGGTGCTGCCAACACTCTGAGCTACTTGTTAAACAAAGCTCTGGCTTTTAGGGACAAGCCTGGGAGGGTTCCCCGCTGGGGAATGGCAGGCACAATGAACAGGTATAAAAGAGGAGTTTTCGGGGCAGTGCCCGGAGGTTAGGTACCTGGAGACATCATTCTCTGGTGTTCTGACAGCTCTGTCAGGTGGTCAAAAGGCTTAAAAAAAAAAAGCCTAAATTATAAGTTATCAGTTGCATCCTGTGTGGCTGAAGATGCCAACAGCCACCTTCCTGCTACATACAGCATTCCTGTATCAACAGCTGCCAATCACCAGGGTTTGTGTGTACAGTCCACACAAGTCCCAGCAGCTCCTGCCCAGAATATGTTACGGGAAGGTGTAGCCGAGTGGAGGCAGGCAGGGAGTGAAGACAGAGCAGCAACAGCACTTCCTGCCCCTCACTGAGCCCTGCCTGCAGGCCAGGCCCCAGACCATGAATTACAGCCAGGATGGCAACTGCCCAGGTGGTAGTGATCAGTCTCCACTCTTGCAGATGAGGCTGAAGCTTAGCTTCACTAAGACACCCATGCAGGGTTACATAGCTCAGTAAATGAGGAAGCCAGACTGACACCCAGGTTTGCCTGGCTTCAAACCCTCATCTCGTGAGAAAGCAGAGGCCCCAGCTGCATTCACATACTGAGCCACTGTGAGCCTGGTCAGAGTACCATGGTTCTACACACAAAGATCAATGAGCCCATGGTGAGGTCATGGGGCAAAGATGCCCTTCCCGCATCCTGAACAGCTTCGTTACTCTGCCAAGTGACAATCTGAGGCTGGCCAGATCACCTCTGCTCAGCTACCAAGTTCCCTGTTCCTCCAAACCCAAGGTGACCCTCAGAGAAGGTCTGAGATATAGCCAGTAATTAACCCAGTCATGCCCCTTTGGTGGTCCTGTCCCACTGAGTGTCTGCTTTTTGGGGTGAGCTCTGCAGCTGGCCTTGGGTCCAGATGTTCTATATGGAGGGTTGAATAGCAGTGACGATGTCTGTCTTTCAGCTATGTCAACTCATTCGGTTACTGGAAGCCCGATCTGAGCCCTCAGAGTCAGGGTGGGGAGAGAAAGGGGGGTGAGGTCTGTTCCAACACAAAAGGCACAAAGATGCCACAAGTTGGCTGCAGGCTTGACTCTGTGCTTTCATGATACTGTCAGGGGTTAGGCACGTGTCTTCTCCACAAGAGGCTGTCTTCTCGCTACTTTTTATTTTAACTTTTGATAAAGTTCTCAGACGTCCAGGCTGGCCTAGCATTCATTACATAGCCTACGCTGGCTTTGAACTTCCAAAATCCTCTTGCTTCAGTGTCTCAAGTACTAGAATTACAGATGCAAACCCCTGAGCCCAGCTCCTTTACTTGCAGAGATGGTGGTCTCTATTATCAGCCAGAGCAAAGCAGAGTTTCCAAAATAGGCAGGCATGGATTACAGTCCTGCTTACCCTGGGGAGAACTGGGGTCTGGGGCGGGTTATTCTAGCTCTGGATGTCTGTGAAGGACAGTCACAGTGACAGCCTTCTCTGGGAGCAGATGAGCAGGGAAAGTGGGCAACTTCCTGAAGGTGTGGTCAGCCATCCTGTTTTCCACCCCAAGGATTTGACTAATGGGTGGGACCTTGAGCTCTCTCTCTGAGGGATGGGGACTTGAGCTCTCCCTCTGAGATGAGCTTGAAGCACAGTTTGGAAGGGCAATCAGGTTCTTGCTTTCAACAGCTTTCACTCTTCACAGGCAGCAGAGCTCCCCACGTGGGGATCTTGTACCTGAACCAAAACAATCCAAGCTGCTAATCTGAGGAGATCAGTCTTCAAATACCACAGGAATGTAGCCTGCCTGCTCACACCAGGGGCTGGGCTGGGCTGCTAAGCACCCGGGGCTCCTGCTATCCTGTGGCTGGGAGCCCAGAACTGCCCTCAGCAGTGTGTCTGCTCTTCCTACTGAAGCCTTAACTTCCTTGAGCTGCAGACTGACCTCTCCTTGCTCTGGTTTAAAGGCTGCTGGCCTTTCTGGGGTGTACAGGCTGGGATAAGTGTCTCCTGCACTGCCATCCTCAGCAGGTACACAAGTCCCGCCCTCTTTAGAGCCTGTGCTCTTCCCAGTGCCGTCCAATGCTTGTCAAGGTCTGTGAAGGACCAACTGGTTCTGCTCTTTACCCTTCAGTTCTGCCCCAGAATGATAACTGTACAAAATATAGCAAAGAAGAACCACAGGGAAACTGAACACCCGTGGAAAATGGAAGCCCCATCTCAAAATTATTAGGCTCATCAGTACAAACTCACAGTGATTGCTATGAAACTTTCCAGAACTTTAGTCTGTTTGTAGAAAGTTGTGATGCAGACCAGTTCATATAATATTTCATCCCATGATACACCACAGACTAAGATGATTGATGTGCAGTCTGGGGCATTCTACTGAGGCTGCTGCCTGTCTTACCCTCAGATGAAAGTTACAGGAGGCTGAGCTGGAGCGCCCTAGACCCTGACCTGAGGCAGCTGTGGTGAGCATATTAAAAATGCCTTTTAGACATGTAAAAACCGCTCAGTCAGGATCCCCACTACACCCAAGGCTGCTCCTGAGAACCAGAACTCAGTGACGTTACTCACTCAGGCTAACCAGACCCGGTCCTAGAACACACCACCCGTATATAAGCAGAGATCAAGAGCAATGATGTTCTGAACATCTGGAGAGACACCACCTCCATCTGCCCTGCAGCTGGAGAGTCTCCACCAGGACCGTAACCCTCGAATCAGAGATTGGACCTAACCTTCAGCTAAGGTGAGCAGCTTTGGGGAGGTAGGCTTAGGACCATAGTTAGGAATTTAGAGCGTGATTCTTGTAGTGACCCTCGGCATAATAAAATGTGTTTGCTACACCAACTGCACGTTCCTACATTCTTGCTCTTGGCAGCAGTTGCACTCTGCTTTGGGAATAGTAACAAGATTGAGGTCTAGCGCACAAACTTACAACCAGAGATAGCACACAGTGGGTCAATAATAAGTACCATGTTAAACTGCACAGGTCTCCAGACCTCTAAGAAAGGAGGCCCCTCCCAAACAAACGAACAACCCACAAGTCCGGCCATGTACTGGAGTTCACCTGTGATGCTTGGGAGACAGAGCAGGAAGAGACTGGGTAATGTAGCTTTCAAGCCTTTAAATGGTGACCAAGGGCGAAGGAGTTACTGTAAGGGTAAAGTTACACTGGAGCTAAAGAACATCGTGGGGACAGTGGGAAGTGGATGGCCAACCAGACACAGATGGTAGTTCAAGCCTGGGTATCATCCTTGCCAGTCAGTCAGTCAGTCAGTCTGTCTGTCTGTTCTTCAGACAGCTTTCTGTGTTCCTCAGAGGAGTCTGGACTCAGTCTGGAGGGAAGTCAGGTACCCAAGGGCTTGGGGCAGAGGAAAACCAATCAAAAGCGTTTAACCCACCCTCCAAACAAAAAGAAAGGAATGTGCCCTCCCCCAAAAGGTGTACAGTTCAGAGACCCAAAATAAAGGCACAGGGTGGGGCTGCTGAATCTGGTCCTGGCTCTGTGCTACCTGTAACCTCTGTCAAGCGATAGCTTTCCCATCTATAAAATGGGTCTAAAAGCACTTGAGGTAGGGTGGTTGTGTAGAGTCTGAGGTCAAGAACAGTGTCCAGCATTGTGGCTGGCTTGCAGCGGGTTCTCTAACAGCTGTGACTTTGTGCATGGCTGACGGTTGTAGGGGGAGGTCTACCAGATCTGCAAACGTGTATGGCAACTTGTGGAAGGAACCAAGGGGCAAACCATGACAGCACACAGCCAGTGAGAAACCAGAACACAGAAGAACAAGAACAGAGTGAAGACCCAGGTTCCCCAGCAGTGGGAGAGGTCAGAGGACCGGTGGGGGTGGGGTGGGGGCTGACTTCAGAGAAGAAGGAGTGAGAGTCCAGTTTTGCTCAGGTAAGAGTTACTGAAATCTGTGATGTGGTCTGATTCAGTGTAGTTGGAATCTGGGGGACATTGAATTTGAAGTGATTTTGAGTCATCCAAGTGGAGCTGTCCTTCCAGAAGGTGGAGAGCTGTCATTAGCTGAAGCGGTGGGTGAGAAGGGAGGAGGGCCTGCGCTGGAGCCTGAGAGGAGCTCCTCAGAGAGTCAGGGGGTCAGAGGAGGGAGAGAGGAGACAACTCAGAGCTGCTAAGCATGAGAAGGGCAGGGGGCTGCCTGAAGCATTTGTCTGCAAAGGCTTTCTGATGGACAACAGCACTTAACGGAAAGAGTCGTGAGAAAGAATGGACAACACAGATCCGGAAACTGGAAAACTGGAAGTTCTTACGGCACTCTGGCAGGGTGGGGGCTGGGCATCTTCCTCTGAAGCACACAGATCTACTCAAGTGGGGGAAAAAAAGCCATATTTTGTGATTTATAGCATGGGACAGACAAAGTGATGCCTCCCAGTCTTACCACACCTCCCAGAGTTATAGAAATAAAAAATCTCAGAATTTTTCTCTGGAGGGGCAGAGAGAAAAGTGCTTTGGAATGTGGGGATACCAGCTACTCAGCTGCCCTGGCTAGGAGCCCACAAGCTTTCAAAGCCCCCAGGCAATGCAACAGACCTCCTACACCTTCTCACGCAAGGGTCCTAAACCAGGCAACAGGGACTGTGTTAGCTCCAGACTTCCTGCCCCAGAGAACTCTGCAGGGTCTGATCACCCTTGTACTCTAGGGAATGCATGGACCAGGGCTCAGAAGTCCAAGAATCACAATACTGAGCCTTCCTAAAGCATATGTGTCTCAAAACAAAACAAAACAAAAGAAAAAAAAACCAACAACAATAAAAAACAAACCATGATTATTTTTTTTCTCCTGCAGAGCGCACAACAGGGCATAACTCCAGATGCCTCAGCAGCCATCGGCAGACATCTGGCTGGCATCTGTACCCTGCCTACTTGCCATCTGTCCACAGCTGTAGCAGGAGGCAGTAGTTAGGCATGCAGGCTCTGCAGCCAGAATACTTGAATTCAAACCCAGTTTCAACCAGAAGTGATAATCCTTATGTATACATGCTAGCACTTGAGAGGCTAAGGCAGGAGGATTGTCATGAGTTCAAGGCCTGCCTGGGCTACATAGTGAAGTTCAGAATGGCATGGGTTACAGAACGAGGCCTGTCTCGAAAAACACAATGCAATAAACCATCCGACAGCTTTCATCCTTCCTGATCCTCGTGACTTCAGAAAAATACCTTGACGTCTTTGTGCGTCCTTTCCCTCTCACTGAATCTGGACTTATGATCAACTCTGTGTCATAATCGGCAAGAACATTTAAACAGAGAACTAGAAAAGATGCTTAGCATAGAGCCACTGGTGACTATGGCTTTCCCCCTGCAGCACAGGACAGGGCCCTGCTTCCCTCTGAAACTGCTGGCCATGGGCTTTGCCTGGGGAGGATACTCATACTGAGTGGCCGAACTGGTCACCATATAAAGACATGGCACCCGGGCTGAAGAAATGGCTCAGTGAGTAAGAAAGTACACACAATGGTCTTACAAAGGACCTAAGTTTGATTCCCAGCTCACACACCAGGAAGCTCAAAACTGCCTGCATCTGAAGATGCAGATGGGACACCCATCTGGCCTCTTTGGGTAAATAAACATGCATACCCCCGACACCTGTGTGCTCACGCCTGTGCTCGTGCAAACACACACACACACACACACACACATACACACACACACACACACACACACTAGATCTTCTAAAAGTATGACACTCAATGAACTTAATCATATCTTCTACCAATATGCAAAAGAGCGACTTTCAGGTAGGAATAAAGAATTGCCAGGTATGTGGAATATCAACCATGGTTCTAAGTGATGCATTTTAGTGAGTCATGCTTTTTCCCCCCTTTAAAACAACATTTAAAGTATCTAGTATGACCTACTCTGCGCTGTGTATTTATTTCCCAGATAGTAAAATAAACAAAACAACAATAACCAAAACCACAAACTCATCTGATTATAATGAAAGTCACTGGCAAAATGGAATTCATTTGCTAAGTGTCCAGCTTACTGGAATGATCTAACATTTACATAGCCCCAGGAGATGTCATCTGATTTCATTTTCCTGACTCATGTGGGCACTAATGCTCAGACTTTCCCAAGTTCACACAGCTGTTATGTGAGAAAGGCACAAGGACTTGAGGGCACAGCCTAACAGTAGTGTCTCTCCAGCGCAGTGTGCACTACAAGATGCTGCAATTATTCTCCCTCTGCAGCTCTTCACTAAGACTGCAGGCCAGCATGCTGCAACAGTTCTCACACCTGGACTCTCTGTCTATGGAGGACAGAAATGAATATTTCTCATGCATGTGCATGGGCCTGTGCACACATACACACTCGGATACAGACACACACACACACACACCCCTTAACTGATGCTGTTTGCCTTTCAATTTTGGGAGACTGGTTGAAGATACAGGGTCTTCTGCACCATGGGTACCGTGAAATCCCTGTAGTATCTACAGACTCCTTAAGATGAAGTTCAAAGGCTGATGGCACTATAGAGATCTTTCCTCGAGCAGCAGATAGGAACAAACACAGAGACCCACAGTTGCACAATGTGCAGAGAGTACCCTGGTACCCTGCATCACTTAGTCCTAAATGGGACATCTTCATCAAATCCCTCCCCTCATGGCTCAGGGACCCTGGTGGTAGAGTGTAGATTGTCCTGAAATGGTTTGTATTTTAACGTTAATTCCACTTCCTCAAGAAGGACTGCTCAGTCACCTACTCAAGAGGTGACTTCATCTGAACCTTCCCATCTTAATTAGTAAAATAAAGGAAAGCCAGGGACTGGGCGGGGTTAGAGAAGAGAGAAAAGGTCTGAGGAGGTCAGAGGATGAGAGGAGGTCATGGCAACATGGAGGTTCCCAAGGACCAACTAGACCCAAGTGATATTAATTGGTGTTAAATAGCCATGAACATTAAGGATTTTACAGATCTAACATCTCATATAGAAGGGCAGTTTGTATCTTTGTCTATCTGATGTAATCTTGTTGTGTAGAGGGTTTGTGGATTGAGAGTTAAATATATAAACCTGAATGAAAGGCTAACGGGCTGTAGAGTTGTATTTATGTGGGATTTTGGGGTGGAGAAACACCCTGGGACTGAGGTGGAGAACAGGCGGTAGAAAACCACCAGGGAAGGGAGTTTCATGGACAAGTTGGGCCGTGGTGGCGGCTCAGACCAGGTGACAGAGGTGCTTGCGGCTCTGTATCAGGGTTGGGCCTGAGGAACCATTTTTATCTTTTAATATTTACTACAGTAGAGGAAGCAGAATGACTGTAAAACCCAGAGGGGACAGAGGTCTCAAAGGAACAAGACCTTCTACACACAGTAGGGCCAGTGCATATATGAACTCACTGAGACCATAGCAGTATGCGCAGAGCCTGCTCAGGTTTAAGCCAGGTGCAGTAATGGCCAACATAAAATGAATTCAATAGCATTTTTTAAGGTTTTTTTTTTTTTACCTTATAGGTCTTTTGTGTATATATTATAGTTTGTGATTTTGTGTTTTTATGGGATTTCTGTGTGTGTAAATATGTATGCCTCTGTACCTATATGTGGTTCTTATGTTTTTTCTTTGGCTCTTTTTCTTCTGTTTGATTATTTTATCCTAATTCAGGTTGATATGTATAGGTAATGTATATATACATACATACATACATATGTAGATATATTTTAGATATCTGTTTTCTAATGAAAGAAAAAAAAATCTACTTTCAATTTTACAAACAATAGGGAAAAGAGATGATGCATGTCAGGCTGGTTCCTGGGCTGAAGCTGGGCTAATGTGGTACAGAAGAGACCAGAGTTAGGTTTGAGCTTGTATTCTGGGCTGGACCTCTTCATGTTGGAGGCTGTGGCTTTGTGAGAGGACATCTGTGTTCCTCGGTTATGGGACATGGAGAATGGGTCTATCAACACCACAGCTGCAGTTGAGGCCACATTAGGAGTGCACTCACCAGTATCAAAACTGCCTTTATGAAAGTTGTAGGCCACAAAATATGCTATTACAAACCAAGAAGGCTCCCTTGGCCCAGCTTTGGGCCTTACAGCAGTCCGGAAGTGGGAGAGTAGAGACTAAGATATTAGTTCAGACCTCTTCTCTCTCTGTCTCTGTCTCTGTCTGTCTGTCTGTCTGTCTGTCTGTCTCTCTCTCTCTCTCTCTCTCTCTCTCTCTCTCTCTCTCTCTGTCTCTCTCTCATTTTGGTTTTTGGAGATAGAGTTCCTCTGTGTAGCTTCCTTGGCTGTCTGAAATTCACCTGTAGACCAGGCTGGCTTTTGACTCAAAGCTCTGCTTCTGCCTCCTCAGTGCTGGGATTAAAGGCGTGGGGCACCACTGCAGGCCCAGAGCGTTTTCTGTGGCACCTGATGCCACCTGCATCAGAGGTGGCAGCAGCTTTGGGTCTCAACATTGAGTCAGAGCAGTGCTTGTGTACAGCAGGGTCTCTAGAGGAAAAGGAATCCAGAGCATTTCACCCTTGCAGACTGCCTCGTGTAAGCTTTAAAAGCCATTACCAACAGCCCTGCACCATTAAAAGTCTTTGCACCTTCAACATAAGGTTCTTTTGTGGGTGCTGGTGAAAATGTCACATTGTTGGCCTTCACAAATCTCGTCTTAGATCACGCCTTGTATTCCTGCAAAATAAGCACCCACGTTCCGTTTCTATGCCACTTTGAACTCTGGGGCTGGCATGCATGCATGTGAATACGTGTTCACTGATATTTTTCTGTATTTGCAAGGATACTCATAAAAATTAGGCTCTCGGAAAGTGATGTTTGATAATTTTTATTTAGGTGTTCTGCATCTGTGTATGTATTTTCATTTGGATGGACTTGTTGGAGGTGTGCTCATGTTAGTGAATGAAGGCACACTTGATATGAGTATTTAGTTTCCTTATATTTACAGCCAATTTACATTGACTAAAATCAAATTACATTGACAGATAGAACTAATCAACTTTTGTAAAGTTTTGCGGCTTTGCCTTTTAAAAACACTGATGCTATAACACAGACCAAAACCTTGAATTACACAGCGTTTCTTGTGTAAGAAATTTACACAGCGTTTCGAGTGTCAAGAAATATCAGTTACTCGTGTAGAAAGAAATCTAGGCTCCAACCTCACTCCTAAACCCAAAATTGATAGATTAGTAATTTAAGTAGAAGTTATAAAGTTAAAAACAGAACAAGAAGAAAGTGTGTTGCTTAATTTTTCCCCCTTTTTCTTTTGAGACAGGGTTTCACTATGTAGCCTCGGCTATACTACAAGTCATTCTGGCCTTGAACTCCCAGAGATCCACCTGCTGGAATTAAAGGCATGCCATCACATATATTGATGGTTGAACTTACTATAAACTTCCTATAAACAAGACCCACTGTCAGTGAATTATACAACCCCATGGACTGGCATCATGGACCGGACGGAAAGTGAAAGGAGCCAAGGCTAGATGCTTCCCTCTGCTCCCCAACTGTAGGCACAGCGTTACCAGGCCTCCCGCTCACACTGCCTTCCTAGTTATGCTGGGATAGGTGTGCCCCAACCGTAAACAAGAGTAAGCCCTCTGTCTTTAAGTTGCTTTGGGGGATACCTTGTCACAGAAACAAGAGAAGAAACTAAGACAGAAAGTCACCAGACTTAAAAGCCACTATGGAAGACAACTTGCTAATAACTTCCAAAATTAAAAGTGCTTATAACGTTTGATCTAGAAATAGTACTTTATTCTACATAATCTTGCATGTGTGAAAAATGATATACGAAAAAGATTATTCATAAGGTAATGTTTTTAAAAGTGGAGTTTGGAAACTGTCCACCAAAAGGGAAGCGCTTAATTAAAATATGGAACAGCTACAGGATGGAGCACTACGTAAAAAAAGATGAGAGGACTCAGGCTTGGTGTGTATGCCTGGCATTCCAGCACATGAGAGGTGGGTTAAGAGTTCAAGGCCAGCCTCAGCTCGGTAAGTTCTATGCCAGCTGTGCTATCTCAAAACAAACAGAGGGAACATTTGCTCTTAGCTGCCATGGAGTATGGGGGCAAGCTTTAGCTTCTAAACTTAACACTTAGAAAAATATATGAAACGATGGTCTTCAGAGTCAAACACCGCATGGTGTCTGTGTCCAGTCTGCAGTGAGGGTGGCCATCGAAATAAAACTTGGAGGTCTGAGTCAAGCAAACACGACATTTAGGAAGGCCACAGAGCCTGTTAATTGACAGGACAGATTGCTTCAGACGAGAGAGCAACACAGAGCTCTGAAGGTCTGCAAAGGGCACCTCATACATCTCTGGCCAAGTATTGATCTGGGCACACGTGAGAGGAGACTCGAGGCTAAGACCACCATGGAGAAGCTTAAAATTTTTTCTAGTGTTCATACCAGGCTAGGAGCTGTTTCTAGTCCCATAAAGCAGAATGGAGATGGACTGGCGAGAGCGGAATTTCTTGCTAATGTAGGAAGGAGGCTTTGGCACTGCTCTCAGATAAGCACTGCATAGGGAGGATAAATGGCTCTAAAGAAAAGGCTGCTCAAGACTTGCTATCACTACTACAGCAAGCCTAAAGGGCTACTACTGTTTCCAGGTAACTTAGCTAAATGTATCAAAATCCGGTGCCACTTAAAGGACTACAACAAATGTAGCACAGAAAAGTGTGAAAACCTATTACATCCAATAATTACCAGGTAGAGAACCAGAAAAATAGACATCAATAGAAACCATCCCAGAGTTAGCAGACAAGAATGTTAAACATCTTGCCTCAGTTACTCTTCTATTGCTGTGGTTAAGATACCATGACCAAGGCAAATTACAGAAGAAACTATTTATATGGGCCTTACAGTTTCAGAGAGTTAGAGTTTATGACCCTCGACTCGGGGAGCTTGGCAGGTAAGCAGACATGGGGCTGGAGAGCTTATGCCTGATCCTCAAGAAGGAGGGAGGGAAGAAGGAAAGGAGAGAGGGAGAGGGAGAGGGAGAGGGAGAGGGAGAGGGAGAGGGAGAGGGAGAGGGAGAGGGAGAGAGAGAGAGAGAGAGAGAGAGAGAGAGAGAGAGAGAGAGAGAGAGAGAGAACAAGGTAATTGGAAATAGCATGGACTTTTGAAACTGAAAGCTTATCTCCAATGACACGCCTTTTTTTAATAACCTTCTAATCCTTCCCAAACTGGGTACCAAATATTCAAATATTTGAGCCTGGAAGAGCCATTCTCATTCAGGTCTTCACACAGTTACTACAAACATGTTCATTAATCAGGGAAGAAAAAGAAAGAAAGAAAGAAAGAAAGAAAGAAAGAAAGAAAGAAAGAAAGAAAGAAAGAAAGAAAGAAGGAAAGAAAGAAAAAAAGAAAGAAAGAAAGAAAGAAAGAAAGAAAGAAAGAAAGAAAGAAAGAAAGAAAGAAAGGAAAAGAAACCAAAACAGCCCATGGGCATAAAAGAGAACCAGACAGATGATAAATAAAGACCTGAAGGTGCTCATAAAAATTAAAAACTTGAAATCTAAAACATATACAAAATGTGTGCTTGGATTGTTTTCACCTTGTGACAATTATAAATACTGTGGCTTAAATATGGTTTTAAATGTTACAAAAGAAAAAAAAACAGACAAAACAAACAAAACTATGATTCTGTAGACCATCAAGCAAAATAAACATCATATTAGACACCATGGATAAAGAGAAAAACCTCAAAAGGCAGAAGCAAGCGCTTCTCTGAAAGAACACGGAGAAAGAGAAAACTTTCTGGCAGAAATTATGCAAGCTTTAGATAAAGAAAATAGCAAGCCCTAAGCAAGTGCTTGTTAAGTAATTCAATAAAGTCACAATAGTTGTGATAAAAAGAAAGGGAGCCGCTTTAAAGTCCTGCAAGGAGTGTGGGCTGTGGGAAGAGCTGTTACCCTGCCAGGAAAACCTCCCAAGCAAGACAAAACTTAACAAAGACTCGTCTCAGTCAAACTGAAGGACTTCATATGACATCAGATCTGCTTCACAGTCAAACGCTTGTGCCCATACAGGCACATGTGTGTGCACACAGGCATACACGATATGTATGTGCACATGTACTTGCACTCACACATGCACACACATATGTGCACAAAGTTAAAAGAGGTTCTTCAGTCAGACTGAAATGGAAATATATTTATTGAATGTTACTAGAATCACTAACGTCTGTCTCTTTTTGGCTGGCTTCTTGCACTGGGTGTAACGTCTTCAGGGATTCACACTGCAATGAGTCAGAGTTGCTTCTTTTCCCTGCAGAGAAAATACTTCCCTGTCTGAACTTGCTTTGTTTTCCCTTCATCTACTGACGGGCACGTGGACTGCTTCTAGCTTTAGGCTATTATGAACGATGACTCGATGACCTTGGGTGTGCAGATACCTGAGTCCCTGACTTCAGCTACTCTGGCTATACCAACAGACAAAGAGTTGTGGGGTCACAAGCTAACCCTGTTCTGACGATTTTAGGGATGACCACACCATTTCCGGTAGTAGCTGCACTATCTAACTTCTCTATACTTTACAAACTCTTCTGAACTGTTTTGCTGGACAGTAGCTATGTGTATACGGTGGTTTCTTGATGTGCTTCTGCTTTGCACTTTTTATCAGTGACTTTAAGCAACTTTTTATATGCTTCTTGGCCATTTGCATATCTTTCTTTGAGAGGCATCTATGTAAGATCTTTGTCTATTTAAAACCAAGTAGCTCATTTTTGTTGATGAAGTTTAAGAGTTCTTTTTATATTTAAAATATCTTTAAATATGTGTGTATGTGTGTATTTAGGACAAATAGGTGAAATAGTACTGTAGCTTTATGATAGGTAAATAGATAGAAAGTGAATTAGAAAAATAGCACCAAGAATGGAAAATATTGTTACATAAGGTTATTGCATCCTATATGATTATTAGATAATAATTATAAATTAAAAACATACCTTATAAAATGCAAAATATCTATTACAAAACAAAAAATATAGCTACTAAGCCAACAGTGAGGGTAAAATGAAATCATGGTATAGTAATTAATCCAAAAGGAGGCACAAAAAGAAGGAAACAAACAGGAAACTAATGGTGATGGAATAGACCCAGACACAATCGTATCAATGACATATATATAAACTATAACCCAACAGACCCAGACACAACCGTATCAATGACATATATATATATATATAAACTATAACACAACAGACCCAGACACAACCGTATCAATGACATATATATAAACTATAACACAATAGACCCAGACACAACCGTATCAGTGACATATATATAAATATAAACTATAATACAATAGACCCAGACACAACTGTATTGATGACTTACATAAATGTCATATAACTTTAGAAGCATTCCAATAAAAGTCAGACATCATCATATTGTATTAAAAAGCAAGGCTCAACTATGGGCTCTCTACAAGAAACCCATTTTAAATATGAAGACATAAAGGCACCAGCAGATTAAAAGCAAGGATGGATTGTTGTCCCGCCATACACACAATAGCTCAAGAGCAAACAAAAGTATATATGTGTGTATATTTGAAGCAAATGAGTCGATGAAGCCACTTTTAATCAAGTAGAGCAGTTAGAATGACTGGCATCATAGGAATACTTCACAGGAATTATCACTAGTGAAAAAAATTCAAGATAGCAAGAGGATCTAGAAATGTGATAACAGTAAGTGTATATGAACCAAATAGCTGAATGAAGCAAAGGCTGATGAATGACGATTTCAGCACGCCTGTCAGAATTAAGTGGATAGAGAACAGGAAAGACATGCAGTTTGACAGACACTATCAACTGGCTCTGTCTGACTGTCACTTGTGGAGTGCCCAGTAACAGCAAATTGTCTCTCCTCAAGAACACTCACTGAGATATGACTATAACTATAACTCAGTAACAGCAAATCATTTCAAAGTAAAAAACCACAGAAAGAATACTGTGATCACACACACAACACCAGACAACTGGGAACTGAACAAAACACCCTCAAAGAGCTCAGGGGTCAAAGAACAGTCATTACAGGACATTAAAAAATATGTATCTGTAACTTGATTATATTTTTAGTTCTCTGCCCTGGCTTCTAACAACTTCAAGATAACAACACCAGGAGAACATTTTCCCTTTACCTTTAAATTTTGTTTTTAATTCTTTGACATTTCATATGTTTATGCATAATGTATTTTGGTCATCCCCCTGCCCCGTAACTCTTTCTTGCAACCCTCTGCCATTCCTGAGGAACTTCTTCTTCCCCTAAACGTTCTCCCCTTTGAGGGGTCTTCTGCTTCAAAACTGGGGGTCTCCTGCTATGATATTTGGGGTCTTCTGATCTGATATTGGGGGTGCTACTCTAATGTTTAGTCTTTGGTGCTAATTCCTAGCCCAGAGATTGTAAGACTTTTGCAATTTTCAGAGTGACAGGAACATCTGACACAGAACACCACACTCCTTGGATTCTAGGGGGTGACAGGAACATTCTTTATCCCAATAAAGAGACTGTGGCTGGACACCTGGGGAGCCTCAGGATGTGGTCAGAGGATTGATGGTTTCAGGCCATCCTGTCTGCCTCCTCCTGAGGTGTGAGGAGCATCAAAGGGAGAGCCAATCACCACCAACAATGTCATAATCAGACAAGAAGAAAGAGTAAGAGGCACCGCCACAAAAAGTGACATGGCAGATCGGGGGATGGGAATGTGCTGCTGTTCACACAAGGCCCCATTTGTCAACGTTCAGGACACCAAAAGGCAAATTTTAGTGTTCACAAATTAAACTACAATTTTTAACAAGATTATGATATGGCCATACAATTACATGTTATGTAATCATTTTTAATATGATATGGATTTTACTACTTGAGAGGCAGAGGCAGGAAGACCTCTGTGAGTTCAAGGCCAGTCTGGTCTATGCAGCAAGCTCCAGGTCAGCCAGGACTATATAGTAAGACCTTGTCTCAGAAAAAGGGGGGGATGCAGGATAAATGAACAGTTCAGGGGCAGAACTTGGGTTTGGCTCTCAGCATCTCAGCATCCCACAGAAAAATGAAAACATCTAAAAAAACCGATGGAGCCGTGTATCATAGAAATATGATAATCTCCAACACAACTTTTAGGAATAAACAATGAACAATAAAAACACATTTCAACGTGTGATGATAGAGGTTGTCTCTGGGGACATGGTTAAGAGCCACATTCACACACACACACACACACACACACACACACACACACACACACACAATTTGTATTCCTGTCAATTAGGAGAGAAACCTATGTCCTGTGCATATGGAGCAATGCAGCTTGCATAAGAACACAGAATACTGTGCTGCGCACTTTGGAGAGATTTAGTAACAGCTAGAAGAGGCAAGCAGTGGGAGTCAGAAGGCAGAGCCCAGACTGAGAGGACCTGTCTGAGCAGCAGCTACTCTAGCCCCTGCATTTCACACTGAGCTATGTGGGACTGCTCAGGATGGATCAGAGAATGAACATTCCACTTAAGATCCTGGATCTGCTTTGGTACCCACTGCTTCTCAGCATCCCTATTGCAAACACACTGTATGTCTTGAGCTTGGGCTTGTAAGGATGGGAGGCAAATCATTCCTTCAGAAAGCAGAGCTGCCCCCAGCTCTCCACAGTGAGCTGCATGCTACATCTCAATGCCTAAAAGTGGGAAACACAGTTTGTCAGCTCCTGTTCCTCATCAAGGCCCGACTGTAGGCATAGCATTTTCTGCCCTGTGTAATGGCTACCCGTGTGTTATCCAAAGGCTGGTTTCTCTGCCCTCATCTTGTTTCAATCCAGGCATCGTAATGAATGCTTATATGGAGAAGCTTCTGTCGCAAGTTTGTATAAACAACTCTTAACATTTAATTCTCTGCCTTGTCAATAAAAGCTGACAACCCAATGGTTGGACAGAAGAGAGAATAGTCCCATCAGCTAGTGGAAGAAGAGAGAGAGGAAGGGAGAGGCAGGTCTATGAGGAGGAAGAAGGAAAGAATTCTTGAGAGTTCAGCCAAAATATGGAAGAGGAAGACTTAATTCCAAGTATCAATGGAATATTGGCTGGGAGGTACCCAGATTATCTTAGGGGGCTCATATAGATTATCTGGCTGTCCAGATAGTAAGAAAATAAATCTTGGCCTCTCTGTGTTGTTATTGGGAACTAGCTAAAATAATGAAATACAGCCACCATATTAATTTACTAAATACATTTATATTAAAGGTCACATTTACACTTGATAAAAGCATTTGGTAAACAGAACTTTCTACACCAGGTACAGGTTTCCTTGGCAAGCCTGAAATCAGGGGGATCAGGTACCCCAGAATGCAAAATGGACAGCCAGGGAAGGTCCTAAAATCCAGACAGTTTCAGGAAGCACTCTTCGCTCTTGCTTTATTGACTATGTCTCTCTGAGGACAGCCAGGGGGACCCAGCTTGGTTTAACCAGTGATTCCAGGACCAGAAGTATCAATGTTCTGCCTGGTGGCTCTAGACACCTGACTTCCAGGCGTCAGCCAGGCACATTCTATCTCCTGTCCCCTCTAAATACACTGCAAGGCCAGGCACGGAACTGGGAGGCTGGACGCAGCAGTGTGCCAAGAGCAGAGCGGGCGCTGTGGAACCCACAAAACCAAAGTCCTTCCCTGGGCACCAGTGTACTTCTAGACAGAGGAGGGGACTTAGGGGACCTCCTCAGAAGAAGGTCACATTCCCTCCAGTGTTCCAAATGGTTGAGCCGCAGCCCACACTGGCCAGGCATTGAGGGCAAGGATCACATACCTGGGAAAGATGGCGGTCATCATGGCTGAAGCGTAGCCGGGTTTGCAAGCTCCCTCAGAAAAGTTTGCGTACTTGGTGGCTAGCTCGGCAGGCCTGCGGGAGAGAAAGAAGGTCAGAGCTGGGCACAGAGCAGTGGTTAGACTGTCAGTTCACCAGGAGCTGCGGGGACCGAAATGGAATAGAGTGCCCTTCCTATAGAAGACAGCCCGATTAAAAAAATGATCCCTAGACAGCCTCCACAGAAGAGACACCCTCCGTTTCCTTTCGTAAATTCTCTGGAGTAAGACTGATCACCAGAAAGGCTCTACGGCTGGGTCCTGGGGAGCACTGCTGGACAAAGCTTGTAAGGCCTTGACACATGCAGAGGCGCTGGCCTTTGCAGTTTCCCAGCACCACCCTACCTGCCGAATCTCCTCTGCGTTTATCCCTTCCACCCCCTCTACCACCCACCCAGAGGCAGCATTCATGGTGAACACAGACCCAGCAAATGTGTGCTACTGAGCTTCTGATCGATCAGTTTGACCTTCAGTTGAGCGTGTTCTCCTGCTCAGTTTGGAATTTCCTCCTCCTCCTCCCTTCCTCCTGGAGAATGCCAACCCTTCAAAACTAAATTCGGAGGTGAGTTTCGCAGGAGCGATTCCCTGACCCGCAGCCTGGGCTCTCTGCCTCTCGGCTCTGGCTGTCTCCTGACCCAGCATCCTTCTCCTATGCCCACTCCCAGCTGCACTGCTCCACCACAGAACCATCTCTCACTCCAGTGTAAGTTCTTGGGATCAGACCTCTGCCTGCACTTTGTACAGAGATGGGTACACAAAGACCGATGCCGGCAGCCTCCCTGCAGTGATCTCATGACAAACAAGGAAATCAGGACGCTTCAGAATGGAGACAGCAAGCGCTGTCTGAGGGCCGTATCCTGGCCTTGTCTTGGCCGAGTGACTATAACTGGATCATCCTACAGCCTCAGGTTTCCAAATCCTGATGTGTTCACTGTGTCTGTGGAGTCACCGCCCTCCACCGTGGCTGTGCAGTCCGGAAAACATCAGGACATCTTCAGTAAAAGACCTCATGAATGCCAAGACTGGAGGCCTCGCCAATAGTGTCACCTGCCAGCTTAGAGTCCCAGACTCTGAGCTGCACCCCCTATACCCCCTCCACACCAGCGCCCAGCTGCCTCAATGGGTGTGGCTCAATAGCAAGCTGGCCTTCAGCAGGGCCCTTGTTGTGATTGAAGTATGGGGCTGTGTCTGTGCTGAATAGCCAGGAATTATGATGCGTCATCTGTGGGGTGTCAAGTCTAATTCACCCCTGAAGTGTAGTCCAGGGCCTTGGGTAAGGGATTGCTCGTTAAATACACACTGAATTTTAGAAATCTACATTTTCAAGCCTTCCCTACCAACAAGATGGAAATGTGAAGTGAGGGGCTGGAACTTTATTTGACAAACAAAACAAAGTCAAAGGTTCTGACGGGAGAAGAACTGTATTTTCCTCTGTAAACATCTGAATTTTGGAAATGAAATATGGGTGTCATTGCAATTATGGGGCTTACTGGAAGCTTCTGGATGAAGTACAATGACTAACGGCCCCTCTTCTCAATAGCCCTGGGAGTAGGTACCCTGAATCACAAATAGATGCTTGGTCTTAGAAAGATGAAGAGCCAGAGCAGAGACCATGCAGCTGCCTCTGCTTCTGTCAGGACTACCAGCAACATGACCACAGAGGTTGGCCTGGAGCCCAGCACCAGGAGGAGCAGTCGACATGGCCGGATTGCCCCACTCTCTGAAGTATGTACACAGCACTGTGACATTTTGGGTGCCTTTGTGCCATGTCTCCAGAACCCTCGCCCTCAGGGCTGTCCAACTTGTACCGAGTGTCTGTGGACATTCTGAATTCCATAAAGTCTACAAAGAACTTGGAAGACAGATGGCAGCCACCGTCCATAACTCGGGGCATTGAAGAACAAAATGCTCAAGAGACAAACCTCTGACCGCATCTTTCCTCTCCTGCTTCCTGCTCTCAGCTCTCAGAAGGTACCTGAAGAATGGTCATTGGACATCCAAGGCTCCTGGGCTAGGGTGATCCATGCTGGAGAGGAGAGTCTGAATACCAGACAGAGTGCGGAAAAGTGGGAGACAGCAGAGCAGGCAGGAGTCTGCTCTTCCTAGGTGTGCAAGGTGGTTGAGGGTCAGGAATGATGAATGCTAACCAGTTCATTTAGAAGAGCAAGCCTGGGTATAGTGAGGCATGTCAATCATCACCAAATTAAAATGCCTTAGAAATGGCCTCCAGAATGTCCCAGTGAGAGAAGAATAGGGGGAGTGTTGAAGATTCTGAGTCATACAGCATGCTGGGACCTCTGGGGCAGACAGCGGTCAAACCCACTAAGATTAATGGCCCCCAGCTCCCTCAGGCCAGAATAGTTAGTTTCTCTAGGCACTCACTCCAAATGCCAGGAGGCCCCCAGATGTCTGATCAAATCATTCCACCCTTGTTCTCCCTGTATGCTGCAGCTGGCCTTTCACTGTGGGACATGGCGCTCTGCTTCCACTAAGAGCACCCATTGTGCGGTGAACGTGACTAAGAAGCCCCTGGGGTGAAGAGTGTAATCCACACACTCTTCAGAAGAAGCCCAGATGACCAGGCTGGAACCCAAAAGAAAACTCTACTCCTATTCCCCCACTCTGCTCAGAAGGGCTGAGTTTAGGGAGGCAGCCCAGGTCCTGGGTAGTGTGAATGGAAGGAGGGTCACACTGGACTCAGGCTTCCTGAGATTGCTGACAAGGGAGAAGACACGGAGAAGTCCTTAGCCCACTTAGCCTTAGCCTCCTGTGCGGTGGGAACTCAGATCCCTGGGATCTGATGAGGATGGGATAAGACACATGTTTGGGGAGCAGAGGGCCGACTATCCTGTCAAGAAGTGAGCGTACAGTGCTATAAGGGAAAGAAGGGGCAGAGGCAGGCACGCCTGGTCATGTCTGGATTCAATCCCATGAGCTGGTTTGGTCTGAGGCGTGCATTGCAAAAGCCAACGTTTGAGGTCTCCTCAAGCAACATATAAGTGCTGTAAGAAAAAGAAGGGGGCATGGAGCACCCGAGTAACAGAGGGAGACCCTGTCTCAAAGAACAAAACAAAACAAAAACCCAAAATCATGAAGGAGAGAGGATTACATTCCCCAGGAGCCAGTGGTGTCATAGAGGAGGCTGAGCAGGTGACACCTGGGCTGGACACCTGAACCAGGCAATATGCAGGCTACTACTGAGGTCGCTGGGAGCTGCTTCACTAGTGGGTGTGGGGGGGGAGTATGTGAGGGGTGGTGTGGGGGTGTGGTGGGGGACTGTGGGGATGTGGAGGGAAGTGGGTATGTGTGGTGGTGGGATGTGGTGGGGGAAGGTGTGTGGTGGTGGTGGGGTGTGTGTGATAGGGTGTGTGAAGGGGAGGGGAGTGTGGTGGGGGTGTATGGAGGGGGATGTGGAGGGGAGTGGGGGTGTGGAGGGGAGGTGGGTGTGGTGGGATTGGGTATGTGCAATGATTTCATTGAACTTCAGAGGAAGCAAGGCTGGAACTAGTCAGACTATATAGTGAGGGGTTTGCTTTGAAGAGAGACAGAAAAGGCTGGTAGGAGAGAGCAGGGTAAAGGTGGTGATGTGTTTTTATTATTGTTGTAAGGATAAGAAGTATTTTGGTGTGTTCATTTGTACACTGATCAGAATAAGAAAAACTCCTGATGCTTCAGAGATGCTGCAGGAGAAAGTCCTTGGGAGGGAAAAAGAGGGAAGGCTGCACCCTGCTCTGCCCCAGCCAGTGGCTCCGAGTGAGTGTAAGCTCTGAATCCTTAGGAGACAGAACCAATTCCTCCTATCTGTGGTCCTCATGTGCCTTACTGAAGGCACACTGTCAGCCTGGCTTGCGACCTTCTGTCTGCTGCTCCTTCATTTTCTGTTCTCAGTCACCCACTCAACAAGCAATGGAGTCGGCTTTCTGGGTTTTTATTCTGGCTGCATTGCTCAGCACACTGTGATTTGGAAGGGGGGGGGAGAGAGAGAGAGAGAGAGAGAGAGAGAGAGAGAGAGAGAGAGAGAGAGAGAGAGAGAGAGAGAGAGAGCAAGTGAAGCAGAGACTACACACATTCACTGAAACAGCTTTCTGTCCTAATTTGGGAAGAAGGGGTCTAGAAGGTGAAGACAGTAGAGGTGAGTAGGGGCTAAATATAATAAGATGAAATTGTATGCATGTAAGAAAATACCACAATGGAACACATTATTTTCTACAATCAACATGTTAACAGAACATAAGAGAAATGTCCAGTCCTTTAACACAGAACGTGGCACTTGTTACTTAAGTAACAAGACCTTAGACAAAGCTCAATTAGTCACTTCGATTTGCAATGGTAATCAGTGCAAAAGTGAGGGAGATGGGTGGTGACTGGGGCAAAGAGCTTGAGGGTTAATCTCCAGGACTCTACAGACCAGTGATGGACATCTGTAATCAACAGACCAATTTCTAGAACCATCTCACAGAAGACCAGGCACTAGTTATGAGAGAAACCTGGGTATGTACCACCTAACCCACCGCCTGACCACTCAGAGCCAACCACCCAGTGGTGATGGCAGAAACCTCAGCATGCAGCCCTCAGCACAATTACTAGAGCTGTTTCCGGGACAACCATGCAACCAGTCGGGGAAATGGTAGAAGTAGCTTTGTTTAGCTTTAGTCACCTTATTTGATTATTAAACGCTGCCATTTGAATTGTCCCCCCTAAAACACCCTTCATGTAAGAAAATAACTTAACGACATGACAGCTCCACTTAGGCATCAAGACAAACCTTTTGTCCTTAAGGGTAGTCTGTCTGTCTGTCTGTCCTTTGTGCTAGGGATCCAGCCAGCAGCCTCCTGTGCACTTGGTGAGCGCTCTATAATGCTGAGCTATAGCACAGTTGTTGTTCCTTCTGACTCTTGTTCTTCTAACCTTGTTACTATAGTAACATAGTCCTCTTCAGGGAGGAAGGGAGTACCTGGGCTGGCTGTCCTTGGGTTGTCCTCAGTTTCTTCCTGTAGGTACAGGTGGTGGGTGTCAACTCCCTCCACACTGGCTGTGGCTGTTTGCACTCTGGAGTCCCCAGCACAGGCATGAATTTTTCTATAGATTTTGGTGGTGATCCTGTTTAATTGGGGTTCTGAAGCTGACATTACTGTTTTAACCTCATCTGGAGGCTTAGCTATTGTCTTCATCCTGTCTGGGAGGATGCTCAGTAGCCTTCTCTGTGTGTTGGCTGGCGCTACACAGACAGTCCTCACAGAAGCCCCACTGGGGGTGGGGGGGCCTGCTGTAAGGGCTCCAGCTTTGTTTCCATACTTCAATTCTTTAAAAATATAAACACACCCTCTCTCTGGGTGGTAGTGAAAAGAGCAAGGGAATCAACACATTGAGCGTGAGCCAAGTGCCCAGCAGCGGATCTATGACCTAATAGCTTTGTGTAAGCCGCTAAGGCAGCACTGCCTTCTGCCCAGGCGGGCAGGGCTGCAAGAGTTCGGGAGGAGACAAGGTTGGGAGATGTGTTGCTCTCTGTTTACTCTCAAAATTTCAAAGGAAGAACTTAGCACAACCAGAAAGCCCATTTCTACTCATATCGTCCCTGTGTGCTCTGGGTGACATCGGCACTTGCGGTTGTCATTAGGAAAACAGTCACACCTGTGAGAGTCACTGCAGGAAGGATCACACTGAGTGATGTCACCACTGAAGCGAGGGGTCCTGTACTGAGTCTGTAAAACAGGCTCTGAAAAGAATCACCGCACAGCAACCATTTCCTGCTACAGGGTAGGCGACTTCATGAGTGATGTACCGGACAACAGAGACCAGGAAGGGCTAGTTTCTGAACCTGAACACGGAGAAGAATCTGTGTGTTGACTAGACCAAACAAACCCATTAAGCATATCCACCTACCATCTAGAGATACTAGCAAAAGCCAAAAGCCAAAAGCCAAAAAAAAAAAAAAAAAAAAAACTCACATGGCTCCAGAAACTGGTTTATTCAAGCAGCTGTGGCTTTGAATGTACCTAGAGCAGTGCTACTCCAAGGTAAGTGTGATTATTTAGTGTGTGTATGTGTGTGTGTGTGTGTGTGTGTGTGTGTGTGTGTGTGTTTGGGGAATTCGTGTATGGAGTTCAGAGGAAAACTTGCAGGAGTTGGTTCTCTCTTTCAACCACACCAGTCCTAGAACTCAGGGCACGAGGCTTACCGATGAGGCCTTTACCTGATAAACCACCTCGACAGCCCTGTTGTTTCCTTCCATTAAAAAAAAAAAATTAAGATTGATTTTATGTGTATGAGTGTCTTGCCTACTGGAGCAGTAAATATAGGATGGAGAGATGGCTCAGCGCTTAAGGGCACTGGTCACCCCTCCAGAGGATTTCAGATTTGATTCCTAGCACCCACGTGGAGGCTCACAATCATCTGTAATGCCATTACCAGGGGATCTAACACTGTCTTCTGGCCTCTTCAAGCACCAGGCATGAACACGGTACACCTATGGACATGCAAACACATACTTAAATAAATAAACTCGATGAAGAAGATTACATGAGAACTACATGTATGTATTATAGAGTTGAGCACAGGGCTTTAAAAGTGAAATAAGGGCTGTAAAGACCACTGTGCTTGGGGGGAGGGGGCTCTGTCGGGAGTGCTTATCCCGGCTACGCCCAAGGTGCTCTGCAGGGATTGGTTCAGAACTACAATGCTTCAGTGTTGGATCCTGTCCTCAAGGAGCTTGTAACCCAGAGGCAAGTAGGCAAATTATAAACAAATCAAAAAACCTTTCAAGGGTTAGCACAAGCAGAGTCACGCACAGGGTATGGGGGGGGGGGGAGAACGAAATTATCCTAGGGATTGGGGTGGGGGGAGGCAGAAGGGCGTTCTCAGCAGGAACACAAAACATGCAGAGGCCAGGACACAGAAGGGTAGAGAGGGAGACGCTGCTGCTGATGGAGTGAGGTCTGTAAGGACGGATCACTGCTGGGCCATCTCTCCAGGCCTCATCTGGGTATCTTTTCAGTCAAGTATCAGTTCTGATCATCTGCCCTTTTATAAATGGGCCAGCGGTTTTCTTACGGTTGAGTTCTAAGAGCTTTTTTTGTACAGTTTGCAAGTCCTTTCTCCTGGCCCTAAGTACCGACTAGTCTGTAGTCAGGCATGATTACAGAGACAGACCTGGAGCTAACACAGCATAGCCGGGACACTGCTCACACAGGAATCTTCCAGCCTGGCTACGGAAAGCAGTACCTCAGACCCCAGGTACGAACCACTGCAAAAATACATACTTAGCTTATGTGTAAGGACACTTATTCCTGGTGACAGTCACCTGGGGAAGTGCTATATTTCTCAGATAGGAAGTAGAATCTTAAGCAGTTGTTCTCAATTTCACAGCATGTTAGACTTACCTGGGAAGATTTAAAAACCCCACAGCCTGGGCTCTTAAACAATCAATTCTAAACATCTAGAGGTGGGAGTAGATGTCTGTAACTTGTTTTTGATCCCTAGGTGATTCCAGTACTCCATCAAGACCAAGAATCACTATACAAAGAGAGACCCTGGGAGCTCTTTAGGCCTTGGTCACACAGGTATCACGGTATCCAAGGGGCAGTGTCTAGGCTGTGAGACAGACTGGCTATTACAAAGCAGGGAGCCTAGCCAAGTCCTGAAACTGCCCTGCCCTGGCGTAAACAAAGAACCGCCTGCACACATGAACTATGTTATGTGTTCTGCATGGTGGCACTGACATGTGGCATCAGAAATGTGACCAGAATAAAGGTTTACCAGAGGCTGGGAGAGCACGGAGTGGTTGAGATGGGTTGACAGAGATGAGGAGAGAGACACACACACACACAAAGGTGTGCAATCCCTGCCAGGCAGGAAAGTGAGTTCAGGTGTTCTATTACACAAAGGGCTATCAGAGTTAATGTCGTACCATACACTTTGAGACAGCTGGAAGAGAGGGTTTTGAATGCTTTTGTCACAGAGGAATGGGCAGTGTTTGAGGTGATGGCTGGCCTAACTGTTGATCAACATGCAGGTAAAAGTGGACAAAAGTGCCCTGAGAACAGATCCTCACTGGACTTTACAAAGATGTCCAACCACCTGCCAATTTTAAGACTTATAATTTAAAAGGAACTGTGTATTTTGTAAGCCAGGTTGTCATCTTGTGTTGCTTGTATCCTCAGGGTCCACTTCTCTGCTGTCATTAGTTCTACATTTTGGTCTTTACTTAGAACCAAGAGGAAACCATTCCATCCCCATCCCCCCTTTTCTAAAGTATTAAAGAGATGCTTCACTCCTTGGAGTCAGTGTAACCATGTCAGCAGGTCATGAAGTGAAAGACCCTCCGGAAGAGAGAAAATTCTTGATTAGGTAGGAAGTCACCTGTCATTTTTCTCCCTTCTTTCCTTTCCTTCCCTTTCCTTCCTTCCCTTTCCTTCCTTTCCTTCCTTCCTTCCTTCCTTCCTTCCTTCCTTCCTTCTTGCTTCCCTCCCTTTCAAGCCAATCTGTGCATCCTAAAGAGAGCCGGCAGATCTTACTGGACGTCTATGTAAAGACAGGCTGAGCACAACCCACTTTCCTCTTACCCCCTCTGATTTGAAGCTTTTGCTGCATTGTTTGCTGTGCACCACATACTGTAGTCGGCACTGTGACATCCCTGTGACTGGGTCGGTGCTCGTTCCTGCCCTTTAAAAGTCTACAGTTCCCCAAACTTGTTGCAGGATATTTGATCACACTGTGAACCCTGAGATTGTGTTATTTACTGAAAAAAAGCTCTTACTGGTTGTGGTGTGGCTCAGCCTTAAGTACACACCTTGAATCCCAAACAGTAAAGGTAAGGTTTAGTTTGTAGAAGAAAACACCCAAGTCTGAAAGTGATGTCTAATTGAGTGGCAGAGAAAGATCTGACAGAATAGGATATGCCCAACTCTCACGAGGACAGGTAAAAGAAGCTACTTAAGAGAGAACTACAGGGAGCTGGAGAGATGGCTCTGTGGTTAAGAGCACTGACTGCTCTTCCAAAGGTCCTGGGTTCAAATCCCAGCAACCACATAGTGGCTCACAACCATCTATAATGAGCTCTGATGCCCTCTTCTGGTGTGTCTGAAGACATCTACAGTGTACTGTATATATAATAAATAAATCTCTTTAAGGGGGGGGGAGTATCCCAGTTTTACTGAGAGAGTTTTACAGAGCCAGATTGAAGGAAGAACAAGCTAGACACAGGTGAAGACAGAACTAAGCCAGGGAGTGAGAAGCCAGATTAAAACAGGTTGTCAGAGTTAGTATGAGGCCAAGCAGAGCAATTCAGAAGCTGAGAGAGAAGCCAGATTGAATCAGTCAGCATGGAGAGGAGTTTGAGCTAAGTTGATCAGTATAGATTAGACACAAATACAAAGCTTGTTTTCTTTTGTTTTTAGAGTAAGTGAACCAGGCAGCACTCAGGAGGCAAAGGCAGGCGGATCTCTGTGAATTCCAGGACAGCCAGGGATATACAGGGAGGCCCTGTCTCAAAAAACAAAACCAAACCAAACAAGGAGTAAATGATGATGTAAGGAGTTGGGAACTGGGTAGAGGAGGCCAGACTCAGGTTTGAGCAGATGTAGTTCTTTGAATGTGACCAAACTGCTTGCTCTCCCCACCCATCATTTTCTCATTTGTTAAAAGCATTTGAATAGCATCTCTTTTACAGTGATCTGCCAACGTGTCCATTCAAGCTTCTGATGTTTATTGGGCAGTTGCTAGGCAACAGCAGCAAAGGAGCGATTAAAAGCCCCTGCACTGTCCATGGTGGGTGAAGGCAGACAGTGAGGGCAGGCAAAGGCATGGAGCATCCAGAGATGAGCACTCCAGCAAGCGCTCATCAAACCACAGCCAATCGCTGGGCTAGGAGAGGGTCTCAGGTGGGAGCTGCAAGCTGGACACAGATGAAGAAGCAGGTGCCAGGACAAGACTAAGTTGGACAGGTAATAGACCACACGGTGGGACATGGGTCAGGCCAGGATTGTTGGGTTATAACAGCTGAGAGTCTGCCCAGCTATAGTGCCCAAAGCTTTTAATAAATACAACAAGTCTTGTGTCATTTTTCAAAGCTAGGGCAGACATAGAAAGGCTTTATAGTTACATGTGGGAACAGCCATGTTTCGGGTATGGCTATCTGGCCAGAGGCAGGGGCAGGCTGGACCTGGGATGCTGTACTCCAGGGAAATGCAGCCATCTTTGTTGATGGTTCTATTTCAGAGTGGAAGGAATGGTGCTCCGGCCTTTCACTCAGGCAGCCGGAGGGAAGGAGTCACTATTTTCTGAGATAAGCAAGATTCTGGGAGGTGGGGCTATGACTATGCAGCTTGGCTCTAGATACGTGAACCATGAGAAGCAGAAACAGCCCAGGGCAGTAGGTCCTGAATCAAGGACTCTGGGTGCGGGAGAAAGAACTGGGCTTGGTCCAAACCTGGAAGTCACTAGCATATAGATGACAGGAAAGGCCAGAGACAGATGAGATACATTGGATGAGGTCATCTAAGTGGTTGTGATGAGGAAGAGGTGACACAAAATATACAGCATGGCACTGGGCGTACGATGCTTCCCCTTGGAAGCCATGTGGCAGAACTTGGCAAGGCTGTTTTAGACTCCGTAAATGCACCTCCGGCTCTCCCATTCTCCTCTTGTTCCTATGTTCTGTTGTGGCTGTTGCTGAGACAGACCGAACTATGTAATTCTGGCTGGCCTTGAACATGTGACCCTCCTGTCTTGGTCACCCAAGTATCTGGGAAGAAAGGCATGTGCTGCACTCGGCTCCCTCCAGCAGCGCTTTGGGCTGGTGCGTGGTTATATGACTTTCTTAACTGGCCTGGTTTTCATAAAAGTCACCGGTTTGGGACCTTTGTCCTTGCACAGAATTCTTTTCGAAGTTAGCTGAGCATCTAAGTCCCGACACACGGTAATTAGAAGATACCACAGCGCCCTCACTCAGGTTCCATGCAACATCTACCCAAACCCAGCCAAAGGGATTACAATCTGTGTCTAACCCATCTACCCCCAGAAGGCTCATGGGAGCGCAGGAATCACACATCTCAGCACTGGGACCTGGTTCTTCAAGGCCTCCATGTCTCATCTCCCAGGACTAGTGGCAGGCACCTTCTTGACTCGTGCTGTCACATTCCCGGGACTGAGATTTCATTAGGGCTCTGTGTGGGCCTCTCCATCACCTTTTGTTCTTTGCTGAAACATCACTTTCCCAGGAAGTCCTTCTGGCACCGCCCACTTAGACATGCCACATCCTCCACAGCATCCCCTCGCTGTACTGATGTCCTCCTTAGCACATGTTACTTTGTAGGAATCAGAGCTTAAGGCAGGCCCAGGTGTGAGCCGCTGGATGTGAATCCTCAACAAGAGTGAGCGCTGTGAACCCTGAGCCCTTTTTGCAGCCCCCACAACATTTTGTTTATTGTACAATAACAATAACTTATCAAGATCTCTGCTGAGAGAAAGAGGAGTGCTCGCCCTCTGGCTGACATGGGGATGGTTATCTCTGAGCACCTCCCAACTCTTGACTTTGAAGCAAGCTAGCAGAAGCATTGCAGACAGCCTCCAGCCTCCTAAGGGGCCAGGCTTGAACCCTGGGGGCAGATGGGACCAGTTATCAGCAACCTGTGGTCAGCAGCACTCACCACCTTGCTGGCCTGGAATCTTACTTATTCTTGTTCATGCCCCCACCCTACCCCCCACATCTGTGATACTTGTCTCATCTTGTTGCCTAGTGTTTCTCACCTTGCTCCTTACTCTAGGGTTCTATTATATTCCATGAGGTCTTCACGCCTCTGTATCTGCAGCCTCCTCAGTGAACGTTCTTTTTACTGTCTGCTCTCAACAGTCTAGGTCTCCTCTACAAACACGACTTCTATCACCTTCTGTGGAGGGGATTTTTGTCTCCACACCACACATCTGGGGGTGCCTGGCATGCCCCTCATATTCTACCATCTGTCCCAATCATCAGTACATATGCCACCCTTATTCTCAGAGCAAACCACGCATTGCTTATGATACCCAGCAAAACTACCCTGGCTGTTATTGTTCACGCCCACCCATGTTCACTAAGCTAAAAATAGCTGACTATTCATATATATGGCTTAGACTTTTCGGTCTGACCCCATACCCAAAGCATATAGTTGGTGTCAAGATGTATTGGCTAAATGAATAAATGCAAAAATGAAGTCAGATATAGAGAGCAGGAGGCAAGGAGACTATAGATCTTGTTTGGAAGCTCTGCCTTCCCCAACAGTAAGCTGATAAAAGACCCCCATAAAGGGGCTGGGACTAAGAGCATTGGCTACTCTTCCAGAAGATTCAGTTTCAATTCCTAGCACCCACATGGCAGCTCACAACTGTCTGTAACTGTAACTCCAGTTCTAAGACATCTGACACTCTCACACAGACATCCATGCAGGCAAAATACCAATGCACATAAAATGAAAAAGAAATTATATTTCTGAAAAGACTGCAATAAATATACAGGGTATGCCTGAATCTAATTTGAGAGTCAGTACTCTTATGGGAACATGATACTTAATGATTAAATAAAAGCCCAAGATTAGAGCTAGTGAGATGTGGGTATGTGCCATGCCTGATTTCAAAGCCTCTTTTTAGTTTTAACATTTTTAGTGAAACTGTTATTTATTTGCTTATTGTGTGTAGGTATGGGCACCTGAGAGGTCAGAGGACAACTTGCAGGAACCAGCGTGCCTTCCTTCCACCATGTAGGTTCCAGGGATTGATCTCAGCTATGCAGGCTCGCCAGCAAGCTCCTTACTGGCTGAGCCATTTTGCCAGCCAACTTTTTAAAAAATGTTAAAATCTAGGGTCTCGTTTTACAGTTAACTCTATGTACAGAGTTCAGTCTTGTATGGTACACAGAACTGTCTTATAACTAGTCATTTCAGAGTCCGGAGAGTGCTCGCCCCACTAGCGATGGTTAGTTCTCCTGTGCATCACTCTTTCCTGTGAACTGCTCCTTTCCTCCTTGCCAGGAGGTCACATCCTTTTCTAGAGGGTTTGGTTTTGCTCCTGCCAGGTGCTTGGCACTTGCCAAGTCTGGGCTGTTTTACACGTGGGCTTGGGAATTGCTAGCTTACTCGAGCAACGAGACTCTGCCAATGACAGCAAGTGCGTTCGTCTGCTGACTTTTTAGCCTAATCCACTCAGAGCTGGGGTAAGCTCCCTGTAATCCTGGCCTGGGGGCTCAGGGTTAGTTCTAGTATCTTCTTACCCAGGAGTCCTCTGCAGTTACAGTTTAACAGAGAAGGGACACAAAGTGGCAAATGTGGAGAGTTAATAGACCCAGAGGCTACAATCGGAAGCTCTAAAACTTATCCGGAGACTTTGAAGAACAGGGAGTGTGGAGACTGGGGAATGGGGCACAAGCAGTATTTAAAGAGAAAACAGCTGATATTTCTCAGGACATATACACTTTTATTCTCAAGAAGCTAAACTAACCCAAATTAAAATAAATACAAAGAAATCCTTCCATTTGTCCACTTATAATTATACAATGCTTTTTTGAAAAATTCTCCATAAACTACAATGAATGTAAGTGAATAACCTACATTTTTTATAAAAGAAAGAAAATGGGGTTCAGAAAGCTTGAATGTGCTATTTAAGGTCACGAGGCAGAGGCATAACTAGAACCAGAACCAGAACTCAGGCCCTGTCCTGATCTACACCATGACCTTCATGTACACCAGAAACAGAATAGCACACAACCAAAAGAGACTTTGTAAAGATGGATGGAAATGTGGCCAAGGAATCCCCGACACAGCAGAATCCCTAACTTAGAAACCTCTCCCTGAATACATCTGTGTTTTCCTTGGAAGAAATCACTGGAGAGGAAAAGCCTATGCAGCAAGAGACAGGAAGGTTCTAGCTTGTCCCTCACAGTATGAGTTAAATTCATGGCTATATAAATTCCCTGGCTAAAGTCCAAGTCCCCTCAGAGGATTCATAGAACTGGCCTGCTATGCAGCAGCAAGCTACACAGTGATCTATCCCATAGCGCTCAACTGTCAAGACAGCAGGGTAGAGCATCGCCCTCCTTCACCGTGAAGACAGCTTAAACACAGTGGTTAGTAAGCCCACCGTAACATCTCCTTTGTTCATCCACACAGCTTGACTTGGTGATTACTGTCTCTTTTCTGGTCTAGTGGCATTTCACTTGCTTATGGCTTATACTTGGTGGGTTTTGTTTTGTTTTTCTGTTCATAGCACTAAATGGAGACATTTCTCAGAAGGGTGCACACAGCTCTTTAGCACGCTCAAACTTCACTTCCCAGATGTCTGGGGCCCAACATCTCTCTTCCTGCCCTGTAAAGACACCAAACTATTCTTCCTTGGCAGCTGCCTCCTGATGTATAAGAACTGGGAGAGCCACAATGCCTGAACTCACAGCTTGAGGCCCCAGAGTCAAGACTCTCTAGGTTCCAGGAAAGGGGCCACCTGCCAGCTGCCAGCCAAGTCCAAGGCTTGACACTGATAAACCTCACAGCTCCTGGTGTGATGACTTAACATAGGTGTGACTATCACAGTCTGAAGCAGCTGTGTATAAGACTGTGTGTGTGTGTGTGTGTGTGTGTGTGTGTGTGTGTGTGTGTGAGAGAGAGAGAGAGAGAGAGAGAGAGAGAGAGAGAGAGGGGTGGGGGGGGATGCAATTCTGATCTTCCATGACATATGTCTCACTTAGGGACATAGGAACACAAAGATGGCTGACAACCATATGAATGGTCTTGTACAGGGTATGAACAAACAGAATGGACAGAGATCCAACTCATGGTGTGATGGCTAAATGGGTTTGTGTTCATCTATCAATCCACCCACCCACCCACTCATCTATGCATCCATGTACCCACCCCTACCCATCCACCCATCCATCTATCCACCCACCCATTCACCTATCCAAGAATTCAGAGGTTGTTGAAACGTAACAAACCTATACCTACGCTGTTCGGGCACCAGAGAAACCAGGAAAGAATGCTGGAGAAGTGGACGCCCAGTACTCAAAAGCCCCTGAATTAGTCAATTAAATCCTTATAACAACCTACAAAGTATGTATACTGTCTTCATCTTACAAATGAAATGTGCTCAAAGTAGCTAAGGAGCTTGCTCAAGATCACAAGTTCAGTAAGTGGCAATCTGGGATTTGAACCAAGTTCCATCTGGATCTGAGCCTGTGCCCTTAATAAATTAATAATTATCACACAGTTAATTATAGGAGAGCCAGACAATTGGCAGGCAATGGGGTTATGGAAATTCAAAGGAAGCATGGAAGAGCCAATTTGGTGTAGACAGGAAGCAATCTTGGGGTTTTTCAAGTGGCCTAGCAAGAAGAGACAGCACTGGATGCCAAGTAACAACCTCCCAGAGGACCAGGTCTGCCCGTGGGAGGAAAGGCAGGAGCTCAAAGTGCAGAAGCTGGAGACATGAGCGCAGGAGCGCCTGGCAGCAGTGCATCTCTAAGTCCCCACCGCTCCCCCTCTGTTGGAAAAGCTGCCCCAGTGTCCCCCAGGCCCTCGAGCTCTTGCAATGACCAAATTTCTGTAATGGCCACCTATGCCAGCCTAAGGCCTCAGTGTATTCCTACTACCCCATTCTGCCCAGGCCCCTGTATTCAGAAACATGCTTGAAGATTCTGCTTACAACCCGAGGACAGAAGCCCCAGGGAGCCCTCCCAAAACTAAGCAAGTAAGAGGGGTGACCCTTCCGAGCGAGGCCCCGCTCTCATAGATGTCTGTCTACCCCAGCATCTTCCCAGTCTACTTACAGTTTAGAGTCCAGCTTCAGGAGGAAACCCAGCCTATCATACTCTGAAAAGGAAAAGCAGAAAACGTCACTGAAGTCAAGCCGTTGCTGCCACTGTGGGTTGCATTCCCAGAGCTACACCACGGAGACAGGCAGTGCTTGGAAAAGAACAGACTTCAAATGCTTCAAAGAACAGAAGCAAACACATATACCTTAATAAATTTAAGTCACAAAACGTCTACTGGACATTTCTTTTGCCTGAAGAGCCAGGTTCGGAAGCAGCAGTCACCCAGATCTTCCTGAACAAACTTGGCGACTGGAACCAGAATGTGGTAAATCAGAGACAGGGCTCTGAAGACAGAGACCGGAAACCATCTTCAGTTCCTCCAAGTTTTGAGCACAGACTCTGTCCAATGAGCAGTCTCCCAGTGTCAGCTGCCAACCTGGCACAACTTTCAGGGTTATTTGGGGGTTGTCTCAATCAGAATGGCCTGTGGCCAGGTTCAGGAAGTATTTTCCAAATTATTAATTGATATAGAAGGGTCCAGCTCACTGTGGGCAGTACCATACCTGTACAGGTGTGCCTAGACTGTATAAAAGAAAGCTAACAAGCAAGCCAGGAGGAGCAAGTCAGTAAGGTGTGTGTGTGTATATGTGTGTATGTGTGTGGTGTATGTGTGTGGTGTATGTGTATGTGTGTGTATATGTGTGTGTATGTGTATGTGCATGTGTGTGTATGTGTGTGTATGTGTGTATATGTGTGTGTATGTGTGTGTATGTGTGTGTATGTGTGTATATGTGTGTATATGTGTGTGTGTGTGTGTATATGTGTGTATGTGTGTGGTGTGTGTATATGTGTATGTGTGTGTGTGTATGTGTGTGTGTGTGTGTGTGTGTATGTGTGTGTGGTGTATGTGTGTATGTGTGTGTATGTGTGTGTGGTGTATGTGTGTATGTGTGTGTGGTGTATGTGTGTATGTGTGTGTATGTGTGTGTGTATGTGTGTATGTGTGTGTGTATGTGTGTGTGGTGTATGTGTGTGTATGTGTGTGTGGTGTATGTGTGTGTGTGGTGTATGTGTGTGTGTGGTGTATGTGTGTGTGTGTATGTGTGTGTGGTGTATGTGTGTGTGGTATATGTGTATGTGTGTATGTGTGTGTGTGTGTGTGTGTGTGTGTGTGTGTGTGTGTGTGGTGTATGTGTGTGTGTGTGTGTGTGTGTGTGTGTGTGTGAGGAATGTGCAGGCTGTAGGGGACAGGATATCTGGTGTCCTGCTCTGTCACTCCTGTCTTATTCCCTTGAGACAAGGTTTCTCACTGAAACTGGAACTAGGCTACTGTCCAGAAAGTGCCAGCAATCCTCCTGTCTCTACCCCTACAGAGCGGGGGTTGTGGATATGCATGGGCACATATAGCTTTTTATGTGGGTGGTAGGGTTTGAACTCGGTTCCTCATATTTGCTCAGCAAATGTGTTTACTAATCCTCAACCTGAAAAAAAGACATCTTATCACTGAAAAATATCAACTAGGACACAAAACACAACAGAAGGCTTTCCTCCCAAGAGAATCTCAGAGCTCGTCCGATAATCCTGGTCTTTCTCTGATTCAGGCAAAGTCAGGACTTTATATGTTAAGAATTTACAGAACCAGCAAGAAAAACAAAAAGGCCTCAATCCTATAAACTAAAAATACAACTGAAAAGCATTGCTTTCAAGGTTGAGTGTTCTTTCAATACCTGCATCCTGGTATTCTAGAAAAAAGAAACATCACAGACTTGCCCAACACTTATTGATTGTCCCTGTGTGGTGGCTGCCCTTTGTGCCGCTGTCACTCGGGCTGAAGAACACACGGTGTGCTGCTCTCTAGTGGACTCCTAGATGTTATTGAGGGCCTTCGTCTTGCTGTAAACCAGGCATCAGGTGCCAAGCAAGACAGCGCAGATGACGGACGGACAGAATGCAGTAGTATCCTTTGGAGCCAACACTCCATGCCAATTAAGTGTCTCAAAGACTTACACTGAAGCTGGCCCAGTGGCACACGGCTATCATCTGATACTTCAGAAAGCTGAGGTTGGAGGGTTGTCACTGTAAGTTCAAGGCCAGCCTGGGCACTTTGGCAAGACCAAATCTCAAAATAAAACTTTAAAAGGGCTGGGGATGTAGCTCAGAGGTAGTCTGCCTTGTACCCAAGCCTCTGACTTCAACTCCTTCTAGTTGTCTGTCTGGTTGGTTGTTTTGTTTTGTTTTTCTTAAAGACAGGGTTTCTCTGTGCAGCCCTGGCTGCCTTGGAATTCACTGTGCAGATCAGGCTGGTCTCGAACTCATACAGTCCCCCTGCCTGTGCTGGGACATAAGGCTGGCTTTCTTTTATTTTATGTATTTATTTGTATGCTGGTTCTGAGGATGGAACTGAGGTTATTGGCCTTGTATAGCAAGTGCCCTCACCACTGAGTTATCTTGATGACTTAGGCATGGTTTTTAATTAAATTTACTTAGGACCCCACGCTTGCTATCCGTAATTACTTATTTAACATTTCACTGGGTTTGCAGCGCTTTGCTGTCTAGCCTACTATGCCTTCCTGAGTTTTCAGCTTTCTTTCAGCATTCTTTTCTCTTTCTTTTTGTTTTTGTTTGTTTGAGGGTTTTGTTTGGTTTTTGAGTCAGGGTTTTTCTGTGTAGCTCTGGCTGTCTTGAAACTCAATTTGTAGACCAGGCTGACCTCAAACTCAGAGATCTGCCTGTCTTTGCCTCCTGGGTGCTGGGATTAAAAGTGTCCCTCACCACTGCCTGACTTACCTCGATCAATAATATGAGGGAAGTGGAATGCTATTGTGGTGTCGTTTTTCAAAAATCATTCTCGCCCCCTGTATTAGTGCTTGTTTTCTTGTTAAGAGAAATGTCTGACAAAAGCAACTTAAAGAAGTAAGGATTTATTCTGGTTCACAGCCCATCATGGTGGGAAAGCGTGGTGGTGATGCCTTGACTGTGTCACAGTGAGGAAGCAGACTTCCACTCAGGCACCAGCCCATGGGACAGAGCCACCAAACTTAAGGTGTGTCTTCCTACCAAATTAACTAATTTACAACTCCCTCCGAGATGCCGGAGGTTTGACCACCATGGTGATTCTAAATATTATCAAGATGACAGTCAAAATTAACTATCCTACCCTTATGCATAGTTACTATATAGTAACCATAACTTCTTACCCTTACACAGTTACTAAATAGTAACCATAATTTCCTACCCTTACACATAGTTACTATATAGTAACCATAATTTCCTACCCTTACACATAGTTACTATATAGTAACCATAACTTCTTAACTTCTTACCCCTTACACATAGTTACTATACAGTAACCATAATTTCCTACCCCTTATGCATAGTTACTATATAGTAACCATAGTTACAGTAGTAGTTATTTTCCAATGTCATTTGAGCCTTGTTCTCCCCGCTCCTCTCTCTTTCTCTCCTCTCTCTCTCTCTCTCTCTCTCTCTCTCTCTCTCTCTCTCTCTCTCTCTCTTTCTGAAACACATACACACACACATGCACACACACTCAGACAGACAGACAGACAGATGGATAGGTTCTATAATAAACAAATAAGAATACTGCATTTCCAGTCTACCATGGTGCTAGGAATAAAACTCAAGGTTTTCACATGCTGGGTAAGCACCCTGCTACTGAGCTGCACTTCTGAAGGACATCTCTCCCAAGGGCTCCCTAGTCTAGCCTCAGAGACATAAATTTCAGAACATTCTCTGAAATCCTTAGGAATTGAGCCCAGTTGAGTTACCACATCTTCTGATCATTATTTAAAAGCTGAGAATGTATGGGTTTTTTTTTTTTTTTAAGGTAAAACTCATCACTCTATAAAGATGTGTAGTTGATAGAAGAAATATAATCTATAGACTGTGTACAGAAACCATGCCTCTGGCAGGATTCTCCAGCAGGGTAGCTGTAGGCAAACCACCTTAGACCACCAGCTGATGAACAGATATTTACCATTGGCAGTTGATGAGAACAGGCTTGATAGATAGATATTCATTGGCTGTTCTTACCTAGAGCGCTTGGTCGAAACCATCATAAGCAGAAATTAATGTGAAAAGAGAATTTCAGCCAAGTTTTTAAAGTAACAAATTTCTTTTTCTTAAATTTACATGTGTGTCTGTGTGTCTGTAGTCTGTGTGTCTGTATGAGCACATGTGTGCAGGTAGCTGAGGCCGGAAGAGGGCATCAGAACCTCTGGTGTTACAGTGGTTTTGAGCCACCCAATGTGGGTGCTAAGAACCAAACTCAGGGTCCTCTGAGAGAGCAGCAAACTCTCTTAACCAGCAGCCATCTCTCCAGCACCTCACATAATGACTTTCATAAATTTAGAGTACTGACAACCTTCTTTACATTACACACAGAAAAAAAAAACAGTGGTCAGAGATGAAAAGACAGTTTGAAAAACTCTTTCGAGGGGCTGGAGAGACAGTTCAGTTGCTAAGCACACTGACAGCTCTTTCAGAAGACTGGAGTTCAAATCCCTGCACCTGCATAGCAGCTCACAACTGTCTGTAACTCCAAGATCTGACACTCTCACATAGACATACATGCAGGCAAAACACCAATGTACATAAAATAAAGGTAAATAACTTAATTTTTAAAAAAAGAGAAAAGGTCCTTTGAGGAAAACTGTTGTGAACCCCATATCTCTGGAAGGACTGAGTGTGTAGTCTTATCTCTCACTCCAGACTGGCAAGGAACATTTAACCCATGCCCCTCTAGGTATGAAGAAACAGAGAGCTGTGGAGGGGCTTCCTATCGGGGAAGTCTAGGGTCACTGAGAAATGGGCTGCCCCAGCAGGAAACATGGGGGCTAACTTGCATTCTCTGAGATGTGTGATGAGCTAGGGGGATCTCTTTCAGTTGCATCCCCAAAATATCTGCCTAGAGGGTTCACAGACAGGTCCTCAGTGACCTCCAGATTCCCAGAGTTGTGGGGATGAATATTAAGACTGGGGTACTGTACCCCAAATGAGTAGGAGTCTGCTGAATATCTCTACAGGAGCACCCCAAGAATGAGCTTTAAACACAACAGGACCCAGAGTGCACCACTTCCCCAGACTTAACTTTTCCTCCTCTAGAGCAGTGGTTCTCACCTTCCTAACACTTCAACCCTTTAATACAGCTCCTCATGTTGTGGGGACCCCAGCCATACAATTATTCCATTGCTGGTTGTATCTGTAATTTTGCTACTGTTATGAATTGTAGTGTAAATATCTGTGCTGTTTGATAGTCTTAGGCAACCCCTGTGAAGGGACCATTTAAATTACCCCAAAGTGGTTGTGACCCACAGGTTGAGAACTGCTATTCTACATCTATCCAAGGGAACCCAAAAAGGGCAGCCAGTAACTGGGGAGGGGGAAGGAGCAGACAGACAGCAGGCCTCCTCTTCCCTACCCTGAGCCAAGGCTTTTACAGGTTAAGGCCTAATGAAGTTAGATGATGTAACGACAACTCTGGGTGTGTTGGTTTGTTTGCCTGTTTTTTGTTTGTTTGTTTTTGTTCCTTTGTTTTTTGTTTTTGAGACAGGGTTCCACTAAGTAGCCTCAGCTGGAGCTTGCTATTATGAGCCAGGCTACCTTAAGTACGATCTGTTTCTATCTCCGGAGTGCTGGGATTAGAGCCATGCACCACCACAGAGCTACAGCTCTGAATGAATTGAAAGCTACATAAGACTGGATGTTCTGGACTTGCCAGCCAAAGTGACCGTGGGTTTTTGTTACTTCAGAACTATAAAGGACGTCACTGGACTGCACACCCAAAACATCAGGGGCCAGAAGAAATCCAAATACAGAATTTATCATGTGGTGTGTCCTGCATTTTCAGCTGTACTGGCATAGGAAAATGGTGATTTACATGATTAGTTATTTGGTTGTTGTTTTGGTTTTCTGTGGTCGTGAGGAGAAAGGGCCCAGAGCCATGCTAGGCAAGCTGGACTCACATCCACAACCCAATAGAATGGCTTTAGGTTCACATACACAGGCTGTGGGAAGGATCCACTGTAGAGTTCCCCCCCCCACCCCTCCTCTGTACTGTGGGAAGCACCACAGGACACTACGTCTCCCCTGGGCAACCTTTACTCTTCCCATAGAGTTTTCATCACAACTTTCCAATATGGCCACCAGCAACTGGAAGGCAATATATTTAATACTGCCATGGGAAAGGGACTGCAATTCATCCCTCTGTTCCTGATTTGTTCCTGTGAGGGGTAGGTGTGGGCTAGACCTGCAGCAGTCCTTCACCTGTTCAAATCTCAAACATGGAGGAGTAGGAGTCGGTGGAAGTGACAAGTTCCCATGACACAATGAGGAGGGGGTTTACCAGAAGGAAAGTGCGGCCAAGCGAAGGCCCCTTGGAACGGTAGAACAATCTCTGGCTATCACAGCAGCTGAAACTCTGAGGACCAATGGGCCATAGGCCCTATTCTTTCTCCTCATTCATCTTCCCGACAACCTCAATCACGCTCATAGCTCTCCCTGGGCTTGCTGTTCTCAGCTCCTGGCCTTCCTCCTCTGCCTCCTGCTTGACCTGAGCCCTCCTCTGCCCTGGGAGGCCTTGCTTTGCCTGAGGCTCTCCAGGGAACCTGTTCTCTGGGCCACCTGCCTGGAGGAAGAGAAGGGATGTGCTATACTGTGGTTTCACAGCCTTTCTTGGTTTGGAGTTTGTGGAGGGTCTTGGATCTGTGCATTTTAATCAAATTTGGAAGAAGAGGAAGAGGAGGAGGAGAGAGGAGGAACAGGAAGTAAAAACCAACCTGGCTGTGACTTCTTCAAATATTTTTCTCCCCCGCCCCCTTTTTCAGTTACGGATGAGGCTGCCAGGAGTCCCACGATTCAGTAATGCTCTGCTCCTTGTTTTCCTAGTAATTTTCCACTCCGTTTCATTTTGAGCACTTTCTATTGATACATCTCCTAGTTCACTCCCCCTCTCTTTTTTTTTTTCCTACTGCATCGGGCTGGTTGATGAGCCAGCCTGTATATTTTCTCATCTTGGACATCATTCTTTTTATATCCAGTTCCTTTTATATCTCCCATGCCTTTCCTTAATGTTCCCAAGCTTTCGCTGCTTTCTTGAACATATGGAATATGTTATAACATCCCTGTCTACTAAGCTAACACATCATCTCCAGGCTTGCCTTTACTATTCACAGACACACATACAGACACACAGACACACACACATTTACACACACATACATACACAGACACAGACACACACACACACACACACATACACACACACAGAGACACATGTGCACACATACACACACGCACACATACACACATACACACACACACACACACACACACACACACACACCACTCCTTGGGATTTTATTTTCATGCTTCTCTGAATTACCTGGCAGCATCTGGTTGCCCTGTGAATTTTTACTTTGTTAAAACGTAATACCTGGGGAGTCCTTAATTGTTTTGAGGTAGAAATGAATTCTTAGAAAGAGCTCAGTCATTTCAACACAGCTTGCTCATAAGTTCTGTACGGTTGAGTTGGAGGCAAGAGTGGCCTGTAGCCTGGGCTAATTTGGTACCGTCACCAATGCTGTTGCCGTACAGAGGCACTGCCCTTCAGAGTGTGTTACTGAACTCTGTTTATGAACCTTCCCCACTATTCCCAAGCCTGGGTGACCTTTAGGTACTGTCCTGCACGCCACTTTCCATAGTTTGCTCCTGGTTCCAGTAATGTCGGCATCCACATATCAGCCGAGCAGTCCAGGGGCACTGGCTGCACACCTCCAGTCCTCTGCACAGGCCTCTCCTCACTTTCTCGCCTTAGAAGAACCTTGGCTCTCCTTCCCTTCCCTGTGGCCTGGACCTGTCCAGATGTGTAGCTGGGATGTGGAAAGGCCTAAGCTCATTGGTTCATCTTCTTTCGGAATCCAGCATCCTTGCTTCAAGGTCTGCAAAGGAAGGTCTGTTTCTTTCCTATATTGTACCCAACTGTCCACCTAACACAGTCTCTCATGAGGACCATGGCTGTCACCCGGCCAGTCCTATGTACAATGCCAACCAGTCATTAAAAACTGGCATAAAAAACATTAAAAACAACATCGAAGAAGCCTCACGGTCTTATCTTTGTCACCCTCACACACACACACACAGTATTTGTCCCTCACCTCTGTGACGGGCTCCACTCTTCACCCAAGAGCAATCCCGGAATCCCGGTTTCCCCCTATTTTGCCCAGTTATTCAGTCTATAGGTACTCAGGCTGGGCTGCTAAATCCTCTTCTTAAAAGACTAGCACAAAGGAGTTGTTGCTGCTCATACTTATACATCGCTAACTTCCATGAATGGAACAGACAGACAGACAGACAGACAGACACACACACACACAGACACACACACAAACATACAAACGCACATACACATGAGGCAGAGCTCACCCAGCATTTTTAGCACCGAACACAGGGTCTGGTGCAAAGTTGGGGGTCCATAAATATCTTGAATGAGTGTTATGACTAGCCAGGGACCAGGATCCTTTGCACTTCTCTACTTGTGGTGAGGGGCCAGTGTTAGTGGTAGCAGCAGGGGCAGGTATGGTCCACAGCCTCTCTGGGTCAGTCATCTTTCACAACAGTGACTGCCTTGCTCTGCCCACTCCTGACTCTCAGCCCACCCAGCTGGTAACACCGCACACCCCCACCCACGGAGGGTTTCCCATTTAGACATAACTGTCTACTTCTCTGTTTACTTTCCCATTTATTGCCATTTTCTGATTTTTGCTTTGGGGATCCCTCTGAGAGCCCCTGACTTGTCAGCACATCATTTCTAAAGGCCTGAACTTCAACCTCCTCCACAAAGGGCCCCTGAGCGTCCTGAGCTTCACATGTTATCCAAACGAGTACTTGGAACTGCCTGCTCATGCTGCCTACAGGGGAAATGCTACTCCGAACGTACCAACGCTCTGGGGACAATCAGCCTCTGGGGTAGCCCACAGGAAGGTCCCGGTCTCACCACTCTGAGCACAAATCTGCCTGCGGTCAGGAGATCCTGGGACTCCTGTGTCTTCCAGGCTCAGGACTACTAATAGCTGATGCGACAATGGAAAGTGTTCTCCCAGACGCCACAGCAGCACGCTGGCAGCTGCACTCGGAAGGGAAAATGTTTAGTCCTGTCTCAGCCAGGCCAGAAGATGCAGGGTAACACAATCTACCAACGAAGGAGCTCGTGTGGCCTGTGCCTGCTTCCGGGTGGGAAGTGGCCTGGGCGGCCCAAAGCTCTGCCCGTCTCCAGAACCCACACCAGGCCGGACCTGAGAGCGTACAAAGTGCTTTTTCAGATGCTGGAAGCCTTTGAAGTAGACTGTTAACTCTTTCAGGGATCCTACAAAGGGATTAAATATGTCTTTTGGGTCACAGTAAAAGCCATAAAGTATTTCGGGGGGGGGACCCTAGAGAATCTGTCAAACTCCTGGAAGATTTAGAAACTGGACATAAAAGCAAGCCACGAGCAAACTGTGTGCATGCATCAAATAAGGAACAGGTCCCTTTAGTGAGGGACTGAACTGTCACACAGGGAAACACAGGAGCCACCAGTGGGAGCTCAGGAGACTTGGACGATTACTGTGTGCCAATTGAAGGGCAGAGAGCCCGGCGCCCGGCCAGCAGTGAACATTCTTCCAAGCATGTGCTGATCATTTCTGAAAGTGATGGAAGAGGAGGTCCAAACTGGGGTCAGCCCCCAATCCTAGTCTCATTTAAACTTAACTTTTGAGAGGATGATGACCAGTGAAAGCACCTTTTCAAAAATATTAATTTTCTTGGGAATGCTCACATCTAATCACTGGTGACAAAACGTAGCTGGCCACCTGGTGCGTGGGCTTGCTCTCATTTCTGAGACGCCTGCCAGACTCTGAGCTTTTAAAATCTGACATCTGTCTATTGTTCGAGTGAAAATGGTGCTTCTGAGAGATGGGTAGTCTCGCTGGTGACAACCACACAAGGGCCTTTTCGTTAAGACAACCTCTCGGTACACAGCAAAGGTGTGAGGCACACTCCCATCTCATCATACAGAATACTAAAGAGATGTGAACTCCAGGGGGAAATCTAGTAGAAGTCAGAACTGCTAGGCAGGGGTGTAGGGCTTTCTTAACATGTTGGAGGCCCTGACTCGATCTGCAACACTGCAAACAAACAAATAAACTGCTTCATCAAAAACTGGTTCTAGGGGCTGGAGAGATTGCTCAGTGGTTAGAGCACTGACTGCTCTTCCAGAGGTCCTGAGTTCAATTTCCAGCAATAACATGGTGGCTCACAACCATCTGTAATGGGATCTGACGCCCTCTTCTGGTGTGTCTGAAGACAGTGTACTCATATACTTAAAGTAAATAAATAATTCTTTTTTAAAAAAAGAATTGGTTCTGCCTTTTAAAAAATGTAAAATCTCTCTGGGTGTGACTGCACGTATGCCTTTCATCCTATTACTCGGAAAGAGGAGGCAAGCGGATCTCTGTGGGTCTGAGCCAGCCCGATGGACATGGAAGTTCCAGGCCAGATAAGAGTTACACAATAAGACCCTGCCTCAAAACAAAACACAACATACAATGCTCACAACAGAAAACAAATTTCAGATGCATGTGTCCATAAAGAGTAAGCCAGCGTGACAGTGCAGGTGAGCACTGTTGCTTTGTCTCAGATAATGCACAAGGTCGACGGTGATGACGCTTTTTAATAAAAACACTTCTTACCTTCTAAGACCTCAACTTTGGGAGGACCTTGGAGCCGAGTTAATAACACACCTCAAGGTCACTCGGGACTCGGCCTGTCCGACCTGCCTTTAAGAACACAAGTACCGGCCTGCCTTACTCAGTTACTATTATTTATTAGTAGTAATAAGCATATTCCTACTTATTACCACTTATTTGTATGACAGCGTGAGTCTGTGTATGAGGAGGTCAGGGGGCCTCAGGTCCCCAGAGCTGGAATTACAGCAGCTGGGAGATACCTGATATGAGCGCTGGGAACTGAACTCTTGTTTTCTGCAGAAAAATATGTGTTCCTGATCAGGAAGCCGCATCTCCAGCCTCTTCCCCCCATGCAGTTACCTTTTACAGCCTAAGCTAATGCACGGCTTTAATAATTTTGTAGTAGTAGTAACAGTAGTAATTTTCCCAATGTCCTGCGCACATACCCCAGCTCCCCACCCCTCAGAATGGAATGTGGATGTTCCCACTCGACCGAAGTTCTGAAATAGAAACAGCTAGGTTACACTGCAAGATCTCATTCCAGGCAACAGGACACCCGAATGGAAGTTCCTGAAAGTGGGGGTAATAGCCAAGCCTCACGCTCAGCTGTGGAAGCCTCAGATGGAATTCCAGCCAATAGCACTGAGCGCGGTTTGAGTGGGAATGTCCCCCACAGTCTGGAGCACTGGGACACTTAGTCCCCATTTGCTGGAGCTGTTTGGGGAGGGGGCGTGTCACTGGGCCGTGAGAACTCTAAGACTTGCTCCATGTCAACATCCATTTCTGTCTCCTGATTGTAGTTCCAGATGACTCTAACCCTCTGGAACCGCAAGCCTAATTTGATGTTCCTTCTAAAAATTGCCTTGGTCGTGGTGTTTTATCACAGCACCAGAAGAGTAACTAATACAGAGCCTGACAAACCCTATCCATCTTGTGTTAGCCCTTCCTTTTCTCCTTCTGCAGAGCCACCACCCACTCCCATTAGCTGACATGAACCCAGTACTGAGCAAGTAGCCTCCACTGATACCAACTTTATCTCCCGATTAGAGCAGTTCATAGGAACATTAATCAGGTACATGACATTTTGCATTTTATGGGAAGATAAAGCTACTGGTTCAGTCAGATAATCACAATTCTTCACATTATTATTATTATTATTATTATTATTTAAGTAAGACCTCACTGTGGAGTCCTAGCTGGCCTGGAACTGGTTATGTAGACCAAGCTGAACTTGAACTCACACTACCTGCATCCACCTCCTGGGTATTGGGATTAAAGGCATGTGCCATACGCATGGTCATCTTCAAGTTTTAAGTGACAACCATATGGGTAAAATGGTCCACCAGGCAAGCAAACTCCTCACATGAGAAGCAGCTCCCCATCTTCCTTCCCATGGTCACTGGCTCCCATCCCATTCATGGGGTGATGAATTCCCAAGTGCAAAGGGCACTGCAGTAAATGGTCTGAAAGACTGTCTTACTCAAAATAGATCTTTCACTTCTAAAGCAGCAACACAGCATAGCCTCGAATAAAAGCTACATTAAACACAAACACTCTGTGTCAAGGCTTGCATGAAGGAAGAAAAGGACAACAGGTCCAAACAGCAGTCAAACGTGCAGAGGAGAGAACAGACCGAGGGCACTACTGTTCCCTGACCACTCTTAGTGTCATCCCTGACACCATCAATCAGTGCTCACACCCAGGAAGCAGATGAGGCTGGATGAGGGGATGCGATATTCCAGAGGTCCCGAACTGGCAGGGAAGCTGCTAGACCAGCCCAGGCCCGACCCTGAGGCTGCTTGTCCCTTTCTCAGTCCACAAGGACTCCAGGGACAATGAAAACAGATGCTCAAGTTAGGACAGCTGCAAGGGAGCAACTGTGTCCTGTTCTCTCCATCCCGTCCCAAGGGCGATGTCCAAAGATCCAGCCATCCCACGTGTGAATCATGAGAGTCAATGGGACTGCTGAGAGCGGCTGGCCAAAGTGCAAAAGACTCCCACATCACCTCCAGCCGGGGAAATAAACCACAGCGTGGGATCAATTTATCAATGACAAACTAAAATGGGAAAGTGGTTTTATAAAGAAAACACAGAGAATCCCACTGACCTAGACTAAATTAACTGACCCAGGAACCGTAACTCAAGACATTCACAAGCTAAAATCCAGTCCCAACTAGATATGTGCATGGTGGTATGGGGGAGGCAAGAGGCTTTTGACAGGACAGAGTCCCCTGTGGCCGACTGACTCCACAGCAGGGCTGGGCTCTGTGGTACTGTCAGGAGGAGCCCATGGGGAGTAGGACCTCTTGAAACATAGGCAGACGCCACTCCCCATGCAGGGAGATCTCACAACTCCCACCTCCCCTCTGTCCTGGGAAAACCAGGACTGAAATCAATCCTGTTTCTGACACCAAGTGAGCCTGTGCCCCCCTGCAAGGCCAACCACACACAGCTGCCAGTTTAGAAATAATGGCACAGCAGAAGAGAAGCTGGCCTGGGAGACAGGTAAATGGCGTACCTGCCATTTGTACCTAGTGTCCCTAGTATTCATATAAAGGAAGCTCATCCCTAATATGGTGGTATGAAGAGGCAGGGCTGACAGGAAGTGACTAGGTCATGAGGCCTCTACCCTCACCAGCAGGATGCCCTTAGCGAACAGGCTCCAGGGATTCTGTCTGCACCTCCTGCTACGTGAAGGCACATAGTGGCGGCAGTGGGGAGAGCATCTTTGGTGCTGAGGTTTCATCAGCCCCTGAATATGCTGGCTCCTTGATCTTGGATTCTTTGGCCTTCAGAACTTCAAGGAATAAATGTCTGGTTTATAACTCTCACAGCCTAAGATATTTTTGTCATAAAGAGGAAGGACGCTCTCTCCTCCAGCCGAGCAAGATGCGCAAAGGAAAGAAGGCCAAGGGGAAGAAGGTGGCCCTGGCTCCCGCTGTCGTCAAGAAGCAAGAGGCCAAAAAGGTAGTCAATCCTTTGTTTGAGAAAAGGCCCAAGCACTTCGGCACTGGGCAGGACATCCAGCCCAAAAGAGATCTAACACGCTTCGTCAAATGGCCACACTACATTAGGCTGCAGCAGCCAAGAGCCATACTCTATGAGCGGCTCAAAGTACCTCCTGCCATTAACCGGTTCACTTAGACCCTGGACAGGCGAACAGCTACTCAGCTGCTTAAGCTTGCCCACAAGTATAGGCCAGAGACAAAGCAAGAGAAGAAGCAAAGGCTACTGGCCCGTACTGAGAAGAAAGCTGCTGGCAAAGGGGACATCCCTACTAAAAGACCCCCTGTCCTCCGAGCAGGAGTCAATACAGTCACCACCTTGGTGGAGAACAAGAAGGCTCAGCTGGTGGTGATTGCCCATGATGTAGACCCCATTGAGCTGGTGGTTTTCCTGCCTGCCCTGTGTCAAAAGATGGGGGTACCCTACTGCATCATCAAGGGAAAGGTCAGGCTGGGGTGCCTGGTCCACAGGAAGGCATGTGCCACTGTTGCCTTCACACAGGTTAACTCAGAAGACAAGGGTGCTCTGGATAAGCTGGTAGAAGCTATTATAATGACAGATACGATGAGATCCGCCGCCACTGGAGAGGCAACGTTCTGGGTCCTAAGTCCGTGGCTCGTATTGCCAAGCTAGAAAAGGCAAAGGCTAAAGAACTCGCCACTAAACTGGGTTAAATGTACACTTAAGTTTTCTGTACATAAATTATCTACCGTCTTTAAAAAAAAAAAAAAAGAGGAAGGACTAAGATGTTCAACAAAATAAGAAACCACTCTCTATAAAATAATAATTTTAGTCATAAAAATAATATGCATTCAATATAAAAACCAAATCAGGGCTGGGACATGGCTCAGAAGGTAAAAGGGTTTGCCAAGCCTGATGAACTGAGTTCAATCCTCTGACCCCATGGTGGGAGAGCCAGCTCCTGAAAGTTATCTTCTGACCTCCACATGCTTGCCCCATGTGGTACACACACACATTCCACATGCTAATAAGAAAATAAAAATTTTAACTTTAAAAGTCCAAACTAAAAAAAAAACCTCATAAACAATGAGGCAAAAATCATTTGCCATTTCCCTTCATTGCCTAAAGTTAACTGCTACATTTCGGTGACTTTGTTCTCTGAAATCTCTTCCCATTGATGTGTATGTGAACACGTGAATACAAAATTCTACTTAGTATTGCTTTAGCTTCATGCTGATACCATAATATCCTGGACATAGTCTACGTCAATTTAAAAAAGAAAAACCTTAAACGGTACATTTTTTCTTTTTAAAGGTAGGGCCCCGTGTAGCCCAGGCTGGCTTCCCACTTTGCAAACACTGGGATTAAGGTCTGTGCTACTATAAGAAGCTCTGTTATCTTTTATTTTTTCTTGACACTGAGACTTTCTCTATTATGTAGCACTGGCTGCCCTAAAGCTTGCCCTGTAGACCAGGCTGGCCCCGAACTCACAGATATCCACTCACCTCTGCCTTCCTGAACACCGGGATTAAAGGTATGGGCCACTATGCCCAGTTCTAAATCCTCTTTTTTAACAACCATATTATTGTCCTGCATGGGAGCATTATTATTTGTGAAGTGGGAATTATTGCTTCTGATGCTTTGATTCTTATTTAATTAAAATCAAGCCTTTATCTGTGTTTGAGTATTGTGAGGGAGTGTGCAGGTACCACGGCACTTGTGGGGTGTCAGTGAGTAGCTTTTGAAGAGAGTGTCCTCTCTTACCATGTGGGCATTGGGGATCAAACTCAGGTCATCATGCATGGTGACAAATGCCTTTCTTTAATGTTGGACCACCTTACTGGCTTCTATATTCCATTTCTCAAGCCACCAGACCAATCCTATCATGGCAGATTAAGCCAATTAAGACAAATGGCCGGACAGTTTAAAGAGCAGCCTAGAAAGCCACAAGAACATTTTCATGTAAGGTGGTTTCTGTCTTAATAGTTAAGAACAGGGACATGGTGCAGTCTGTCTGTCTGTCTGTCTGTTTCTCAGGGGTGTGTGTGTGTGTGTGTGTGTGTTAATGTGTGCCTGCACTCATGCTTACACACATGCACCTGCTTTAAAAGTATATTCACCAGGAACTTATAATGTGCCAAGAGCTGTTCTACCAAATGCACAAGGTCTTAGTCCAGTGCCACCTACAGCACAGTGGCAGAGGCTGACACAATGCTGAAGGGGCAGCCAGTTAGAATGGAGGCACAGCTTTCTAGAGAAGGAATGGGGTCTGACCTACCTTCCTGTAGGGTGACACTGGACAGTGAAGACGGTCATGCCCTGGAGGAGGTGAGAGAAGCCTGGGAAGGACAGAGGTCCCAAGGCAGGTGGATACCCACCATCCTCAAGGAGGAGCAAGAATGCCATGGCCGTGGGCAGCAGGGGGCATGGATGTCGAAGTGAAGGTAGGTAGGACTGTGTAAGTCAGAACTGTGGTCAGCGTGCTGAGGACCCTGGAGAGCTCACACTGGGACCCAGACAGGAACCTGGCCTGTGAGAAAGGCCTCGGGGAGGCAACAAAGGAACAGACAGCCCGTGTTTCCAACAGGGAAGACAACTCGGGCCCTGGACTCGTGGCTTGAAGCGTGAGAAGTGTTTGCAGCCGGTCTTGTGAGTGATTCGCTTTTATTTATAAATACTCTAATTTGGAGAAGCTCACAGGAACTTTTTAAGGTCTTTGTTTTTTAAAGCCTGTATTTAGTGCCACAACTAACTTTTGAGATTTGACCTTGGGTTTTGAGATTTGACCTTGGGTTCTGAGATTTGACCTTGGGTTCTGCATCATACTGAACCCGGTTAAAGCCCTAGGAGTCTGTGGAGACAGTTGGTGGATTCTCTGAGCGATTGTGGACACAGCAGTTTAACTTCTTTCTTGTTTATCTACACCCACTAAGCACCTTTTCTCACTTCATCACTCTCAGAGACTTTTAGGGGCCTTTTAGGGGTGGAGCCTGATTTCAGGCTTGTGGGCTGTACGTCCGTGCAGGAACTCTGCACCAGGCTAAAGACATGCCTTTCTTTCCTTAAAAAAATTTTAATTAGTTCTTTGAGAAAACATGTTTCATGTGTTTTGATCATACTCACGTTCCCTACAAGATGTTTCTTTGAGTGTTGAGCTGTCCTTTCACAAACAGAGGTTCAATTTGTTAAACACTCTTTCTTCATCAGCCAATGAAGTCTGTAGTTGGTTTATTTAATTAGAAAAATATTTACTGAAACATTTATTTACTTTATGTATATGAGTACACTGTCGCTCTCTTCAGACACACCAGAAGAGGGCATCAGATCTAATTACAGATGTAAACCACCATGTGGTTGCTGGGAATTGAACTCAAGACCTCTGGAAGAGCAGTCAGTTCTCTTAACTGCTGAGCCATCTCTCCAGCACCTTTCTCTGTTTCTTTATAAGAGAATTAATTTTGGCTTGTATCCTGGATTTTTAATATTGTGTTATAAAATACGAGGTCTTGTGTGAATCCAATGGAGGTGTTAACTTTGTTTTAGGAGACACTGAGTAGGCTGGGTCTAGGCAGCAGTTCCTGACCAGCCTTCTGTGGTTATGGTCTCTCTGTCAGCACCGCTCTTCAGCCGGTTCAGACCTTCACCTGTGTGCGCGCCCTGTGTCCGCAGACACTTGGGAGGGCATCCGCCCCTTGGTGGATTCTATTCTGAAACCTGTGTTTGGAGCTGCTTTCTCAAGCACCTTGTTTCTCTCTGTTTTTTTTGTTTGTTTGTTTGTTTGTTTTTTGTTTGTTTGTTTGTTGGGGTTTTTTGTTTTTTTTTTTTTTTGTTTTTTGTTTTTTCTGTGTGCTCTGGCCCCTTGGGCTAGGAAGCCAGGGCCTCAGTTACCATTGTCCCTTATGAATTTTCTGAACTGCTATACCCAGATCCAGGACAGCAAGAAGGAAGGCAGAGATCAAAATAAAAAGCAACAGCCCACATTCACCCTTTTGAGACTTCAGCTTCTCTCAAGTCCTCATAGATGGTACTGTCATTACCTTGGCCATCACCGTGGGACAGCTTAGGGCTGGACACCAGGGAAACAGAAGGAAAAACAACAGTGGGATTTTCTCCTCTGTCTAGGATTAGGAGCCCCCCCCCCAGTCCATTTCCTGGAGCTGTTGGTACGGTGTCCATTGCGGGGGGGGGGGGGCTTCTGGGATGTAGGACACTGGGAAACACACTTCTAGTTTGATAACGCATTAAGTTCTGGTATTCTTCCCAACCTGTCTGCTATAACTAATGTTTCAGAGTCTTCAAAAAACTGCGAAGTGCATTCTGTCTAAGCCATTAGCAGTGCTCAGTGACAGGGACATGGAGAGGGATCAGTCCTTATCTAGGATGGAATCTCACTTCCCTATGTTTAATTACTCATGTTAAAGAAAGGACATAAAATAGGGATTAAGTCCAAAGTTGTTTTGCTAAGATACTGAGACTTTTTTGGCGCTGTGGTATGCCCAGTGCTATGAAGCCTCTGCACATGAAACAGCCCAGTGGCCGCTGAGGAAAGCCTGCCCAGCTGGCTCTTCCCGCTCTTGGGAACGAGGCAAAGCAGAAGACTGTGCTGGCCAGTGTCCCTTGAGAACATGACTGACATGGGACTACCTGAGGAGTCTTACGGGTGGAGTCAGGAAATGGAATGCTGGGTAAAGTGAGACTCGGTCCTAACCTAAGTCAGAGTTTGCCTTTATGAAGATGGTGCAACAACACCCATTACTTTGTATGCTCGTTTTTAAAAAGCTGGGGCTGGACAGATGCCTCGGCACTGACTGTTTCCAGAAGACCTCAGTTCAGTCCCCAACACCCGGACGGGAGCCGGCAGTGGCTGGAGCTCTAGGACATCCAGTGGATCAAAGGGCTGGTCACCATGGCATCTACAGGCATGAGCACATACCTATCCAAACACATACAATTTAATATTTTCTAAATCTTCAAAAAAGATAAAGCTGACTTTTGATCAGCTTAAACCTGTCCTCCACTCCCAGAGAGTTGGACAAGTAGAGTGGGAGTCTTCATTTTTCTCTCCTTTCACAGTGGGGCCTGTGTCCTTAGTTTTTTATCAACTTGAGGCACAAGCCGAGGTCATCTAGGGAAAGAGAATCTGAACTAAGGAAAATACCTCCATAGACTGGGTTGTAGGCGAGTCCATTGGGCATTTTCTTGGTTAATGACTGATGTGTGCCCAGTCCACCAAGGGTGATGCTGGTGGTCCTGAGTTCTGTGAGAAAGCAGGCTGAGCAAGCATGGGGAAGCCAGCCAGTAAGCAGCAGGCCTCCCAGTCCCCGGCCTCCAGGTTCCTGCCCTGCCTTCCTTCAAGGACGGACAATGACTGACTGTGGAAGCCAAATGAACCTTCCTCGTCTACTTGCTTTTGGTCATGGTATTCTGTCTGTCACAATAGAAACCGTGGTTAAGACAGAACTGTGTGCCCTGTGGTCCACAGTCATCTGCAAATTAAACCTAATATACGCTTTTATAACTCCAGGAGTGATGGAGGTGAAGGATCAAAATTCCCTTGGAAATGAGTGAGAAGAGAAAAGAGGCAGGGGCTGCTTGGACGAGGGTGCGGATGCCGGCACTGCCTGCACTACAGCCCAGCTCCGACATTCACTTGCTGTTTGATGTTGGATACGGTGTTTCACCTCTCCTGTGTCAATTTCCTTAACAATCTCCATCCCAAAGCCTTGCTTTGAGAGTTGGCTCATGGATGAGAACTCTACACACAATGATGTTTTATAAATACTAACTGTCCCCCCTCCTGTTTCCAGGCAAGCACTGCTTGCTGCATGCCTGTGTCATGGCTTTTGTATGTAAGATCTTCATGTATAGCCTAATGAATAACTGTGAAGGGGACATTCCCCTAACCCCCACTCTGGTCACCGGAGAGAATGTTCCAGTTCTGAGACGACCCCCACCACTGCCCCAGCGAGAATTCAGTCTCTCATTTCTCCTTACTGTTTTAACACTGAGTTGCGCTATGTAAACAAGTGTGGATTCATTTCTCTTTCGAAGTTCACACAAATGAAAACCAGTCTGTGTTCTCTGTTGTCTGTCATCCGTGTTACTGATGGGCACGTAGCTCAGTGGTAGAGCACATGCCTGGCACACACAAAGCCCCAGGTTCAATCCTGAGCATCACAAAAGTGACATACGACAAATAAAGCATTTTTTTTTTCTCATCTCTTACAGCGGGGCTTGGTCACATGAGCATTTGCAACGCCAGCAACTTGGAAGGCCGAGGCAACAGGACCCCTGCAAGCTGGAAGCCATCCTCGGCTACACAGCGAGTAACTCAGCCAGCTAGAAGGAGGGACACCATCTTCAAAACCCAGGTGTGCCATGTAACCCACAGGAAGCAGAGGCAGAGGCAGGAGGATTGCCACACGTTTGAAAACAGCCTGGTCCACAAGGAGACTCCAGAGCAGCCAGGATTCTCTCTCTCCAGTGAGGATTCCATAGGATTCCATAGCAAGACCATGTCTCAAGAAATAAACATTTAAATTTAAAAAAGCAAAATTTAAAAAATAAAAAGACTTCTGTGAACTATGTATAGTTTGATCAGAATTCTGTTCCTTGAATAATTACTGTTTTCCCCTATATGTGGATTATGTTTGGGTTTTACAATTCTGAGCACTCTGGGACTGGGAGAGACACTTCCCTGACCTGAGCGAGGCTGGGTCAAAGGGCAGGGTGTGAATTGGAGTGTCCTGCACTGCAAACACAGGAAGGGAAGGAGTGTGTCTGCCTGTGGCTGTCACAAGAGCACAGGCCAGTGCAGCAGTCCTCTCATGGGTAACAGGTACCTGAGCCGTGACAAAGCTGTCTGGAGAAGTTATCAGGGCCTAGGGTATGTGCAGCTCACACCTGTCTACACACTGTCTTTTCCAAAGTGATTGAATAAACTTGACCTCTCACTTGGAGGAGGCTGGCTTCTGCTCCGTCACGGCCCTGTCAACACTGGGACGGTCAAGGTTGTTCCTTGGACATGAAGTGGTATCTCCATGGATACGGTTTCACTTTCCGGGTACTAAGGTAATTGAGAACCTTTGCCTAGGTGTCTGACCTCTTTTCTGAAGCTTTCTCAAGCCCTCTGCTCACTTCTACACTGTTGCTCATTCTTGGTAATTTTTGTAGTTCCTTTGCCCTAAGGACAGATTCGTCGCCAGCTAACTATGATGTGTATGTTACTTTTCCACTGTATGGGGCGTTTTGATAAGAAAAGCCCTTCACTGTGATGTATTAGTGTCAATCTTTTCTCTTAGCACACAGATGCAACTTGGGGTTCCTTTAAGAACTGCTCCTTGTCTGTCCAGTCTGCTGAAGTAACTTCCCACGCATGCCTCAGCATCTTGGTGGAGTCCCGGGCACACAAGGCACAAGTCAGTGGCACACGTGGTTAGCAAAAGCCAAGTGTGGGCCAAGTGTGGCTAAGGATGGATGTGCCCTGGACAGGTAACCATGTGTTTCAGGTCAATTAGAGAAATCAAAGTTATCGTGGGGGACAAATGACGGAGGGACTCGTAAGGCTGTCTGTATAGCATACACAGAGCAGGGCCTCTCTCTGGTAATGGCTTTCCTCTTGTCCTCCCTAACACAACTACTGGGCCTTGTGAATTAGTCATACATGAGGTCAGTGGAAGACATTAACTACCCTCCAAGTCCCCTGGGATTCAGGGTGGTACCCCCAGCATGAAGTAGACCAGCGTTACCTAATCATACAGGGATGCCCTTCCCCTGGTGCGAAGTTGTTCTGAGCTCCCTGGGGATGGCAAGCTGAAGAATCAAAGTTGTCTGTCCGTCCTTCCTGCCCTGCCAACAAGAGCTGAGCTATGGGGCAGGTGGACTGTGTCTGACAGGGATAGCCGCCGTCTGGCCTCACGTGGTCTGCGCATTAATACCAGAAGGCAGGTGCGGTGCTCCCCTCCTGGAGCTCTCTACCGGAGCACATGGGTGTGTACGAAAATGTACAATGGAGGGCGGGCCTCCCCAGGAAGCTAAGCTGCTCTAGTTGCCTGCATTTTGCAGGTGAGTCCCAATGATTATCACACCCAGAGCTGGTGGCCTCCCAAAGCCCTCTCCCCTACTCTGAGATGGAGCATGAATTCAGAGACTAGATATCCTCTCACATGAACCATGGCAGTTCTTGGAGGAAAAAGTATCTGCTGTGTTTATTCCCAGTGCAGACTTTTTTTTTTCCCCCAGATACTCAGCCCCGGCTAGCCTAGAACTCCTCATGTACAGCAAAAGGCTGGCCTCAGGCTCAGAGATCCACCTGCCTCTGCCAGTGCCACCACACCTGGCTGGAAAAGTGTTTCCCCACTAGGTCCTTCTGCTCCCTCCATGGTGAAGCCCCTGGGGCCTTTCCCATAATTCCACAGCTCTCTCACCCTCCCCCAGGGTCCCCACTCATCAGGCTTCACTACAAAGGGCTGAAGAGATGATGGGGAAGGGGGGGGGGTATTGGTACCTGTGCCTAGGGTTTGTCCAGCGGAGTCAAGGGAAAGAAGCAATGAATCTGTAACACAAGAGGACAAGTTCATGTCTTTCTTCTGTCATCAGACAAGTGCCTGCTGGATTCACCCAAACCCTGAAGCAGCCTAAAAGCACTGACTCCTCCCCTTTGGCAGCTCACTTTCTTATATCCATATGCGTGATTGCTTGCTATTCCCACCCACCCCCAATAAAAAAACGATGTAAGCAGCGCATAATAATTTAGAGCATATGTTGGAATAATAAAGCAAAGATGTCAAAGAGAGGGAAGGTGTTAACGCACAGAACCCAAGCCAGAGGGCCTTTGCAAACACTGCAGGCAAAATCAAAGGGGTGGGGGTGGGGTATGAGCTCCCGAGCAGCCAAAGCAAAGAGAGAAAACAGTTCCAGGACCCAGTGTCCATAGTGCATTCTTCCATTTGTCCACATAGTCAGGAAATGCTAGTTGAGCATCTACTATGTACGACACTATGATACAGAAGTCAGCAGCAACAACAGCAAAATGTGGTCTGCACTCCCACGGTCTCCTTGCCTTTCATCTTGGAAAGAGACCTTATCAGAGAACAAGCTACTTAGCCAGAAACTGATAAGAACAAGAGAAGAGATCACTGCTTGTGTTAGGGACCAGCCTGAGGGCGCTGTGCAGGAGGACCTCTCTGGAGAAGCTGGCCCTTGGGCTAAGGGTTGATGGATGAACAAGAATGGAATGGGCATCAGGGGCAGAGAGATGGCCTCACTTCAGTAAAAACTTGAAGGAAGAGGGGCCCAGGTGTTTCCAAGCAACTCAAAGACTTACGAGTCCTAGCAGAGAGGAGACCTGGTGATGCTGTTTCTCCTGCAACATTTCTTGAGTTTGTAGCTGGGAATCTTGTATAGCTGTCTCTTAACATATCGATCTCAAACGATGGTATAAAGCCAATGTACAGCAATTACACAGAGATACCTACGTGAGGTGTGGTCCAAACACCCCAGACTGAAGAGATCAGAGTCAAAAGGCTCACTCACTGCCGAGAGTGCTGGCCAGACAATGAAGACGTGTGCACAGCCCACTCTGCAGTACCTTTTAGATCTTACTACACACGGAAATGCAACATCGTTGCATAACCTTAAATAACAGGGCCCCCATGCTGGTGTATAAGCTCAATAAAAGCAGCTGCAAGAGCTGCTCATTCCTGGTCACCAGCACCACACCTGACTCTCAAGAGCCACTGCAGAACAGTTTCTAGAGACATGCCGGGATCACAAACCCTCCAGGCAACCCTTAGGAAATACATTTACTGAGAACTGTGCGGGCACTGAGCTGGGGATGTGGTCAGGCAGCTCGCTCTTTACAGAAAGGTGGACGCATCATCTCTTGATGAGCCGCCGGCCACACTATCTGTGCCAGCAGAGCTGAACTCAGGCGTTCTACCCTCTGATCCGCATGTTTGTGTCCTGCTTCCCCTCAGTGAGGTGTGCTCCTTCTTTTAATCCCTCCGCCAGGGTGAGGAGGAGAAAGGTCTCACCCACCTGGAGGATTTGGAAGACCCCCTGAGGAGTTGACTGCCCAGATGGGCAACTCCTTATAGAGGCAGCTCAAGAGGCGGTGGGCAGAGAGTTCAGCAAATAAACCCCTGGCTGTGCTAGAGCGGGGAGTGGAGGCTGAGCCCCCAGGCCTGTGAAACGGGGTGAGATGCCCAGGGTGATCCCAGAGCACAGGAGGCAGAACTGGGGACTGCCAGGGCAAGCTGGGGGGCTGAACACGTGAGCTCAGAGCTCAGCACAAGACCCTGCTTCAAAATACAAAGTGTAGATCAAGGAAGATGCCTGATGTACACCCACATCCTCCTCTCACACACAGATTCGAAAAATAAATAAATAAAAATTTAGGCACCTGATTTGCACTACGGGTGACATTTTCCCACTTGTAATTTACTTTCTTCGCACTCAGAAGCAATCCCGATTTAATCTGTTTTTGAAATTTTTTGATCCACACGTTAAAAAACAAACCCACTAACCCTTACTTAAATAACTAAAGAGCAGTCATTGCTGGCAGTGGCTGCCTCTGGTGGTAAGACTACAAAATGTCCACAGTGAACATGTGTTATTTGTATCAAGGGTGGAGGTGGGGCTGGTACTCAATGGACTCCCAGCTATTTGAGTTGAGGTGGGAGAGTATTACTTGGGACCAGAAATGAGGGGTGTATGTGTGTGAGAGAGAGGGGGAGGGATGGAGAGAGGGAAAGGCAGAGAGAGAGGGGAGGGGGGGAGAGAGAGTGAGAGTGAGTGAGAGAGAGAGAGAGAGAGAGAGAGAGAGAGAGAGAGAGGGAGGGAGGGAAAGAGAGAGAGAGAGAGGGAGAGAGGGTAAGAGGGAGGGGGAGGGAGAGAGGGAAAGGCAGAGAGGGGAGGGGGAGAGAGGGGAGCAGCGGAGGGAGGGAGAGTGAGTGAGAGAGAAAGAGAGAGAGAGAGAGAGAGAGAGAGAGGGAAAGAGAGAGAGAGAGAGGGAAAGAGAGAGAGAGGGGGAGAGAGGGAGGGGCAGGGGGAGAGAAGGAGGGAGAGAAAGAGACAGAGAGAGAGAGATAGAGAGGAAGAGAGAGAGAGAAGTGGGGCGAGAGGAGGAGGGAAGGGGAGAAAAAAGATTAAAAATAGCTGTTCCAGCACAAACTCGCTGGTATGGAAGCCAAGGCAAGGCAGTTCAGCTTTTCCATTTCCGGGGTCATCCCGAGAGCTCAGACCAGTTACATCAACTCCCAGATAACCCGACTTCACTCCTCTTCTTTTCTTCTTCCTTCCTTCCCACTGTTTATTCCTTGGTCCGAGGGATGGAACCCAGGCCTTTGCACGAGTTAGGCAGCGTTCCCTCGCTGAACTACATCTCTTCCCACAAGCATTACCAAGCGCCAGAGCTCAGTAAGAGTCTCTGCCTTGCAGGCCAGGAAGATGGACAAGCTGCAGGTAAATGTGATCAGGGTCGTGGGAGGGAAGCCCTGGGGAAGGTGGCTGTCTCTTTGCAAACGTTCTCTGTGATGGTCTCTGTGCTCCGGGAGCACGTGCCTTCAGAGTTGAGATGTCATGAGCGGGAGGAAGTAGGTGACATATTCATGCCTTGTGCAAGTTCAAATGAATTTTGTTTTGAGTCTTAAAGGCATAGACCAGTTTGGTGATTCATTATTTGTGTTTATTCTAAAGGATGTAAGATTATTTTAGTTATAAACCACGTTGACAGCTTACGGGAAAACTTAGCATTCAACAAAGTAAGGGGTTTGCTTTTCAAGCAACAGAGCAAGAATCCAGATTTCTCCCTCTGAAGCTAACAAATAAGTCATTTTTACTTGAGCGTTCCAGCCTCCAGCTGTTCCTGGCTGCAGAGGTGGCCATGTGGTGTGTTGCACAAGTGACCGAACACAGTCCCAGACGAAAGCATGACAGAGCTCACTGCACCATGAGGAGAGCTAGGGTTTACTGGAAGCTTTTTATTACGGTCAGATGTTTCCTGTGTCTGGTTTCCGAAGCAGAATGTGGAGAACACGGAGGGGTGGGGAAGAGAATACAGCCGATGTTCTTAGGCTTGGAGCAGGTTGTAAAAGCCCCAGGCATACGTGAATGAGCTGCCACGTTATACACTCCACATCTAGATCTTCTGCTATCAGCCCCGTGCAAGCTTCAGGAATGGGAGAATGAGGAGTAAACATTGTTACCAAGCAAACAGGCAGAATTCAAACATATAAAATGAACATGTCCCTGTGATAAGACTGAGGAAAAAAAAAGTGACCAGGGTGATTCCGCTGTCCCTTAATACAGAAAACATTAACTCTGCACAGAAGACACAGTAAGAACACAAGAGAAAGAACTCGAGAGAAAGAACACGAGTACCCCTGGTCTCAAGAAAGTCACATGCTAGTAGGTGAGGGGTGAAATACCACGTCAGCAAAATGAATGAAGCCATTTCTCACAGTGGTGGTGGCTGATGTGAAGAATATGACACAATGTTAAAAGGCCAACGGGCTGGGGACGGGGAAGAACAGTCATGGCCCATAGTGTGTTTAGGGCATGTGGACAGAGATCTGAAGACAGGAACCATCAAAAGCAAGGGCTAAAGGGGAGTTCCAGGCTGAGGGAGGGAGCATACCCCAGAACCTCCCTACACTTAAGGGACGGAGTGGGCCAGACTGCTGCAGAGAATGCAGGAAGGTGGGAAGTGTAGAAAGAAGAAAGGAGCTATCTGCCTGAGGCTGTGGAGAGATGGAGGAGGCTGTGGAGAGATGGAGGAGGCTGTGGAGAGATGAAGGAGGCTGTGGAAAGATAGAGGAGGCTGTGGAGAGATGGAGAAAGCTGTGGAGAGATGGAGGAGGCTGTGGAGAGATGGAGGAGGTTGTGGAGAGATGGAGGAGGCTGTGGAGAGATGGAGGAGGTTGTGGAGAGATGGAGGAGGCTGTGGAGAGATGGAGGAGGTTGTGAAGAGATGGAGGAGGCTGTGGAGAGATGGAGGAGGCAGTGGAGAGATGGAGGAGGCTGTGGAGAGATAGAGGAGGCTGTAGAGAGATGGAGGAGGTTGTGGAGAGATGGAGGAGGCTGTGGAGAGATGAAGGAGGCAGTGGAGAGATGGAGGAGACTGTGGAGAGATGGAGGAGGCTGTGGAGAGATGGAGGAGACTGTGGAGAGATGGAGGAGGCTGTGGAGAGATGGAGGAGGCTGTGGAAAGATAGAGGAGGCTGTGGAGAGATGGAGGAGGTTGTGGAGAGATGGAGGAGGCTGTGGAAAGATAGAGGAGGCTGTGGAGAGATGGAGGAGGTTGTGGAGAGATGGAGGAGGCTGTGGAGAGATGGAGGAGGCAGTAGAGAGATGGAGGAGGCTGTGGAGAGATGGAGGAGGCTGTGGAGAAATGGCTGTGTGTCCTGCTCAACAGCAGAATTTTTCTATTAAAAAAAATGTTGGGGCAGGAGTGATGGTTCAGCAGTTAGGAGCACTGACTGCTCTTCCAGAGGTCTTGTGTTCAATTCCCAGCAACCACATGGTGGCTCACAACCGTGTGTAATGGGATCTGACTCCTGTGACTGAAGTCAGCTATGGTGTACTCACATAAAGAAAATAAATAAATCTTTAAAAAACAACAAAAAAAGGATTTATTTATTTTTGTTTAATGCATGAATGCTTTCCTTCCATGAGCGCCACACAAGTGCCCATCCTCCTAGATGCCAGGAGAAGGCAACAGATCCTTTGGAACTGGAATTACAGCAGGGTGTGAGTCAACATGTGGTTGCTGGAACTGAACCTGGATCCTCTGTGAGAGCAGCAAGTGCTCTAACTGCTGAGCCATCTCTTCAGCTCATGTATGGGTGTCTTGCCTGCATACAAGCCTGGGTACCACTTGTGTGCCTGGTATCCACAGAGGCCGGAAAAGACTGTTGGGTCCACTGGAATTAGGAGTCACAGATGCTTGTAAGCTGCCACGTGGGTGCTGGGAATCAAAGCCAGGTCCTCCAGCAAAGCAGTCAGTGTTCTTAAGCACGAGACAACTCTCCAAGCCCCAAGAAGAAACAAACAAAACCAGTAGCCTCGGCAGGACGGAGGGGAGTGTGCCAGTGGTAGAGAATGCCTGCCACCATCCGTCAAAAACAAAACAAAAGCTTGCAAAAATTGGACAGCAAAGGTTCTGGCTTGTAGTCTGAAATAGAAACTTGGCTGCTTCGTAGGAAATGGGCTGTTACCCTGCCAACGGGTGAGGGAGACTGAGGCAGGAGGTGAACACAGAAGAGGTGAATACAGAAGAGAGGGAGCAGTGCTTGAGCTGAAACTGTGAGGCCTGGTGGTGGGGCTGGGGGACAGCACTAAGGCTTCTTAAAGGGAAAGCGTCAGGATTTGCAACAAACAGAGCAGGAGGGAGAAATCAGACAGACAGACCACATCCACAGTTGGGGCTTGTGCAAACTGAGGCTGACTTCTCTGGCTAGGAGTGGCCTATTGATGAACCACTGAGGTGGTCTGATTACAGGAAGGCCACTACTACTACTCTCTGGGCTGCCTTCTGGAGACCTGCACTGGGAAGCTGGGAGCAATCATGGCACAGAAGGGAGACTAGGGCAGGGCCTAGGCCAGGCTAGATGCTTGGTCCTGCAGCCCACCTGGAAGAACATTACAGTGAGGAGCCAGAGTCCTGCTGTTGAGAGCATCACAGAGACAAAGCTCGACCTTCAGTTCAAAAACATTCTCCTGCTTTCTCTGTGGTGACCAGCTATGTCTGGGAGCGTCCCTCAAGGCCTTAGGGTTTTTGGCTTTGCTCAGTTTCCAAGGGGCCTGACCAACCACTAGGAGTCTCCTATTCCTGTCTCCGGCTACCTGGAAGCATTCTGCATTTGCAGGGAGCTCATTCCCTCGGGGCAGCATGCTTCCTGCTCTTCCCCGACTTCCTAAAGGCTGGTGTAAAAGCACACTTGTCACCAGGGACAACACATTTGCAGGCTGACTCGAAAGCAGAGGACAAGTTAGATGATGAATCTAAGCTGTAGTCACCAATCCGGCTTCACTAAGAGCCTTTGACTTGGATGGGAGTGGGTGCTGGTGGTCTATTAAGAGAAATGATACTTTGTTTTTCTTATTGTTATTTGTTTGTTTGTTTGTTTGTTTTGGGACAGGGTTTCCTGTATCCCAGGCTGGCTCTGACTTCAGTAAGTATTACAGGATGACCTTGAACTTCTGGTCCTCCTGTTTCCTTCCCAGTGTTGAGATCACAGGCGCTCTTCACTGTGCCTGTTTTATAGTGACAGGAATGGAACCCAGAGCCGAATGCGTGTTAGGCAAGCACTCTTCTGACCGAGCTACAGCCCCGACCAGAGATAGCATCTTAACATCCACTCAATTACCTGTTTCCTTTCCAGTTTCTCCACTGCTTAGATCCTGGAATGATCAAGTTCCCTAGCCCTTCCTTCTCAACCTCACTGCCCACCCCCACACAAACAAACAAAACTTGAATGAATAGATTACCAAAGAAACACAGAGGGGAAAAAAATGTCCAAGGACAGTGAGCCAAGAGCGACGAGAAGGACGTCCTAATATGGTGCCCAGATGGTGGCCGACTGGAACGGTGGGAGGGAGGGCGTTCCCCACTTTAGTGAACTCCTTCCGAGAAGGTCCTCCTCAGATGTTATCAGTCGAGTTTACCGAGCATGTGCTCTGAAGCCTTCACAAAGCTGCAGAGGCTGTCGCGGTGGCTTAGTGGATAAAACTAAGAACTGGAGTTCAGATCCTCAGAACCCAGGTAAAACCTCAGATGTCAGAAACAAGCTGGCTGGCTAGACTACCAGGCATCAACACGGCCCATGAGGAAGACATGTGAAAGAACTTAGGGCTTCCACACACGTCTACATGCGTGTACACACCTACCTGCAAACAAGAGTACACAAATGCATGCACAAGCTCACGCGCGCACACACACACACAAACATACACACACACACACACACACACACACACACACACACACACACGAGTGGGGAATAAAGGGCTATGGGAAGATCAAAGATGGTCCCTGAAATCCAGGCATGTCTGAACTCTCCTGGGATCACAGAGAACCAGACTAACAGTGTTAGAAGCCTTAAGAGTTATGGTAGGAGTCCGGGTCTAGGGGTTTTTACTGGGAACAACTAGAAAGATGTGGAGGGGCAGATACCTAAGCCAGTGTAAGGTGAGCAGCCACGGTCGTAGGCCAGGAATGAGTCAGCAAAAGCACTGAGGTGTGGGAAGTGAGGGGTGTGTGGCTTCAGGGGGGTACAATCACCCCTAATTAATATCTTAGGGTTTCTTTCAGGAGGCAGGATCCATGTGACTAAGGGAAACAGGCAATACAATGACTAAAGTTCAAAAAAAGGCGTCGACACATCAAAGACTATTTTTAAAAAATGAGTCACCGTGAAATTAAGGGAAAAAAAACTGCTATGTCATACCAAGAGACAAAAGACACTTGGCTTAAGATTGGGGCAGGAGAGTTCCTGGGGCTTTAGCACACATGAGGAAAGCAGGAAGTCTGGGAGGAGCTGGCCCTCGAAGGCTAGGCTGTGGGGGTGGCACTGCTTACACACCTGTGTGTGAGAAGACAGAGGGAAGGAAGTTGATCATAGGCACGTGCTGAAACTTAGAGTGAAACCCTGGGAGTGAGTGGTGAGGCCCCAGGGGCATAGGTGAGGCTCCAGGGGCGTAGGAGAGGTCCAAGGCTACCCTAGGAATAACAGGACCACCCCAGGTGCTCTGCCCTGTACATGCAGGCATGAGTGAGCATCTTTGCACAAGTCTCAAGTGAAGGCTAGCCAAGAGCATGACCAAGGGTCAGAGGAGTAGACTAGGATGGGCAGGGATGAAGTAACAGTTTCTGCTACTGGATGGTCCAGACTGGGCACAAAGGATAGAAGGAAAGTCTAGATGTGTCATTGAGAAAACAGGGAACAGAGGCAGGGACCTGAAGCTGTCTGAGGGCATGACATGGCCCATAAGGTGCCAGGGTTTAGGCAGACTATCGTGTTTATCTAGACTGACCGCCCCCCTCAAACACACACAGTCTTTGGATCTGATTCTTGTATAGAAAGGGTAATGTGGGAACCATGTCTCACCTTAACCCTGAGACTCATAGGTTCCTTTGTCTGCCATGTGTGTTTGTGTATGTGCATGCATGTGTATACACATGCGTGTGGAGGCCAGAAGACAACCCTCAGCGCCATTCCTTGTCTTTATTTACTTACTTTTTTGACAGGGGTTACTCACAGCCTGGAGTGTGCCAAGAAGGCAAGGATGCCTGGCCAGCAAGCTAAGCTCCAGGGATCGGCTGTTTCTGCCTCCCTTTCCCTCCTTTTATACAGGTCCTGGGGTCAAATGCAAGGCTTATGCTTATAAAAGGGTTAGCCACACCCTTTGCTGACTGAGTTGTCTCCTCATCCATGACAGTTTTACAGAGTTTAGAACATCTATATGCCGCACAAATCAAACGTTACTTCACACCCCACCACTGTGAGACTTGGCGGCAGCATGCTGGAACAAAATACTTCTGTGAATTTTTACGCTAAATGGAAGGGTCTATAAATATATTCACATTATTTTAGATTAGGTTTTGTAGACAAATGAGTGTTTATATTAATCTCATGCAAAAAAAATTCTTTAAAAATCATAAAGGGTGGGTAAGACAGCTCAGTGGGTAAAGACACGTGCTGCCAACCCAAATGTCCTGAGTTCAATTCCCAGGACCTACATGTGAAAGAAACAAACTGATTTCTGTGAGTTATCCTTTAATCCCCCCTCACACACAAACACACATGTGTGCACACATTTGTTTGTGTGTTACTCATGGGAGCACATGTGTGTAAGAGCATACTCACCCACAAGCACACACCCATACAAACATACACTCACACATATGAGCACACGCATGTACATGTACAGGAAAAAAATGTAATAAAAAATTTTAAAGTTCATGCTGTGATAGTGGTGTGAAGCTATGTTAGGAGTCTGGATTTCATCAAGTGAACGCAGAGAGACAGAGAAAGACATTATAACTTTTTTTCCCCAGTAAACGGATGATGTCAACCGACTTCAGAAAACCCCACTGTAGTCGTTGTGAGAGACAGAAGTACACGGGCGGGCACATTAGGAGAGCCCGCTAGCAAACCGAGTGAGTGATGAGAAGGGAACTAGTGGGTATGATGGTGTCGGGGACCTCAAGAGCAGGTTCAAGTAAGTCACTTAAGCACAGAAGCCACACCATCTCAAATGCCATAGAAGGGAAATGAGTGGGGAGGGCCGATCTGGACGTCTGTCTGTCTGTGGACTAAGACATGCTTAAGAGACAGGTAAAGCGCTCTCCTGGGTGTGTCTGAGAAGGCGTCTATGGCAATGATTAGATCAAGAGGACTCTGACCTATGACTGGATTAATTCCCAAATGGCTCCAAAACATGACAGTATTGTTAGGAGGAGCTGACAGGAAAAGGTGGGGCTGTCCTTGGGCCTATATCTGGCCCTGGTCCCTCCCTGTATTTCCTTCCTGCCTGTCCCCCTTGAAGAAGCTCTTGGGCCTCTACCCCCACAACCACAATGTCCTGACCCTCAGTGGGCCCAGATATATGAAGCCAAGTGATCATGGACAGAATCTTCCGAAACTGGGGGCCAAAGTAAATCATTCCTTTTAAGTTGTTTACATCAGGCGTTCTGTCCCAGGGACAAGACTAGCCCTTTAATGCAGAGTGAACGTACACCCACTGAATTCGCTAGTGAGACCCTTGGTGACTGTCACACACACTGCAGACAGACCAACTGAAGGCCTGGGGCAACCCACAGCATACAGCTTAAGCACTGGCAGTGAAAGACATGGGGAAAGTCGTCCATACATTCAGTTGTTGGTCAATCCTGAGTGGGCACCCAGGGAAGTTAAAGGGGAAGGAATCAGTGTCCCAGATGAAAATGGGGTTCAGTTGGAAATTGGAAATTCTTCTCTGTAATTACCAGTGAATATTTTAAGCTTTGCTGGCTACATCAAGTCTCTGCAGAAGATATCATTGCAATGGAGCCCTTAAGGGATGAAGACATTTTGTGAGAGTATACCAGTCTCAAGGATCTGAGTTCAATTCCTAACACCCACATGGGTGACTCACATGAAAGTACAGCTCCAGGGTTCTGCTGCCCTGCTCTGGCTTCTGTAAGCACACATAAAGAGACTCAATATAAATAAAAATACAATACACCTCAGCAGTTAAGAGCACTGGCTGCACTTCCAGAGGTCCTGAGTTCAATTCCCAGCAACCACATGGTGGCTCACAACCATCTGTAATGAGATCTGATGCCCTCTTCTGGTGTGTCTAAAAACAGCTACAGTGTACTTATATATACATAAAATAAATACATCTTTTTTTTTAAAGTTGGGTGAAAAAAAGTGGAAAGGAAACAAATTTAAATAAAGAATTAAATGAAAATTTCCTAAAACTACCTGGCCCTAGTTTCTGTAGTTTTTCTGGTTTGTTTCTTTTTGCTTTATTTTAGCTTCCGAGAGTCTTGGGGGGCTGAGGCGACGGCTCTGCCAGTTAAGTGCTTAGCACACAGCATAAAGACATAGAGAAGTCCCCCTTAACTAACCAGGAAACCCTCACCCTGCTGGAAGGTGCTGTAGGCTTCTGCGGGAGAAAAGAAATGGATGGCCTTCTGTGGCGCTGGACCCTGTATGCACAACCTTAGAAATCTTCCTGGGAAGATGCGCCGACTGTGCAGTCGTGGCACAATGGTTGCGCAGTTAACCAGCCCCTTTCCGATTAGACGTGAGGCCCCGCCACAGCGCTTCCTGCTGCTGCTGTTTTGCTGACGTCACACTACCCATCATGCTGTGGGGCTGCGTTCAAACATTCATGTCTATACTCACAGATCTGCGCTGCTTTCAACAGCCAGAGAGACTTCTTTTTTGCAGTGGGTATTGTTAGTTCAGAGACTCATAACTGGTCAAAATGCTGAAACACACACACACACACACACACACACAGACACACACACGTGTCTCAGCTATGTCACTGTATATGTATTGACCTAGGTTGTCAGAGCTTGGGGAATATTACAGGGAAGGAGGCAGGTGGGGAAGACTGAAATCCTGGCTTCCCGACAGCAGGAGTCTAGAAGGGGTGATGCACACATTAACCACAGCAGCTGTAGTTAGTTGCCCAAGATCAAGCCAGTCAAAATTCTAGCACGCAGAAGAGAGGGGGTCTCTGAGGGCCCACCCTTGGTGGAGGAGCTACTGACCCCTGGTGGGTGCTGAGGAAGAGAGAGTCGCCCTCCTTTGGGGATGTGGCTGATGGTAGGTTGCCCATGCTCCACAGCCACGTGCACAAGGCCAACACTAACTGGACTCAGTGACTTACTAGGAACAACAAAGCAGGAGCATTTGTGGTTGGGAGGGGCATAGAGTGGGCGTCACTGAGGAGGGAGGTCATAATGGGCAGATACATTCACAATGTGTATACATGTGCTTTTAAAGAATTAATATATTTTTTTAAAAAAACTGAAAACAAAATGCTAGAAGTTATCCACAAGAGATTAAGCAGCCTGCAGTGATAGGCCTGGCGCTTTAAATCTAATTGACCTGGTTCCCTTACATATGCATAACCTACAGATGTGTATCAACAAGGCCAAAAAAGGGGTCTACCAGATGTCCCCATTTCGTCACACCCAGCTGAATGGCTTATAAAATACTGTCTTGAATTAATTTTATAATTGTTTCACATATACAAATCATGTCTACTATAAGAGCAGATGGGGCAGAAGACATGGCTCAGTGGTTCAAAGCACTTGCTGCTCTTGCAGAGGGCTTGGGTGTGATCCCAGCACCCACACGAGGCAGCTCACAAGTCCCTGCAGCTCCAGTGCTAAGGTATTCAACGCCCTCTTGTGGCCTCCACAGGTATTGCCTGAGTGTGGGACACAAGGACAAGCAGGCACACACTTGGATACATAAATGAAAACAATTTTTAAAAATTTAAATATTAGAATAAAAGATAATCAAAGGACAAAAGAAGCAAATGTTTGGCCCTTGTTTGGAGCGAGCTCTAGGGTGCAATGGAAAGAAGTCTGAAAGAAAATCAGCATTTTTTTGAGTATTGTTTGGATGTTAGAAGACATTAAGAAATTACTGGACATGTAAGATAGTAACATGAGCCCTTATTTTACCTTATAGTTTTTAGGTATTATCTTACTGTTTTTATGTGTGTGTGTGTTTTTCTTGCATGTGTATCTATGCACCATGTGCACCCACAAAGGCCAGAGAGGACACAGACCTCACAGAACTGGAGTTACCAAATAGTTTCCATGTGGGTGCTAGAAACTGTTCCTGGAAGAGCATCCTCTGAGCATCCTCTCCAGTCCCTGGTTGCTTTATTTTACAAAGCTGTATGCCTTAGAGGTGCATCCCCAAGTATGTGTGAGTAAAACGACATGCTTCCTGAAATGTGTTTTAAAATCCAAATAATCAATGGGATGAATGTCTGTGAAAGCAAGGCCTGTATCATATACACACCAGGGGCCCAGGATACCTGTGTCATACACACCAGGGGCCCGGGATACCTGTATCATATACATACCAGGGGCCCAGGATACCTGTGTCATATACACCGGGGCCCAGAATACCTGTCATATACACACCAGGGCCCGGGATACCTGTGTCATATACACACCAGGGCCCAGAATACCTGTATCATATACATACCAGGGTCCTAGGATACCTGTATCATATACACACCAGGGGCTCTGGGACAGGGAAGATGCTGAAGTCTCTGCCTACAACATCCTGTCCTCCAGCTGGGAGAGGAATGCAGAGATGCTCCTGAGAGAATTTACAAAGCACAGTACCACCTCATCATCAAGAGAAAGAGAGAAAAAAGAACAAAGCTGAACAGTACTCAACAAGATTTTCATAATTTTTCTAAGAAATCTCCAACGCCTATTCTAACATTTCTATTTAAAAAGCGATGCTTCACAGGTCTCAGCAGTCCAGCTGATGACAGAAAAAAAAAGTAGCAACAGGTGGCTAAGTATCCGGAGAGGGAGGCAGGGGAGAAACTGCCAGTCATTCACTGCGGGGGGGGGGGGGGGGGTGAGGGGGGGGTGAGGGGTGGGGGTAGGTGGGGGTCAGAGGGGGCGGGAGGTGCAAGGTAAGGCGATTTCTCTGTTTTGGGAGCCAGCCTGGGAGTTCTTCAGTTGGTCTGGTGGCCATTCTTGGTTGTCTGCATCTAGGATTAACTCAAACCCAAGTGGCTGGGCACACCTGGGAGGAATTTTTTTCTTTTCTTTTTGGCTTTTCAAGACAGGGTTTCTCTGTGTGGTCCTGGCTGTCCTGGAACTTGCTCTGTAGTAGAGGTTGGCCCTGAAGTCAAGAGATCCTCCTGCCTCCACATCTCATTTGCTGGGACTTAAGGTGTACACCGCCTCCACCACCCAGCAGGACGTTTTTCTTTATTAAATCATTTGAAGTGGGAAGACCCACTTTTAAAAATTATTTTATTTATCTTCATGGGCATGGGTGTGTACCTGCTTACGTATCTTTGTGTCCCATACATGCCTGGTGTCCAGAAAGGCCAGCATCAGATCTCTCAGAACTGGAGTTATAGAGGGTTGTGAATCACCATGAGGGTTCTGGGAATTGAACCTGGGTCCTCTAGACGAGCAAACAGTGCTCTTAACTGCTAAACTATCTCTGAGGTGGGAAGACCCACCTTTAATCTGGGCCACACCTTCTGGTTTATATAAAGGACATGAAAGAAGAAAGCAACACTCCGCCTCTTTGCTCTCCCTGGGATGTCTATTCACAGGCGTATGAGGCTATTTCTCTGGGATTCTGATGTACACTGAAGAACAACTAAGACATACAGCCCTGTGGATTCTGTTGGTAGACAGCCACTGTTGTACTAGCTGGACCACAGCCTGTAAGCCAGCGGTTCTCAACCTCTGGGTTGGGACTCTGTTGGCAAATCTTGCTCTTTTTAAAAACTATCTATTTATTTTTTATTTTATGTAAATTGATGTTTTACCTGCATGCATGTCTGTGTGAGGGTGTCAGATCCCCTGGAACTGGAATTACAGACAGATGCGAGCTGCCATGTGCATGCTGGGAATTGAACTTAGGTCCTTTGAAAGTTCAAACAAAGTATCTACGGTTAGGGTAGGGGTCATAGGGCAGGAAAGTGGGTCACGGTACATACACACACATGCATGCACACACACATGCACACTCACACACATGCACACACACATGCATGCACACACACATGCATGCACACACATGCATGCACACACACATGCATACACACATGCACACACTCACACACATGCAAACACATGCATGCACACACATGCACACTCACACATGCACACTCACACACATGCACACTCACACACATGCACACATGCATGCACACACATGCACACTCACACACATGCACACACACATGCATGCACATGCATGTGCACACATATGCACGCACACTTTTTTAACCTCACATTAATTTTTATGGAGGTTCATAATATAGATTGTTTCTATTTGAAAACTTTTGTCAGGGGTTGAGATGACTTTTAAACATATGTGTATTTTATATCCATTTAGGCCTTACTGTCTTCAAAGTAGATGTTACCATAACTCAAACTAAAAAATACAATTTGGCCTTTGATAGTGAATACTTTATATGAAAAGGGATTATTACTAAAACATCTCTTTTGAGATTTATATAAAATATACTTTAATCAATAATATAACTTGTTTTAGACCATATATTTAGACAATGGCATAAATACTATAAATATATATAAAATACATACATACATACATACATACATATATACATATATGCATACCAAAAGTAAAGATCAGTGCATGCAATAGTCCACTAAATTCTTTTTTTATTACATTTGTCTATCTGGGGACAGTAGTACTATGACATACCTGTAGAGGTCACATCTGCTCCTCTACAGCGTGGTCCTGAGAACTGAACTCAGGCTGTCAGGCTTGGTGGCAAGCTCCTTTACCCACTGGTCCAGTCACCACCTAAGTCTACCAAGTTTTCTTTTTCAGAAATAAAATTACTCTGATGTGTCTGTGTCTGTCTGTATCTGGGTACAGGTACATTGTGTGTGTGTGTGTGTGTAAGTGTGTGTGTGTCTATAGAAGCCAAAGAGGGCACCAAATCCCATTCAGTTAGAGTCACAGGAGATTGAGCCACCTGGCATGGGTCTTGGGAAACTGAACTTAGGTCCTCTGCGAGATAAACAATGCTCCGAACCTTTGAACTCCTCTTCCTTCCCCTCAAGTCCATCTTATTTCTCAAGGTTCCTTTGTAGTCTCAGCCACCCATTCCCAGTTCTCCTTTTTTACTGAGACAGGGTCTCTCCGTATAGCTTTATCCTTGAACTCCTCTGTAGACCTGGAAGGCAGAGCTCCACCTGCCTCTATCTCAGGGTCTGGGATTAAAGGCATGCACCACGCCCGCCCGGCTACTTCTCCTTTTGTAATCCTCCGTAATAGTCAATCTGTTGTCTGTGCAACTCCACATAAAAATGATATGATTTTTACTGCTAAGCAACATTCCATTCTATTCTAATGTTCTCACCTATTTATGTGTTTATAGATGCCGAGGTGGTTTCTGATAGGGTAGTATTAGAAATAAGACTTCTGTGAGGCACTGTCCCTAAGCCCTGTAGGGGCAGATGGTCTAATTTTCTCTGGAAAAAATATCAATGAATAGAAAGTATGCACAATGTGACATGTGCACTCTTGCTGTGTTAAGAACACGAGAAAACGCTTCCTAAAGTAGTTGCATAACCTCTTTTTGTTCTGATCTCTGCCAGAGATGAGAGCTTCAATGGGAACACACTCGTCAATATCGCATGGTCAATTTTTAAAATTTTCACCCTTCTACCAAGCATGGGATTTTAGTTTGTGTTGCTGTATCACTGAAGACTAAAAGAGTTCATTTATAAAAGGCTCATTGGCTGTTGTGGTGTTTGCATAAATCTGTGGGACACGAGAGTTGAGTGCTCAGCTTTAAATGGTGAACTGTATGGTGTATAAATGATATCTCAAAACCGCTGTGATCAGTCATACCTGGTGTTCCAGGACTGCAATTCCAAGTTCAAGGCCTGCCCAGGCTATAGAGCAAATTCAACGCTAACCTGGGCAACTTGACTCTGCCTCAAAATAAAACATGCTTTCACGCAACTTGACTCTGCCTCAAAATAAAACATGCTTTCACGAGAAGGCTGGGGATATAGCTCAGTGCTTACCTTGCAAGTGTGAGGTCCTTGCCAGGAATCCTTAGCACCTAGCCTCAGAGAGACACTGCTCAGGATGGGCCATGGAGGCTGGCAAAGGACAAGTCTCCTGTGCATACCTCTTATATGTGGATCTTCGTTGTTTGGATAAGGGACAAAAGGAAGGAAGGAGGAAAGGAGCCGGTACATTCCTTATTTAAGGTTACATGGGGTTGGGGGGCTGGAGAGGGGCTCAGCTCTGAGTATTTACTGCTCTTTCAGAGGACTGGGGTTTGGTCCTTGCACAACCACCTGTAACTCCAGCTCCAGGGGATCCAGTGCCTTCTGACCTCTGTGAGCATTTGCAATCACACAGGCGACCCCCACACATGCAAACCCAACATAATTAAAAACAAAATTAATTTTTAAGAAATAGGGCTAGGCAAGAAGGGAACTTCCCCTAATCTTTGAGCCAGAATTCTTAACTCAATAACTAAACTACTGCGTCCCAAGATGTCGTAAACTGGAAGTTCGCAGATGTATCAAGTTTAGCCCACAGAATGTTTGGAAAATTGTGAATTTGTTAACATTTATAAGTCAGAATATTTTTTTTAATTCCTATTTCTAACTTCTGGGGGCGGGGAGGAGATTCTGACAACGGGACAGAGTGCTGGTTTTACTCAGCAAGGATTAATGGATTATCAGTATAAACTGGTGTCCAGGGTATTATAGGGTAGGCCTGCTGGCTCTGACTCTAAAACTAGGAAAGAGAATGCGCCAGAATCAAGGACACAAACTTGGTGAAGGGCTGGAGGAGGTGGAGGGCTCAGAGCCACACTGAGATGTCCTGGTCTTTATTCTTTATCTGTCTTTCCCCTGGAGAGTTACCACAGAGCTAACTACACACTTGTTTGTGTCTGGTGCTGGTTTCCTAGTGGAGACTAAGACCCCTAGCATCATAGAATGTTCTTTTCACAATACAGTATTCTCCCCTCGGCCACAATTTCACTTTCTGTGGTTTCAGCTGCCCATAGTCAACTGTGACTTGAAACTGTGTGATGGAAAATTCCAGACATAACTATCCCTTGAGTTTTAAACTTCCACGTTTCCAAGTAGTGTGATGAAATCTCTTGCTGTCTTGTTCCATCTGTGCTCTCTGCTGCTTGGGATGTGGATGGCTTCTTTGTCGAGTGTCCACACTGTATGTGCTACCCTCCCTACAGGGACACAGTAGCTGTGTGCCCTGGCTCTCAGAGCAGTTGCTGCAACACTGCAGTGCCTGGGTCCAAGTGACTCTCATTTCACTTGGTCTTGGTCCCCAGGTTTGTAAGTAGTGATGCAGGAAATACTAATAATGTATGGCCATAATTATTTGATTACTTTCTAGTTATTATTGTTAATCTCTTAGAGTCCCAAATTTGTAAATGTTTATCACAGGAATGTATCTGCAGGAAAACCCAGTATATTATAGGGTTGTCCTGAGAACACCTGCAGTTGCAGGCATCTGTTGGTACCCTACACGTCTCCCATGGACAAGAGGATTATTCAGCCCTTCACTGAGACCGGTGCCTGCCACCCAACACACACCCCACAAGGATCTACTGACAAAGGAGCGAGCTAACGAGCTGATGACAACGGAAGCTAGGCAATCTTTAAGAAACCAACGTCCTACCGCTCCCTTTTACACGGTACACGCAAGGACACAATTCTACACAGAGTCACAACTCTTTAACTGCTGCTGCCTCAGAACAGCTGCAGCCCTGGGGATGTACCTTCCACACAGACATTTGTCACTGTTTGCCTTCTCCTGGGGGTTACCTGTGCCCGAGCCTTCTATCCAGCCCCTCACTTGGTTCATGCTCAGCAAAAGTCCTGAACATTCCAGAAGGAAGCCCACTGGGGGAATCCACTAGTCACCTGCACATGCTGCAAAGTGGCGGGCTTCTGGAAACATCCCAACACTTTCCACAACAACACGGGACATAAAACTGTTCATTTTCCCATCTGTGCCACGAAATAAGAACAGGCTGTCACAACCCCCTAAGGACTGGATGTTCCCGTACACAGTCCACACTCCCATGAACCCAACTCCCCCACATACACACACATCTTTCTATCTTCCTTTTCTGTGGGATGTAGAAAAGCTTTGCCCTGACCTTGGCTGTTTTGCCTCGTTAGCCTCTGTGACTTAGGAACGCCACACCACTCTGCTTTTCTTTGCCCTTTTCAGAGCCCAGGATAACTGTTTGGCGCACACCCTGCAGGTGCGGCTTTCTTCACCACTCCTCAGTGGGTAGAGTCGGGTGACACATTTCAGCAAGGCAGCTGCAGCAGCTTGTTTCCTGCTCCTCTCTACAGAAGGCTCCCCATGATGGGATGTCCCACCGCCGCTGCTGGCCATGTTAAACTGGATTATCTGCTAGCTACTGAACCACAGAACGTTTCATCCTCCTGGACACTAGTAAGTTGACTATTAAGTAATTCATGTAAGAGTTAATAAGAACTTCCTCAGCCTGAAAATGGTGTTCTACTATGTAACCTTGTTTTTTAGAACCAAGATGAGATGGTATGCAGAATATCAAAAACTACAACTTCATTACATTCTGTAAAGAAAAATGTTAGCTGGGCTTGGTGTTATATGCCTGGAATTCAAGCACTTGGGAGATGGGGGCTGGGAGGATCAAACTCAAAGTCATCCTCAGCTTGATAGTGAGGTACGGGCTAGCCCGGCCTACATGAGACCCTTCTCCTCTCCCCCAAAGAAAGAAGAAGGGAGAGGAGGGGAAAAAGAGAGGTGGATACATACATATACGCAAAGAGACAGATACAGACGCACAGAGAAAGAGGACACATCCATCCACCACCCACCTTCTCATCAATGGAGAAAGAACAAATACGGCAAATGTTGGCACCAGACGCTGGTACCAATGTTGGTACCAGATGTTGGTACCTCCTGCCTAGCATTTAGGAGAGTCTGGGTTCTACCCTCAGCACTCCCAAAAGAAAAGGTTAAAAGTTAATCTGTTGAACCAATACCGGTACTCATCCTGAAAGTCACAGAGCCCTGACTCTCGGGACACTAGGACAGAAGCCATCCACAATACAGGATTACAAAAGGACTGCTTCTCCTGGACAGTGTCAAGTGACCACATCCACTGCTGAAACTGACAATATGCACAGAGCAAGAAGAGGTGTCCATCTGTCTATGGAGTTAACTTTCTTAATCCTCCCAACTATAACAACCATGCCCTGGAGAGAACAGGCATGACCACACGTACACTAGAAAGCTGAGGACCAACTCTCGGGCGCATGCAGTCTAGTCAAGTGCTCTACCACTGAGTCACATCCACCTGTAAACAGCACGTAGAAACAGGAAACAACAAAAATGGCTGGGATGTGGCTTGGCCTGAAGACTGATCTCCTAGCAATGCATGAAGCCTTGAGGTCGAACCCTAGAACCACATGAACAAGGCATGGTGGTTAAAAACACACAAAAAACAAACAAACAAACAAAAAAACCTAAAACACCAACCTATGGACAGGAGGCAGAGACAGGAGGATCAGAAGGTCAAGGTCAATCTCAACTATGTAACATGCATGCCCCATGTTTAAATTTAGTGCACAGAGAGACAACAGAGACAGAGAGACAGACAAATAAACAGAGACAGAAAGACAGAATTTGAATTTAAGTTCTGATCTAATTTTTACATCCTAGGTAAAACGTAGTTTCAAGGAGTTGGAGAGCAGGCTCAGAGGTCAAGAACATCAGCTGCTCTTCCAAAGGAGCCAGATTTGATTCCCAACAACCACATGGCAGCTCATAATAGCTCTGTAACTCCAGTTCTAGGGCATCTGATACCCTCTCTGCCTTCCATAGGCACTGAACTCACACATGGTACATAGAACATGCAGGCAAATGCCCATACACACAAAAAATAAAATAAAATAATAAAAAGTAGTCTAATTTAAAGTAGTTTTTAAAAATGTCACTTGCTGGTTTTAGTGTGAGGCATTCTAGGAATTGAGTTTTCCTGTTTTTGTTCTTGTTTTTTTAACCAACCAGCTATCAATAGCAGACACGTTGAGGCTTACATTTTGAATATAAAATATATTCACAGCTTTCATGGTATGCTAATAAAGGATAATAGTAGAAGAAAGAAGAGAGAAGTGTCAGGGAGAGGGAAATCCATGACTGGAGAGGAACGTCCCTCAGCCTGGGTTCTATAAATTAGAAGGAGAGGCAGCGAGTCCTCAAGCTCAGAAACCTCCATCATTGGTATTATTCTTGGGAAATGGGCTGCAAAGGCAGCCAAAGATCTGAAATGGCAGGCTTTGAGTCCACAAGGGGGATCCTACTAAAGATCAGGCCTTGGGGTGCTCTCCAGCTCAGAGCCTGGGCCTCACAGGACTTACTATTTTATAGTCTTGGCACACGGCTTATCAACAGCAGGGATTTTGAAATGTTTGCGAAATGTTTGCTAAACTGAGTCATTTCTTCTTCTTTTGAAATGACCGGAAGCTGGGCGAGATTTCTCCGTCCCACGTCTGTCCAAACGGTCTGCATGCCTGTCCTCATCTCCAGGGTAGTTTGCAGTCCAGAACTGTGGCCTTTCGACAAGACACGTTCCTTCAATGCTTTGTCTCTGCCAGTAACTGAACCTCAGCAAGTCATGATAAGGCCGTTCCTGCATCCTGTTCTAAGATCTCTAAAATCTCTACTGGCGGCTCTTCTAGAGAACCTGACTGAGTTTAATTCTCAGCACCCAACACAGTGGCTCACAAGTGTCCCTAATTCCAGTTTCAGGAGATCCAGTGCCCTCTTCTGGCCTCTGAAGGTACTGCATGCACACAGTGCACAAACATAGAAGCAAAGGAATCACTTATATACCTAATATATATAAAGAGACGCTTTTAAAAAATTCTGTTCTGTGTTAATTTTCTCACAGAAAGGCCTGAGCTGTTCAAGTTTCTCTCACCCTCTCCCCACCCCTTATTTTAACACCCCCCCCCCATTATTTTCTTCTTTCTATTTTTAAAAAGAGCTCTACCTAGCCCATGTTGACCTAGAACTTGCTGTGCACTTGAGAATGACCAGGAACTCCTATCCTCCCATCTCTACCTCCCCAGTGCAGGAACTCCAGATATGCATTACCATGCCTGGTTTTCCAGGGTACCAGGAATCTAACCCACGGCCTGCTGTATGCTAGACAAGCATGCTACCAGCTGAGCTATTTGCCAGACACACAGATTTCTACTTCAAGCATCTTTTGATTTTTGTGCCTGTAGATTATGGGTTGCTTACTCCCTGGGTGGGAAGTTCAAGTCTCAGGCCCACTGTGACCGATCCGTGTGTTTACATTTGCTTCTCCGCCTTTGGAGGCAGCAAGAGGTCAGTCACAAACTGTAAGCTCCTCTCACTCCAGAGTCTGCCAGGCAGATGCAAACGAGAGGACAGAAAGAACTGTGGCTGCAGCTGTCTCAGCACCCCACCCATCTTACCCCAGCTCACCAGATGATCCTCATTCCATTCCCCGATGACCACATGAGGCTAAGACAGCAGAGACATAAAGGAAGTAACACAGAATGTGTGAGCGTCCTGGAGCAGCTCTAGTGGGAACTCAGTAAACATCACCCCCCTTTCCTTTGCCTCCATGAACCAGGCTGAACATCCAAGAGTGGTTTTTAGTAGCATCTGTTTTACTTTCAAAACTTTACAAAATCTACCCACAGAAAGTTTGGTTGGGTGTGTGTGTGTTGGCACACTCCATCTTTTTTGTTCTTTGACACAGGGTCTCTCATTGAACCTAGAAGTCGCCAATTCAGCTAGACACACTGGCCTAAGAGCTCTAGGGACCTTCCATGTCTGGCTGGAAGTACTGGGACTCAGACCCCTGCCTGCTCACGTTTATGTGCATCTTCCTGCTAGCATGGCAGGTGCCTAGCCCACAGAGCCATTTCCCCGGGACGTCTGCTTGCATTCCCAGATTCTCTTTTGCAGACTAGAGCTCGCCATGAGCACTGGCATCAACAAATGTGGGACTTTATTTACTTACTAAAAAATTAATTTTGCAAGCTGGGTGTTGTGGCACAAACTTGGGAGGCAAAGGCAGATGGATCCCTATGAGTTTGAGGCCAGCCTGGTCTACAGAGCAAGTTCCAGGCCATCTCAGGGCAGCAAGACCCTGCCTCAAAACTTTCTTTTTAGTCTGTGCATGTGTATCCACGTTCCTATTGAGTGTGTGTGTGTGTGTGTGTGTGTGTGTGTGTGTGTGTGTGTGTGTGCATGCATGTATAGGCCGAAAGTCAATGTTGGGTGTTTTAGGGTTTCTATTGCTTAGACAGGGAAGGGTTTATTTGAGCTCACAGTTCTACATCACCAAGGGAAGTCACAGCAGGCAGGAACTGACAGAAGCCATGGAGGGGCACTGCTTACTGGCTTGCTCAGGGCTTGCTCAGCCTGCTTTCTTACAGAACTCAGGACTACGTTCCCAGGAATGACCCCACACACAGTGAGATGGGCCCTCCCATATCCACCATCAATCAAGAAAATGCACCTCAGGCTTAACCACATCCAATCTGGTAGGAGCATTTTCTCCATTGAGGTTCCCTTCCCAAATGACACAATCTTAGCTAGCACACTCTTCACTGATTTTTTTTTTTTTTCCCTAATGAGTCAGGGTCTCTTGTTGAACCCAGAATTCATGGATTCCAGCAAGACAAGAGCTATCCAGCTGGCCCTAGGGATCCTGTCTTGGCCTCCCAAGTGCTGGAATTACTAGCAGCTTCCATGCCTGGCTGGCTTTCACATGAGCTCTGGGGATATGAACTCCATCTCCCTAGCCCAGTAAACGCTGGATTTTCTTAAATTGATCCATGTACGAGAATTCTCAGACCTTTTTGGCTTGAATCTGCTGACGCTATCCTTGTCTGTAAAAGCCTGCAGCTTTTGCAATGTTCACTAGCTCCTTCCCAGCTCCTCCCGCAGCTCCTCTCGTGAGCCCTGCCAGGGATTTCTCAGTTTTATCACTCTCTGGAGAGAACGCCTTCCTTTGGTGGTCTTCCTTCCTACCAAATTCCTCCTGGTTTCCTCCTTTGAGTTTAAGCTGTCGTGGTCTATTTTTTAACTTAAAAATGAATTGGAGACTTTTATTTATTGGTGTGTCTCTGAGTATGTGACATGTACAGGTGCCCAAGGAGTCTAGAAGAAGACACTAGATGCCGCGGGGCTGGAGTCTCGGCGGTTGCACCGTCTCAGGGATGTGGATGCTGGTCCTCTGCAGAGCAGCCAGTGTTCTTCGTCTTCTCAATCGCTGAGCCCGTTTTCTTCAGTATTTTGTTTTCTGCGCATGGGTGTTTTGGCTGCATCTCCTGTCTGTGCACCGCATGCATGCAGTGCCCACGAAGGCCAGAAAAGAGCATCAGATGCCCTGAAACACAGGCGTTTGTGAGCTGCCGTGTGGAGTTTGAGAATCAAACTGGGGTCCTGTGGAAGAGCAGCTGGTGCTGAGACAGTTTTTTAAGTAACCTAGGTGGGCTTCAAATGTGTAATTCTCCTGCCTCAGTCTTTGAAGTACTAGGATTACAGGCTTTCATTCCAAGTCTATTTTCTAATTTCTTAAAATTGATGTTTAAATGACTGATTTTTTTTCTAATAAATGCAAGTAACTCTATAAATTTTCCATTAAGGTTACTATTAGCTTTACCCAAATTCTAACATGTAGTAACATTCTCATAATTACTTAGTTGAAAGTATCTTCTAATTTACATGATGTTTCCCATTGGTCCAGTGATGAGACATTTACTGATTAATTGCAAACACACAGAGAGGGGGGCTAGTTATTCTTCCACAATAGGATTCTACCTGTGGTCAGAAACATAGTTGATATCGGTTCTGGGAAGTCTGCTTTATGCAGTGTCTGCAGCCTCCCTTTCATTTACTGAGTAAGGTCTTAGCTCTTTGTTGTGACGAAACCCTGGTGACCTGGCTCACTGCCCGCTCTCCCTGAGTGCCAGCAGCCATCCATCCTGTGTGCCAGCCCGCTCAGGTCCTCCTGAGGCCGCTTCTCCCACCTAGTGCCTTGGCTACACCCCCCTCTGGTCTTCACTCTTCCTCTCTGTGGGGGTGCTCTCGCACTGCGGGGATCCCATCATGGCAGCAAAGGCACATGGGAAGTTCACCTCCTGGAGGCAGAAGTGTGAGGCAGAGGCTGGGGCAGGGACAGAGACTGGGGCAGGGACAGAGGCTGGGGCGGGGGCAGGGGTAGAGGCTGGAGCAGGGGTAGAGGCTGGAGCAGGGGCAGAGGCTGAGGAAAAGCCGGAGGTGGAGGTGGAGGCTGTCCCTATCACATCACAGTGCAGCAGAAAGCAGGAACAAGGTGAAGACCCCCAAATGTCACCCAAGGACTAAGCACACCCTTCTGACTCTCTCAGACTCACTTGTCTGTCTGTCTGTCCTGCTGTTAGCCATCTCCTTCACTGCAAAGCTCAGTGTGTTTCTTAAAATGCTTAAACATCCTCTCATTGGCTGTTCTCCCCTAACTCAGTAATCGTAGTGGCTACTGAACTATGCCTAAGCCATCTCATGAACGTGTTCCTAAGAGCACATCTAGTGCTGACACTCTCCAGAGTAAGACTGGTCTCTGGACCAGCCATACGTTCTTATGCAATAGGACCCTGACCTAAAGGTTCGCTGTCACCCCTCCACTTCTGTAAACAACGCTTGCTTTCTGTATGGTCACAATTATATCTTAATTGTGGGGTTTTTTTCCCCCTTAACAACTGATACCAACTGGAGGGTGGGGCTGCTTACCACTTATCAGTTTGGGACAGCCCCACCTTGTGGTTAATAAAGTCTCCTCTCAGGAGTTCTTCTCTCAGGTACCCTGAACAGAACAGACTTAGCATCCCACACAAGAGCAGCCTTCTCCAGGCCCTAGCGCCCTCTCCTGCTCTCCGGTCTGACTAGTATGCACCGCCTTGTTCATCCCCTGTGAGTCCAGGCTTGAGCTGTGGGCTCCAAGAAGCCTGTCCTGTACCCCAGCCCATCCCTTAAATATTCATCTTAAAATATCAAGTTAAGGTGACCACAGACGTTCTTCAAGGTTGATTCGCAGTCAAGGGCTACCATGTGCTCCTGTCTTAGCCCACAGAACACCAACTGCGCTGAGGTTTTTAAAAAGCTTATCTTTCTCAATCAGACTGCAGTTTCCTCAAAAGTAGAAGCAAACTCTAATGTAATTTTGGTTTCACAAATTAGGTCAAATCAATTTTGAGCTGAAAAATGATTGCCCTAGTCATACAGACTGAGAGAGTAACTTGTTCAATGAGCGATTATATGGACGTGGAATGGATTTTGCTGAAAAAATGAGGGAACGTATCCCCAATTTTCCATGCCAGACACTATAATCCTACTGTGGGAAGTGGTGGCAAGAAAACCAAGAATAGGGACTTCAAGGTCATTCTTGGCTTCAAAGCAGGTTTGAGCCCAGCCCAGGGCGGGGGGGGGGGGGGGACTACAGGAGCCTAAGACTTCAGAAAAGCAACAATGAAAATCATAATTAATTAATTCTAGACACTCAAATAGACATTAGAAACACAGACTACCACAGCCACCAACCAGCTCCTCCCCCCTCTCCCCACGTCCTCCCCCCCTCCCCACAGGCCCCTCACTGACAGCACTGGGGCTTGAGAAATTTTCTAAGATTCCACTCACCTGGAGCACTTCCCCCAGCTCCCCAGTGACCACACCACCTGTCACAGCACAGATTTCTCAAGATCTTCCTCAAGCTGGCTCCTTCGCATCTCTAAAAACCCCCTTCTCACTTGGTCCTTTCTCAGTCTCTTCCTATGACCCTCAGCTATGGATGTGTGGGACATCTCGTGTCCTGATACCTTTCTCCAGTCCTCACGCCCACAGGGATGGACCTGCCTAAAGAAGCCGCCCTGGGCAGCAATCCTGACAGATGAGTAGCTGAGATCTCCTCTGGGCTTCTCTAGCCCAGAGCTGTGTGGGTGGCATCCACCTGACGCGGAAGGTGCTGTCAGGGCTATGTGCGTTAATGTTCCCTTGTAACCCAAGATCCCGATTGGCATCTTGTCACCTGCTGGAGTCGAGGGAAAGAGATTAGCTGGCTCTCAGGGTTTCCTGACAAGTTTGGGGCTTCTCAATCTAAAAATAAGCACAGGCACACGGACTCAAATACACACCCACGCAAACACACACACTCAAACACACTCACGGATGCACGCACATAACATAAAACTATTTTGCCTCTTTTTGCCTCCCTAAAGCAAAGCATCTTTGAATTAGTTTTATATCTTTTTTAAAGAGATTTGTTTATGTATTATATGTAAGTACACTGTAGCTGTCTTCAGACACACCAGAAGAGGGCATCAGATCTTATTTCAGATGGTTGTGAGCCACCATGTGGTTGCTGGAAATTGAACTCAGGACCTCTGGAAGAGCAGTCAGTGCTCTTAACCACCGAGCCATCTCTCCAGCTCGTTTTTATACTATCTTTATATTAGTTTATATTCTTTCCTTCTATCCCTTGGCTATAATTTAGCTCTCCCTGGCCTTCATTTTCATTTTTCCCCTCTGTCTTTTTAAATGTTCCCAGGTAAGGAAAACGATGAAGTTGTGTTGGTAGTGACTTAAGTTTACAGCTGTAAGGAATCTAAAATGTAGTTTTTAAAGAACCTTTGGTTTACCTGCAGTGATAAAAACCAAGCTACCTCCAGCTATGAGCCATGAGGTATGACCCGTGCAGTACTTCAGCAGTGAGGGCCACACGGTCTTCCTGTCTTCCCTCTGCTAGGTGGGACCGTGTGAGGCACATGATGGCTCAGCCTGACTGGCTCAGACCTGATTTCTAAGCACCCAGGAAAAAGCTGGTCACCGCACAGCTTTTCTATAATTCCAGCACTGGGGAAGCAGACACAGGGGAATCCCCAGAGCTGGCAGGCTCCAGGTTCACTGAAACCTGACTCAAAAACCAAAGGGGAGAACAATCCGTGGGCTCCACATGCCTGTGTGTGTGCGCAAAGGTGTGTGTGCACATGTCCTCCAAGCTCTATTGCCAACACTAGTACTAAGAAGTGGGTGGTGGGGCAGTTTAAGAGGTAGAGCTGATTGGAAGGCAATGAGGTTTTAAGAGTACCATGTTCTTGAGGGATTAATGCTTGTCAAAGAGGACATGTTGTAATAATGCAAATCTACCTTGAGACCCCAGCGCTCAGGAGGCAAGGCAGGCAGAGCTCTGTGAACTAAGGCCAGCTTGGTTTATCCATGCAGTTCAGAGCCATCTCTCAGTAAGTAGTCACAGACAATCTTGAACTTCTGCTCTTCCCGACTCCTTACCACCACACCGGGTTTATTTGGTGCTGGGGACTGAATACAGGGTTTCATACATGCTAGGTGGGTTCTCTACCACCTGAGCTGCATCCCCAACCCTGAAAACTAAGGCCCCACGTTAGGTATTTTTTATAGAAATGCAAATGGATTAGACGCCACGTTCTGCGTTCCTCTTTGAAGTGACGTGGACACAGTGGTAGAGCTACAGGACACTGCGGGATGCCACTCAGATGCCCCGTGGAAAAAAAGATCTGCTCACCAGCTGCTGTGATCATGGCAGAAATCCCCCAGCTGTCAGCACTCTGAACTAAAGGCCACCGTAGGCTCCGAGGTCATGTCCCCTCTCTGGGGCAGCCCTGAACCTGTGAACAGTGGTGACCGAGGAACCACAAGCAAACTCCCTTCCCTCCAATTCAAAGGGACCAGTTCAACCCCCGTCTCCACAGTACAGTGAGGTTGTTACTGAGAAGGAACCACGGTGTGACTTCTAACGTGAGTGTCCCTGGCATTCCTCCGCTTTCCTTCCTGTCCACCCTGGTGAGCTCATCCCACGCTGAGTTTCATATCAGACTGTGCTTCCCTCAACACCACCATCTTGCCCAGCTGCCTCACATAAGCGCTGACTCCATACTTCCCATCAGAAGCACACAGACACACTGGGAAGGGAGCTATGCATACACACAAAATACAATTAAAAGATTATTTTCTAGAGGGTAAATGAGGCCATAATTGATTTGTAAACCACTCTGAGAAAAGGGGGCTTTAAAATGATTCTAAATTAAATATTTCCACCTTGCTTGCAACCAAACAAAAACAATTACTAAATACATAAGAAAGAGTCACAAATCAAGAAGCCAGCAATGCCACAGGCCTTTAATCTCAGGACTCAAGAGGAAGAGACAGGTGGATCTCTGTGAGTTTGAGGGCTGCCTGATCTACATAGGGAGTTCTAGGACAGTCAGGGCTATACAGAGAGACTTTGTATCCAATAAAAACCCAACAAACACCCAAACAAGCCAACAAAAATAACCCACTAAGACTCTCTGCCAGTAATGAATATTATTTTAATTATGGAACATCTATTTTAAAATACGTTTACATTAATGTATGTATTGTGTGTGTTTATGTATGTGTGAGTGTGTGGGTAAAAGTGCATATGGAGATCAGAGGACAACTTGCTGGAGCCGGTTCTTGCTTTCACGAAGTGTGTTTCAGGGATCGTGCACGGGATGGCAGGCTTGTGGCAAGTGTCCTCCACTGAGCTTGTAATCAGCTATTTCGAATGCTCACCACGGCCTAGTGCTAAGAGGTTTACTTAGATTATCTCACTGTTAATCTTAGGTTCGAAGAGTGAGAACATAAGTGGCCCAAAGCTGCAGAGCCAGGACTCAGTGTCAGGTGGGGAGGCTCCGGAGCCTCGCTGCTCATATGCTAGCACACTGCACCACCCCTAATGTCTCCCACACTGCTCTGTAATCCTCTGAGCGACCTGTAAGAGAAGAGGGAAGGTGATGGGCACTTACGTGTGACTCAAAAACCCATTCCTTTCCCTCTCGCTCCTCTGCTGCCTCAGAGGATGGCTCACACAGTGTCCTGACTTCTAGGTACCCACAGTTGTCTTGGCCAAAAGCCATCCTAAGTCAGTGCTGTTGCAACCAAAGGGTTCTGCTGCCCCCTTGTGGCCCAGGCTGACCGCTACTCTGTGATGCTCTGGTATAGAGCTGAAATACCATATAAAGGCACTTGGCCACCAGACACAGATCAGCAGGAGGTCACTCTGATTGGCTCAAAGTGGAACAGATTTAATAACTCGAAAATGTGATTTTGGCACTCCTCTGTGCCAACTATGGCTCATAATAAGAAAGCTCATAATAATGACATGTTAGAGCCCAGAGGAAAATGTTTCCAAACTATTTTACAATAAAAGGAATAGAATAGGCAGTGGCACTGGCTTCGAGTGATGGTAAACACTGTAGAGCAATGCTGGACCCGTGCAGAAGTCCTGATACGTGTGGCTTGCATCTGAAGACACATCCTAGAAGCCCTTTCCTACCAGTGCATACAGGTCTTCTGGCTCCAGCCGCAGACTCATTAAATGGGAGCCGTAATTCATTAATTTGTTCCCTACTGATAAATACCTAAATAGCTGCCAAGCACTTGCTATTAAAAAAAAACAAAAACAAAAAACAAAGAAACAATGTCGGATTAGAGAGATGGCTCAGCCACTAAGAGCACTCACTGTTCTTACAGAGAACCCAAGGGATCCAATGGCCTCTTCTGGCCTCAGGGCACCAGGCACACACGTGGTGCATAGACACACATGCAGACAAGACACCCACACACATAAAAGAGAGAGGAAAAACGATGGTAGGAACAAACACACAGAAAATTCTGCAGTGGGTAACTCTTCGGAATCTGTGGGTGAACTCTTGGGAGTGGGCATACTGGGTCAAACAGCATGGTGGGCACACATGTGCACACATAAACACCCACAGAGAGACACTCTCACACACACAAACACACAGACAGATAAACACACACACACATTCATATGCTGACACAGGCAGATAGATACACACAGACACACATAGATACATACAAAGACATAAACACAAATAGACAGAGACAGTATACACTCAGACACACACACATACAAACTTCCTCCAGCACTCTCTTTCCTTCTGGTCCTCCACTCTGCCTAGCTCTCTCTCTCTATCTCATGCTCACAGTTAATCGATATGCATGTGTGCAAATCTAGATGTGATCTATGCTTGTGTATATAGAAACATGAACATATGTACAATTTCCCGCCCTCTTCTGAATAAATGAAGACATGTATACCCAAAATAGAACAGTGCTCTTAAGAGGACGCTGTAGGCAACCAGACAACCACCTTCGAGATCACGCTGTGGCTTCAAACATTTTTTAACTTATAGTTGGGCTTTTTGCCAGCACACTGCCGTGGACTCACGGGGGAAGATCAGATAGGAAATACTGGCTTCTATGAAAGCCTTCTGGTTCTGAGGCTCTCACAAAGTCCATTGAGCCAGAGATGGATGTGTGGGTATTGGAGAAATGGCTCAGTGCTTAAGAGTACTAGCTGCTCTTCCAGAGGACCCAGGTTCAGTTTCCAACACACACACACACACACACCACGGTGACTCACAACCACCTGTAACTCCAGTTCCAGGAGATTCAACACCTCTTTTGGTCTCCTGGGGCTCCAGGAATATACATGATACACAGATATACATAAAAGCAAAACAACCACATTCATCAAATCAAATAAAATTTAAGAATAATAAAAAAATAAAGTTGTCTCTTTCATACTTAATTTTTTAAGATGTATGTTTCGAATGTGTGTGTGTGTGTGTGTGTGTGTACACGTACTGTATATGCATGTTCACCTGTGTGCCAGAGGAGGGCATCAGATCTCATTACACATGGTTGTGAGCCACCATGTAGGTGCTGGGAATTGAACTCAGGCCCTCTGGAAGAGCAGCCAGTGCTTTTAACTGCTGAGCCATCTCCCCAGCCCTCATAATGAATTTTAAGAATTGTGCTTCCATGTTTCCCTTTTTATAATGAAATTAAAAATTCTTCATCATTCAAGAAACTCATGAATTTTACTTGTTTACTTGTTTTTGGTTTTTTTCTCTTTCATCTTGAAGTGTTGGGGATCCAACCTGGGCAGATCAACGTCATGGCTTTAGGCATGTATTCTATTCCTTCTGTATTGTGTGTGCATACTCATTTCCAGGTGGACGCACATACATGTGGAGCAAGTGCATTTGGAGGACAACCCCAGATCTTATCCTCACAAACGCTGGCCACTCCCTTTGAGACAGGGTTTTTCACTGGCCAGAGCTCATCGGTTAGGCTATCCTGGCTGCCAGGGAGCCGAGGCCCGGGCTAGCACTCCCAGGGACTGAGAGTCTATGTGCACACTAATACCCTTTTTACACAAATTCTTGGGAGCTAAACTCTGACCCTCATGCTCACAAGGCAAGAACTTCACCAATTAGCCACCTTCCCAGTCATGGCTGGTCCTTTTCTGTAGTGGTGAGTCACCATCAAGCCAGATATGCCGTCCTATGTCATAACCCTAACACTGAGGAGTCAGGAACGAGACGAAAGCCAACCTGGGTTGGTCCGGAATGAGAGACAACCTGTCTCCACAACCAAAAGCAAAAAGTCGTCAGGTCACAGATATGCAACTTACAGTACAGCTATGTCCCATCAACCCTCAACTGGAAAAGATATTTAAGTTGCAATGCATGCAATGGAGGAGCTGGAAATATGGCTCCATGGTTAGGAACACTCACTGTTCTCCTAGAGACTCAAGGTCAGCTCGCAGCAGGCATGTCAAGCACCTCACAACTGCCTGTAATTTCAGCTCCAATGGATCTGGCTTCTACATCCAGTGGACCTGCATTCACATACTCAGTACATATATGCACACACACACACACACACACACACACACACACACACACACACTTGAAAATGGCTCAGATGGTGCATGCTTTTAATCCCAGCATTTGAAAGCAGAAGCAGGTGGATCTCTATGAGTTCAAATTCAGCCTGGTCTACATAGTAAGTTTTAGATCAGTCAGAGATATTAATTCATATTCAGCCTGGTCTACATATTATGTTTTAGATTACTCAGAGATACATAAGTGACCCCGTGTCTCAAAAAACAAACAACAAACAAACACACAGGGAAAAAACTATCTGTAATTCTAGGTCCAGGGAGATCTGACACCTCTGCCCCTGTGGGTTACTGGAGAGGTTTGAATAAAAATGGCCCGCATAGGTTCATAAATTTGAATACTTGGTCCCAGCTGGTGGAACTGTCTGAGAAAGATTAGGAGGTGTCACCTTTTGGAGGAGGTGTGTCACTGGGGTGGGCTTTCAGGTTTCAAAAGCCCACACTATGTCTAGTCTGTCTATCTGTCTCCTGTTTCTTTCTCCCACTCCCTTGTTCCCTTCCTCTCTTGCACTAATGGATCAGATGTGAGCTCTCTCAACTACTGCTCCAATGAGCTTACACCTACCTGCTGCTGCCATGCTTCCTACCGTGATGGCTATGAACTATACTACCCTCTGAGACTCTGAGCCCTAAATTAAATGCTTTTTTTTTATAAGCTGCCCTGGCCATGGCATTTTTATCACAGACATAGAAAAGAAACTAAGGCGGCACCTAAACTCACATGCATATATGTCATCCACACGCAGACATGGGGGGGGGGGTTGTTGTCAGTATACACAGCAGGTGTCTTCCTTTGGGATGGCAGGCTCACTTCACATGTTTCTGAGAGAAGATCATCCATGTCTGACCCTAGATAATGCAGATAGTCATCGTCTGTCTAGGAGTCATTCTTCACAGTGTGACCAAACAGCATCCAGCTCAGCTTACAGGCCAGCAAGCACACACGCAGTCTTGAGACAAATACGGTTCCATGCTTTATCATACCACACTTGGGTAAAATGACCACATCCAAGACCAACACCTAATGAACTTAAGACGGTTTCACCAATGGCATTAAGTAAAACTGGCTTCTAATAAGGCTGAGTATCAGGGCCATGGTGGTGGCCCATGCCTTTGATCCCAGCACTCAGGAAGCAGAGGCAGGCGGATCTCATGAGTTTGAGGCCAAACTGGTCTATGAAGTGAGTTCCAGGACATCCAGGGCGTCACAGAGAAACCCTGTCTCAAAAAACCAGAACTAACTACATAAAAAGTCTGAGCCACCCACACTGTTTAGTGCTCCTGCGCTGTGCTGTAGTGTGAGCGTCTTTTGTGATGTCAGTGCAGATGACACAGGACAGGACAGCTGGCAGGAAGCCTCTTATTACTATGAGAGCGCTGGGAGGGAGCCCACGCACCGTTTCCATGGGAGACAGCCCCTTGCTTCTCTCAGAAAGAATACATGAGGCATGGCTCCCCTGCCTTCAATGTCAGGACATGCCACTGTTTGGTCCAGTTATTGTGGGCCTTCCTTCAATATTATTTTTTCCTGCATTGACTTTTCTACTTCTTACACAAACCTTTTATTGGATTTTTTGCTTCTGTTCAGTGTCAGGGGGTGGGGGGATTGTTTAGGATTCTATCTCGTTTTCAAATCATTTGTATAAACGTATAAAAATGCGCGCACGCAAGTGCAGGAACCCAGGAAGACCACAAGAGGGCGAAAGAGCCACCTAGAGGTTTAGTTACAGGTCTGAACCTCCTGAGTTCTGGGTGTTGAACTGGGGTTCTCCGCAAGAGCACCAGAGGATCCTAACCACTGAGCAATCTGTCCAAACCCTTCTGATGGTCTTTTTTTTTTTTTTTTTCCCTTCTGATGGTCTTAAAGTTATGTACTTTACATGCACTTTCTTTTCTTGGAGTAATTATCCCAGAAATGTCACCTGCCCATTTAACTTAACATGGGCATCCATGTATCTGTACTACTGTATATACTACCAAATAACGAAAGAAAAATGTAATAGTGGCTCCTGACACTCCGGTTTAGATGCTATCACCAATTAGCAACATAATAGCCTCCTTTAGTTTGTGATGATGCCAACGCTGATTGGGCAACACTGCCTGGAGGGTGGAACCAAGACTTACTTAAATTTACACCTGTGTTTACCATGGTCTTTGTCTTTCCTCCCACAGCCCCTCCCCCTGGAGTTCAAAATTCGTCAGCCCTTTACTGGTGGTGACTTTTCCTCAGCGTGCCTCTCATTCTTAAAATGCGGGTATCACTGCCCACCCAGTGCGCATGCGCAGGCGTCCTCAGCGGGTTTCTTCTGCTGCCCTTTAGAAGCCAACACTGTCCAAGCAGCGTGACGCTTTTTACTCTCTGGATGTTTTTCAGACAGCACCACCAAGTTACAATTCACATATAATAAACCGCCCCTCTAGAAGGCGTACAAACCGATGTGCGTTGTCAGTCATCATCTGGGACACTGGAACGTCATAACTAAGCTAATGAGCATGCTCTCCTTATGCCCCACTCATTCATGAGGTCCCTGATTTGCTTTTTGTCACAAACCTGAGAATTCTTTAGAGAATTCTGCATAAATATAATTACAAAGTATGCTCCTTATATTTGGATTCCTTCACTCGGAATAAATCTTTTGAGATTTGTGGAAGCTATTACAGGAATCAATTTATTCATTTGAATACTGAGTCGCGGTCCCACTTCGTCCACGCGCCACAATTTATTGTTCAGGTTGTTTCCAGTTTGGGCCGTTACAATAAAAGTTGTTAAACGCATCATTCGGCATGGGTTTGGGCGTGGGTATATGCCTTCGTTTCTCTTGGTGTGGTATGGCTGGAGGGATGCTGGGTGAATGTTAATTTTCAAAATATCGCCAGATTGGCTTTCAAAATGGCTGTACCGTTTTACGTCCCCACCGGCAGTATAATCACTGCTGCGGTTGCTGGCGTGTCGCTAACCTGATAGAGTCTTTTAATTTTTGCCGTTCTAAAGGTTTATTAGAGCAGTCTATTACCACAGCTTTAATTTGCATTCCTCCTAATTACTAATATGGTGAGCAGCTTTTCAAATGATCACCTGCCATCTGTAGGCCTGCTTTCTCGAGGCACCTACTTGTACCATTGCCCAGTTTTAATTGACCCTTTGTCTTCCTGTCCTGGGTGGTAAGACTTCTTAAGTGTTCGAAATCCTCCACATGAAAGTCGAAAGAAGACAAAGATGGGAGACGGAAGACAGTAGTGGGGGAGGTGTCCAAATCTTTCTCAGTGTGTGTGTGTGTGTGTGTGTGTGTGTGTGTGTGTGTGTGTGTGAAAACAGAAAAATGGAGCTGGAGAGTGGGTTGAGAGTACTGGCTGCTCTTTCAGAGGACCCAGGTTCAAATCCATCACCCACACAGCTCTCAAGTGTCTGTGGCTCCAATTCCAGAAGCTCTAACACCTTCCTCTGGCCTCCACAGGCACGGTATAAATGTGACACACATGGATGTATATACAAAAGTATTTATTTTGTCTTCATTGGTGTTCGGCCTGCATGTATGTCTGTGTGAAAGTGTCAAAACTCCTGGAACTGGAGTTACAGAACTCAGGTCCTCAGAGAACAGAACTCGCCTTCCACCACTCATACCCACTCATCCATCTCTCAAACCCCATAAAAACCTTTCTTTAAAAATAAAAGTAAAACCTTGTAATGGTTTGTTTGTTGATGCAAGTCCAGTCTCCCTGTAGCCCAGGCTGGCACGGAATTCATGTAGCCAAGAATCACCTTGAACTTCTGAGCCCTCTGCTCATTTTCAGACTATTGGGGTTAGAATAAAAATTCTAAGGTAAGTTTTCTGTTACCCAGGCTTGGAGATCTTTCTTCTACCACCTCATGAAGTTCCAGGAGATGCTCAGATACAGTTTCATTCTCTTAATTTTTTTCTGGTTTTTCTAGATAGGGTTTCTCTGTGTGTAGCTTTGCCTGTCCCTAAACTCACTATATAGACCAGGCTGGCCTCAAACTCATGGAGATCCACCTGTCTCTGCCTCCCTGCTGCTGAGACAAAAGGTATGTAGGGCAACCACCTGGCTAAATCTTTATTTTTTTTTAATCAAGTTTAATATAGTAAGTGTTTCTCAACGTGTGGGCTATGACCCTTTGGAGAGGGGCACACAACAGATATTTATGTTACAATTCCTAACAGTAGCAAAATTACAGTTATGAAGTAGCAATTAAAAGTTTCATGCTTGGGGGTCACCACACCATGAGGAACTATATTAAAGGGTCACAGCATTAGGAAGGTTCACAAATAATCCATTTTTAGTAAATGTAGCTGGAGAAAGGTAAAAGTCAAAGTCTGTATTTCTTGCAACCACGGAGTGAACAGACTGCACTGTCCCCACCGCATGGCTCTGGCACACTCTGTCAAACATCAGCTGGCCACACACATGTGGCTCTATTCTGGACTCTCCTATCCCTTTGATCTGCATGTGTACTTTATACAACACCCCCTGTCCCGGTGACTGTAGAAATCTCACAGCAGGTGATGTGAGCCCTCCCCCACCTGCTTCTTTCTAAAAATGTCTTTACTTCCACATAAATTTTAAAATCTATTGTCAGTTTCTATAAAAAAAATAATAATAAAAGAGAGAGGGGAAAAAATCTCAACCTTTCTTAGATTTTGATTGAAAAGGATGTTGGATTTTAAAACAAATCAGGGAGGTTCCATGTCTCAGTAATCACATGGCTTCTGACCCTCAGCAAGGAGGGTTCTGTCTCTGGATTCCCTTATTCTCAGTGTCTCGTGGTCTCCTGTACCTGCTCACCAGCTCTGTTGGGATGGCTGTCCTAGCCGTCATGGGGGGGTCCAGGTACACAGAAACTGTCCCACTGTACTGAGTGCCATACCCCACTGTCTAGAGAGTGACAGAGCCTGGGTCACGGTTATTTTTATTTATTTAATGAATTAGCTAATAAATCAGTGAGTGTATGTTCTGGAATGGGGAGAGATGTGCACCTGTTACAAGTGTGGCTGTCAGAGGGTAACTCTGAGGGACTGGTTCTCGCCTTCCACCATGTGCATCCCATGGCGCATCCCATGAGGGATTGAACTCAGATCCTCAGGGTTGGCAGCAAGCACCTTTGCCCACTGAGCCGCTTTGTCGTATTCTTTTGTATCTAGTTTCTCTAGTTCAGAATGAGTTTGATGTTCAGCCATGGTTTTTCATGCATCAATTTTGTTCTGTTGTGTGGTGTGCTCTACAAATGTGTGTACACCTGTGTAGAGATGTGCTCACCCATGTATATATGTGGGGAGGCCAGAGATTGACACTGGGTGTCTTCTTCTATCACTGTGGAACTAATACTTAAAGACAGTCTAAACACCGAAACCACAACTGGCCACATGTCACACCTGGGAGCCAGAGGCAGATGGACCTCTGTGAGTTTGAGGCCACCTTTGTGTACGTAGACACTTCCAGGTCATTCAGAGATGTATAATAAAATCCTGTCTTAAAACACATGGGGCTGGCGAGATGGCTCATCGGTTAAGAGCACTGACTGCTCTTCTAGAGGTCTTGAGTTCAATTCTCAGCAACCACATGGTGGCTCACAACCATCTGTAATGGGATCTGGTGCCCTTTACTGGCATGCAGGCATACATGCAGGTAAAACACTTACATGTAATAAATAACTCTTTTTTTTAAAAAAAGACTTTTTGTTTAAGGCAGGGTCACATGTGGCCTGGGCTAGCCTGGAGTTTGCTACATAGTGTTGGATGAACTTGAACTCCGGGTTCTCCCACCCGAACCTCCTAGTGCTAGGACCACGGGCATGTGACATTATGCCCTGCTGGAAATGCGACATTTCGTCTGTCTATCCATCTGGGCTGTGATGAAGCTGTTGGTATCACTCTGTGCTGACACAGTCTTATTTTATGCTGTGTATGAGCTCGGTGACCAAGGCTGGGAACTGTCACCGCTGTCCGAGTCCCTCCCAGATTCTCTCATGAAGCAGCTCTGGGTCCGCACTCAGTTGTTACTCACTCAGTTGTTATCAGGCGGCTTACCAACACACTGCGGGCCGCAGAAACCTTATATTTTGCACATAAACCTATAGAGGGACTGAATTTTTACTGCTGGAACTTCCATTCTGAAATACTAAGTATCTTCCCATTCTGAACTTTACCATTGCATTTTCTTAATTACATCTTTTGAATAGCAGGCAGTTTTCATTTTGGTTTTAAAAAAATCTAATTTTTTTTCTTTTTCTTTTTTGGCAACTGAATCCACAGTTTAGTGTGGGCAAGCGGCCCAGCACTGAGCTAGAGCCCTGGACCCAAGTTCAATAGTTTTGAATTTTTCAACTCATTCTCCTTTATTCCTTCCTTCCTTCCTTCCTTCCTTGCTCCTGCCCGTTTTGTTTTCTCTATCTGGCCCTGGCTGTCCTGGAACTCGATCTGTAGATCAGGCTGGTCTTGAACTCACAGAGATCCTCCCGATACTTCAGCTCATGAATCTTATAGCCTACCTTATAGTCTTTGTACATGCGCCTTCTGCAGGTGTGTTTTGCTTTTGGAACTCTATCCCATGCTGGCCTTAAACTCGTGGGAATCCTCCTGCCTGAGTTTTCCAAGTGCTGAAATTACTGCTGTGAGCCATCATACTTAATGGTGTTCTTTCAACTTATAAAAATAAAACTGTATAACTATAACTCTCTTATTAATTCCAACATTACATTTTACATCCTATTCATTTCTTACATCTGTAGCTTTTTGCTGTAGATTGCTGTGTATCATCTATGACATCACCCTGCCTCTTGCTCACTCACCCCTGCCCTCCATCTATGACATCACCCTGCCTCTTGCTCACTCACCCCTGCCCTCCATCTATGACATCACCCTGCCTCTTGCTCACTCACCCCTGCCCTCCATCTATGACATCACCCTGCCTCTTGCTCACTCACCCCCATCTTCAGGTTAGAAGTTCACTCCCTCTAGCTGCTTGGTCCAATACGTGTGTCTCTGATGAGCTGTGTGGAATACAGCTGTGTGGGAGGGGGAGGCGTGTCGGGTAAAATAACACCCATGTGTATTCGTAAATCAATCATATTACAGGCTCTTCAGAGCGGTTGCACCATCTACCTCCTGTCAGCAAAAATACAGGTTACAAAAATTTTATACTTGACATTATTCAGTTTTTGAATTCCTGTCAAAGAGGGAAAAACAGATACTTTGTTTTATCTTGAGTATTTTGTAGCCTGAGAGTTTGTCTTCTTATCCTAGTCTCAATGGTTTCTTAATTCTTTAAAATGCCTGTTACAGTTCTTGGCCATTTCCTGGTGAGATACTGAGACCTCGACCTGCTTCTGTCTCTGCACAGGGTCTCATATTGCCTAGTCTGGCCTTGAACTCGGACCTTCCAATTCTGCTGCCAACCCACCCTGCCCCATACTGGGATTTCAGGGATGCAGCCCAATGACTCTGATGCAGTTCTGGGGATCAGAGTGGGGCTCCCTGCACTCGAAGCCAGCACTCTGCCGACCAAGCCTTTCAGGGTACCTCTTTCTTTCTCAGCTGCGGCTCTCTGCATATTCTATACACCAACCCTTGCACGTTTCAAACACTGATGCTTTCTTGGCATAGTTTCTGAATGTTAATTTTGTCTGTAGCATCCTTCATAGCGTGAGGTCTTCACATTTACTTTAAATAAGTTCAGCATTTTTTTCCCTATGATTTTCTAGAATCACTGCGTCTGCCCTTTGTTTTAACAATCTCATGTAGCCCAGGCTGGCCTCACACTGGCTCTGGAGCTGAGGATGCTCCTTCTCCCTGCACCTTCCAAGCACTGGGACTGCAGTGCACCGCCATGTCTGGCACTGTTGAAGATCTGCAGTTATGGTTTGTCTCTTCCCCTCTCTTCAGTGCCTGGAGCACTGCGATGCCTCCACTTGGCTGTCAGCTTAAGTACAACCAGGATTTTCTGGAAGATTGACAAAGGATGTCCCTCAGTGTGACTCTGGGGGTCTTTCCAAGGAGAGCTAACTAGGTGGGGAGGGTGGGCCGTGGCAGCATCTTGCAGGACATGTCAGCTGCTTCACTGTGTCACTGCTACCCAGCCACAGTGGACAGAGGCTCAGAAGCAAGAGCCAGGTCACTAATTCCTATGTAGCTGCTCTAGGGCATTTGTCAGTGAGGGGAACCATGCTTAGCACTGTCACAAAGTATTTATTCTTCCACTGTCTCCTACTGACCACACTCCTCGGGATCCTTTCTTCTAAAAGTTTTCTTTCTTTCTTTTTAAAGATGTATTTATTTTATATATAAGTACACTGTAGCTTTCTCCAGACATGCCAGAAGAGGGCATCAGATCCCATTACAGCTGACTGTGAGCCTCCATGTGGTTACTGGGAATTGAACTCAGGACCTCTAGAAGAGCAGACAGTGCTCTTTAACTGCTGAGCCATCTGTCCAGCCCAAAACTTTTCTTTTTGTAAGTATGTGTTCATAATGCCTGTGTGCACACTGAGTCCGGGAGGACAAGCGAGAGCGACTGGACCCCCACCCCAGGCGTGAGTCAGATTCACATGACGGGGCTTCTGAGAAAGGAACCTGGTCTGCTGCTGACTGCAGAGCCATCGCCAGCCCTGACCCTGAAAGCTTGAGGCTTCTCTATGGTGTTCGTTTGTGTGTAGGTTTCACGGGGACAGCTCTCCTCAACCCCCTTAGTGAGGCGTGTTCTTGGTGCTGCTCTCACACTCATTAGATTCCAGTACACAGGGTTTCGGTCTCTGCTCCCTAGTTTTCAAATTGTTCCTTTATTACTATTATTGGATGTTTTCTTTACTTATATTTCAAATGTTATTCCCTTTCCCAGTTTCCCCTCTGGGATCCCCCTATCCCATCCCCTCTCCCCCTGCCTCTATGAGAGTGCTCCCCACCTGGCACTCCCCTACACTGGGGCACTGAGCCTTCACAGAGCCAAGGGCCTCTCCTCTTGTTGATGCCTAAGGCCATCCTTTTTTTTTTTTTTTTTTTTTTTTTTAATTCCCATGTTAGCATCAAGACTACTGTTTTCACTGTCAGACATTAAAAATGTCTTCATATGTGAGAGGGCAAGAGCCCCTCCTCACTATAGAGAGAAATCAATCTGGATTCATGCAGCTTCAAAGACACAGGAGGAGCTGATTTAAGCCCAGGAAGGAAAAGGACAACGGCAAAGGTCAGTTGTCTAGACAAGAGGGCTACAGCTTGAATTCTGAACCCGAGAAGGATGTGGATGACAAGGGCAGTCAGTAGCACAGGAGAACAGGGCTTTCCAAATGTCTCACCACACAACAGAGAAAGCCCGGTGATTCTGGGGCTGGGTGTGGCTCAGCTGGGGGAGCCCTGGGTTCGATCCTGAGGATGAGGGGTGGTGACACCCACCTGTAATCCCAGCACACAGGAGGCAGAGGCTAAAGAATCAGCAGTTCAAAGTCATCCTCGGCTGCATAGGAAGTTTTAGGTCAGTCTGGGCCACATGAGACCTTGTCTCAAAGAAAATAAAAAATGTGATTCTAGAACAGCTCACTGGTGGCTTTCTCTACCAGTCTAGAAACTGACCCAAAAATGCAAATTCATTCTTTGTGACAAAGATAACACCACTTGTTTTCACTTTATGCATAATTAGACCATACCTACTTATCAGAAGTCTGCAGAAGAAATCACTGAATGATAAGAATCAGATTCGATTGAAACCAGAAGGAGCATTCGCTTGGAGTGCACTGCAAACTCGTCTCTGTTGAGCAGTTGTCAGATGGTGAAGCGGTGAGCCGCCATGGTGACCCACCGTGGTGAGCCGCTGGCCTCCGACAGCCTCCCTCTGCTCACACACACCAGTCTGACCCTTGCTGTAGAATCAGAAAGTTTGCAGTGCTGCCTTTAAACAGGCATCATGTGACATCACTGCTGCTCTTGCTTAAGTTCCCAACTTAGTTAGCTCAGCCCCGAGTTCAGTTGGCCATGGCCTGTGCAGAGAGGAACTCTACAGTTAGGACCAATGCACACTGACCACAGCATGATGTCTGAGATAATTTTACAGTAAGACTCCGGTACTGGGGGTGGGGGTATGTGATTCTGTATGGATGTGCACTGGCGTGCATCCCAGTGTGTGTGTGTGTGTGTGTGTGTGTGTGTGTGTGTGTGTGTACATTTTTATTAATGTTCTTCATGTCATGGTTCATGAATACTCTCTTGAATGGATGTATGCACAATCGCTTCCAATTTACTTGCATAGGGGTAGATCTCCACCCCTACCTTTCATTCTGTTTCCTCTGAAGTAAACTGGTAACTCCCCAAGTGGACTCTCTGCCATCAGTTGGCTATGGTCAGAAATGCAACCAATGAGCAAACAGAAGGAAAGATAGCTCTAGACAAAAGGACTGTAGGTGAAGAATCAGAGCCCTAGACACCAAGTACAGAGACCAGAACACAGCCCTGTCTCTACTCAAAATCAACTCACTTAAAACTAAGTTTTCCCATGGGAGAGGTGACACGTGCTTTTGATAGTCATTGGCAGAGGCAGGTGAGTCTGAGGACAGCCTGGTCTATATAGCCAGTCCGAGGCTAGCCAGAGCTGCACTATAAGATTCTGTCTTAAAACAAACAACAACTCCAAACCCTGAGTTTTCCCATCTTTAATACTGGTTAAGAAAGGTCTAGACTTTACAACCCCGGGCATGTGATCTCAAGCAAGGCATTAATAACGTGTTAAGCCTCATGAGTCTCAACTTTAAAATGTGGAAGTACTACCAAACACACCTAAGAGGGTAAACCGTGCGTGCAAGCTTGTGGAGCACACGCCGATGATCTGTGATCTAGGGAGATAAAGATTCATTCGATAAAGAATTCAAGATCATTTCCAGCTACAAAGCCAGTCTGAGGCCAGCCTGGGCTACGTAAGACCGTTCTCACAAAAGTGTAAGATGCGTGAGCTCAGCTCAGCCCCAAGAACATGAATCTTCAAAATATTTTAGTAGGGTCTGGAGTGTTCTTCCCTTTAGAGCACTGGCTGCTCTTCCAGAGGACCCAGGTTCAGCTCCCAGCACACACATGGTGGCTCTCTTAGTAAATGCTCTATCGCTGTGAAGAGATACCATGACCCTAGCAACTCTTATAAAAGAAAAACATTTAATTGGGGATGGCTTACAATTCAGAAGTTTTGTTCACGATCATCCCGGTGAGAAGCATGGTGGCAGGCAGGTAGACGTGGTGCTGGGAGGCAGTTGAGAGCTCTACATGGGTCGGTGGCAGGAAAAGAGGGACGACAGGCCTGACTTCAGCATTTAGAACCACAAAGCCCACTCCGTGTGACACACCTTCTCCAACAAGGACACACCTCCTAACAGTGCCAGTCCCTGGTGACCAAGCACTGGAATATATGAGCCCATGGGGACCAATCTAATTCAAACCTCCACAGGTGCTCACAACTGTCTGCAACTGATAGACACATGACATGCCCACACGTATGGTCAGGCACACACATATACATACATCTCTTTTTAATTTTTTCCCAAGGGGCTGCCAGATCATGAGAGCCATGAGAGAAGAACAGCGATATGAATACATGTATTTATGCCAAAGCCCTGACAAGCGGAATGTGCAGACCACCCTGCCAATAAATGCTTCCTGCTGCTGATTTTACACTCCTTGCCAATGACTGCGCTTCTGTATGGATGTGCACTGGCGTGCATCCCAGTGTGTGCGTGTGTGTAGACATTTTTATTAATGTTCCTCATGTCATGGTGCACGCTCACCTCGCCTGTCTCAGCAGCTCCAGTGTGCCCTTCCGGTGGAGACACCATTATAACCACACTAAAAGAGCTATAGGCCTCCTTCCCAAAACCAAACTCCAAAGGTGCTCTAGGCCTGGTGCTCTAGGTTTCCTGAGTTTTCTGCATGAAACCTGGGCATATCCTGCCATGCCCCTTGCACACTCTCCAGTGCACCTAAATGACAACTGCCCAAAGCCATGTCACGGGGTGCTTAGAAGTTTGCTGAATTGCTTAGGAACAGTTACAAGAGGGAGAAAAGCAGGGCACAAACCCTTAATCCAAACATTTGAGGGATAAAGGCAGGCCTATGTCTGGTTAAATGCCAGACTAGTGAATGCAGTTTAGCCAAAACTGTAATGGGATCCTCACTCGATAAATAAATACATATGTGCACACACACACACAAATATAAAAAATAGAAATTAAGAATCAATAAATGTCGTCATGTTCACAGGCTCAGTACAACCACTATTTTCTCTGAGTATTTTTGATGTGTGGCTGGTGGGATTCGGGCACAGGCTATGATTCGGTGCTGAGCAGCCGGCCCCGTGTCCCGCCAGTATTTTAGGTTGCTTTCGTCTTTGTAAACAATGTGGATGGACACTGCATTGCTCCTAGCGTGTTATTCCATTTCTGTAGAAAGTAAGACTGCTGCTGGCTTCATGTCACTGGCGAGTGAAAGCTGATTAAACCGCACGTAGGTTTAAACTTGTGACTATGAGGGCTGGAGAGATGGTTTGGAGCACTTGCTGCTCTTACAGGGGGCTCGGGTCTGATTCCCAGCACACAGCAGCTCACAACCATCTGCAGCTCTAGTTCCAGGGGATCTGACACCCTCTGTGTAGCCCTGGCTGTCCTGGAACTCGCTCTGTAGACCAGGCTGGGCTCGAACCCACAGAGATCCACCTGTGGATCCACCTGCCTCTGCCTCCGAGTGCTGGGATTAAAAGCGTGGACCAACACACCAGCAATGTTATACTCTGTATAACTCTGATGTGGAACTGAATTTTGTGTGATGTCTGAGAATGATTTAACTTGACTTTTTCTGACTAAATTAGGCAACTGTCTGAAGTTGAAGTAGGATCTAATGACATCTTTGTCCTTAGATCTGAGTGTTCCTGTCTCTCACGCTCAAGCCCGGCCGGCAGCAGAGCCACCACCTCTTCCAGTGCAAGTCTCTCGCTTTACTTCCTTTTGTTTAGTTTTTTTTTTTTTTTTTTTTTTTTTAAATAGGTCTGGAGATCGGCTTAGCAATTAAGAGCACTTGTTGCTCTTAGAGAGGGTTGGGGTCTACTGTCAGCACTCACATGGTGGCTCACAACCACCTGCAAAGGCAGTACCAGGGTGTCCGGTGCCCTCCTCTCTGTGAACAAGAGGCACACACGTGGTGCACTTACATACATGCAGAAAAAAGCTCATGCATACAAAATAATACATCTTTCTAAAAAAGAATTACATTTATTTGTTTTATGTGTGTGTGTGCATATACAAGCTTACTGCAGTACACACGTGGAAGTCAGAGGACAAACTGTAAGAGTCTGTTCTCTCCTTCCACCACATAGGTGCTGGAGATCAAACTCAAGTCACCAGGCTTAGCAGCAAGCACCTTTACTCACTGAGCCATCTTTCCAGCCCTAACTCTTTATTTTAAAATAAAAATTTTAATGAGACATACTTACATTACTTTTAAAAATGCATAAAATAAGATTCACATTTAACTAGACAGGTCTTCTGACTCCTGGCAGATACACACACTTGTGAAGGCAAGACCTGGACAGGATGTTCAGCATTTCACCATCTTCAAAAATCCCTTCAAGTTCCCACAATCAACCTCCAATGTCATCTCTGTGGCCGAGAACTAGTTCAACCCTTTCTAGAATTCCATCTCAATGGAATCAAATGGTTTGTACTCTCTCCTACCTAGCTTATTTTACTCCGTGCATGGCTACAGAATTCACCACCGTTGTCTTGTGTAACAGGAGCTTGCTCCCTATTCAATGCTAAGTGATATTCCACTGTGCACCATGGCAGCGTGCTCCCTCATCACTACAGCATGGTGCTCCCTCATCACTACAGCACGGTGCTCTCACAACACTACAGCATGGTGCTCCCTCATCAGTACAGCACGGTGTGCTCCCTCATCACTACAGCACGGTGTGCTCCCTCATCACTACAGCACGGTGCTCCCTCATCACTACAGCACGGTGCTCCCTCATCACTACAGCACGGTGCTCCCTCATCATTACAGCACGATGCTCCCTCATCATTACAGCACGGTGCTCCCTCATCACTACAGCACGGTGCTCCCTCATCACTACAGCACTATGTGCTCCCTCATCACTAAGAGCATGGTGCTCCCTCATCACTACAGCACTATGTGCTCCCTCATCACTACATCACAGTGCTCCCTCATCACTACAGCACGGTGCTCCCTCATCACTAAGAGCATGGTGCTCCCTCATCACTACAGCACGGTGCTCCCTCATCACTACAGCACAGTGCTCCCTTATCACTACAGCACAGTGTGCTCCCTCATCACTACAACACAGTGCTCTCTCATCACTAAGAGCATGGTGCTCCCTTATCACTAACAGATTTTGAAGGTGCTCCCAGTGCATGCCTATTGTGAATAACTTTGCCACAGGCGTTTGTTTCTAAATCTTTTTGCAGACAGAAGTTTTCATTTCTCGTGTAAATATTTACTGACAAATATGCACGTGGGTGTAACTTCTTACCAGTTGTTTTCTAAGACTGAGGTGTCCTGAACTTTAAACACTGTCTTGTTAGGAGCTCTGTGGTTCTTGTAGGTCTTGCTTTAGGGGGAGACCTTGACACCTAAAGCACGTCCTTTCAATGGCTCGGCTGCTCACCTGGTGAGCTTCCACCAGGGCGGTGCTTTCCACTGCAGGGTGAGGACTCTGAAGTCCTAGCGTCCCCACCATGCCTGCTCTGTCACCTCCTCTACGTCGCCCCAGGGCAGAGCCCTCGACAGGAAGCCTCGGTATTTCTGCCCTGGGTGTGACAGCTCAGACTCACTGGAATCCACCCACAGATGTCTGTGGCCATCCCGCAAACTCCATAGTTTCAAATGCCCTGTATGCTGTTCCTGGCCTCTCTGACTAGCAGAAATCAGCACAGCCCGTCCCACACTGACCTCTGAACAGTACTGCTGCCGTGGCAGGAGGCTGGGTGGCTGGTGGGGCTCCCTGAAATGTGCGCCTCTTCCCCTTGTCTGACACAGCACTTTAGTTAATCTTGTCTGCATGAACAATTCTTTATGGAGCTAAAGCTACTTCTGACACCGGTGACTCTGAAAGTCTAAGCCAGGGGTTCTCGGCCTGTGTAGCAGGTGTCCTGCATAGCAGATATTTACATTATGATTCATAGCAGTTGAAAACTTACAGTTATGTAGGAGAAACAAAAATAATTTTATGGTTGGGGGGGTCACCACATATCAAAGGGTTGCAGCTGTCTAAGTCAAATACCACCCTCCACTTCACTTCCTGAAGCAATTTCTTTTCTTATTTATCTATGTGTGGGTGTTTATGTGCAGGGGTGTAGGGGTCATTACAGAAGCCAGAGGGGTGTTGGATCTGCTGGAGCTGGAGTTACAGGTGGGTGAGAGCCACCCAGTGTGGACACTGAGAACTAAACTCAGGTCCTTTGGAAAAGCATTAAACACTCTTAAGCACTGAGCCATCTCTCCAGTCCCTCCATTTTGTTTTTGAGAGAAAGCTAAGAGTTAGTGTGTTAATATGCCCCATGTCTATTACTTCAGATCAGCCTGTCCTTTTTAAATATCAGACAGTTTCCAACTGACTTGCTCTATGAGATTTGCTGTAGCAATTGGTCGACGGCATGTATTTTAGGGCCTTCTGGTTACACTGTTCAAAAATAGGAAACTGAAGGGACTCACTGTAATCGCTAAACACAGTGGTGAAAGTGCTTAAGGATCTTAGCACGCAGAGAGAGATACTGCAGGGTTTGTTTTATTAATGAGGAATAACAGAACTCTAAATTAACATGCACACTTTTCATGGAACAGGACACTGGTGTTTCTGAGAAGAGACACCTACCTCTCGGCCAGAGTGATGGCCCAGATAAACAACCAGGGCAAAGAGAAACATGGGCGTTTCATCCCAGCATGAAATGGAAAGAAGCCTGAAGCATTCTAACCCCGGGGACTACGCTGGATTGCTTATTAATTTACAAAAATAACTGTGCAAAAGACAGATGTGTGTTCTCATTATGCCATATAGTTCTATAGTTCATGTGTGCACGTGTGTGTGTGAGTGCATATATATGCATGTGTGTGTGTCTAAGTGCACATGTGCATAAGTGTGTACACAAGTATGTGTGTGTGTTATATGTGTGTATAAGTGTGGGAGTATACATGTATATGTACGTGTGTGTGTTATGTGTATGTGTAAATGTGTATGTCAGTGTGTGAGTGTGTATATATATATGCATGTGTGTTTGTGCATATGTGTGTATGGGTGTATGTGCATTAATGTATTGTGTGAATATGTATGTGTGTGTCTGTATATGTGTATATGTGTACAGAAGTTTGTTAGTGTACTTAAGTGTGTATATGAGTATATATTTGTATGTTATTGTGCATATATTAGTATATGTGTTCGTGTGCATGTGTACATGTGAGGGTATTATATGTATGCATGTGAGTGTATATGTATCAGTGTATGTGAGTATGTGTGCATGTGAGTATATGCATATGTATATTAGTGTGTGTGTGTGTGTGTGTGTGTGTGTGTGTGTGTGTGTGTATGTGTGTGTGTCTGTGTGTGTAGTACTGGGGACTGCACCCAGGGTTGCATGGTAGGCCACAACTTTGACTAATAAATAGCTATGTTTCCGTGGGAGGGGGGTTTTTTAATTTTGAGACAAGATCACAGTGAGGTCCCCAGGCTGCCCTTGAACTCCCTGTGGAGCCCACATAGATCACAAGCTTTAGATCTTTTTGTGGCAGCTATGATTTACCAGGCTCAACTTATCTACTTCTGATACAGTGTCCTGGCATGGAGCCCAGACTGTTTCAGCTCAGGTTTGTATGTGTGTGCCACAACATGTAGTTTCTATTCTATTTTTGTCTGTAAATCTTTTCTTAAGATTTGGTTTTGTTATTTTATTTTTTTGTGTTTCTGAGTCAGGACTTACTGTGTTTCTCTGGCTGACTTAGATCTCTACCAGGTTAGCCCTGAACTCACAAAGATCCCCCTGCCTCTGCCTCCCAAGTGCTGTGATTATGGGTACCCAGCTCCTTTTAGAGGCTTTTCTCCCTCTTTCCCGTCCTCTTATTCTCCTTCATTTCTCACTCCATCTCTTTTTATCAAGTAGAAAACAGAATCAAATTCTCTCTTAAGTATTTGTTATAGTTTTCTACATGAAACGGGTCTCAAAGATGGAGACTCAGAGTTAAGTTCCAGCTCAACTGTGTGACCCTGGGAGATGAATTAAGTGCTGGGGTTTATCCAACTGGAAAATGAAGATTAATGACGTCTTCACAGACTAGTATTAAGAATTAAATCAGATGAAATAAGATGTCTGTATTGTCCGCCTGAGTGCCAGACATTATGGGTCTCCCATCATGTTAATTTATTTTTACTTCTCTAGGAAAATATTATTTGATCCTTAGCTATGACTTCAGTGTGGGTGGGGAGAAGGGCCTCTGCTTCTTGTACATGTTTTCCACTGACATAGAGCCACCATTCAGAATTCTACACTGTCTGATATAAATGCTCCTTATCTTGGAACGTTGAACCTTAGTTCTAAAAATAAATCAAGGCAAAAAAAAAAATTGAATAACTTCTTGAAACACAAAGTAGTGATAATTATACGCTAAGATTTTAAGCTTTTTTAAACGGAGTCTCTTGTAGCCTAGGATAGCCTTGAACTTACTATGTAGCTGAGGATAACCCTCAACTTCTGATCCTCCTGACTTCACCTCCTAAGTACTAGGATCACAGGTGTGACACGCCATGCCCAGTTGTATTTGGTGTTGGGCTTTGTCCATGTTAGGTAAGTACTCTACCAACTGAGCCACAGCCCACCCTGGCCCAATCCCAGGTCCAGTCCAAGCTAAGCATTTAAGAGGTACAAACATCTATACAAAGCAATAAAGATTTAACACAGTAGTTTAATTTAGCTTAAATTATGTGTGTAGTTTGGACCAGTGAGAAACACCCGATCTACTTCATGGCGCCAGCCTCAGTAAAGTGGTGAGTAGTCACCAGCTGCCTCCTCCACCTCAGCGTGCCCTCCGCCCAGAGACTGACCAATTATATACTGAAGCCCAGGAGCTGTCTGTAAAGATTACAAGTGGCCTCTGGCAGCCAAAGAAGAGCTGTGCAGGGCTTCCACATACTGCTTCAAGCTATAGCCAAGAACAGAGTGTACAATGACGGGTGTCAAGAAATGCCATCTCATCAACTGCATATGACTCGGAGGACACTGGGGAACAGAAGCCAGAGCTCACACCTGAGACCAGAGGCTCATATGGAGGGAAGGTGTTGGGGGGTTGCTGGGTCACTGGTACTCTAGCTAGTGCCAGTTCAATACCAAAGGGCTGCAAAGGTGAGAGACGACGTCTCCTCGGGGGAAGGTAAAACAGACAATATCAAATTGAACACGGAAGGAAAAAGTAAAGATGGAAATCTGGGGGCAGAAAAACCAACCAGCTTCTACAACCAACCCAAGGCAGTAACTGAGAAGTAAGGGCTGGAGCACTTTACTAATAAAAAAAGACTTGAGCCTTCAGGAACTAGAGATGAGGGTCCAGTCGGAGGTTTGAAGTGAAGAATAGCACATGCTCGCTGGGCTTGTAGAGGAAGCTGAGGTTTGCCATGGCATGCAGATTTAAGGGGTTGGGGGAAGGGAAAGCATCAAAGTTCTCAGCCCCCAGCAACTAGAACGGTGGGAGACTTCTATGCCTACATCCCACAGGGATTGCAGCTACATGGTAAAGCTACAGGCTTGGGGTGAGCAACAGTGGTACTTACTGGAGTCTTCCCATTGGAGTAAGTGTAGCTTCCAGGCAGAATAGTACAAAAATCCCAGGACCAGAAAGAGGCAGAGGGCTAGCAGCAGATTGCGCACAAATACCAAGAGTCCCATCTTCACATGACTCACAACTTCCTACATGACCTAAAAACAAACAGAAAAAGCTAGTAAGAGATAAAGAGCTTGCCCTCCACATAGTGAAGAAACTATCAGTGAGTCCCAGCAGGGTACCTGTCTCAAGGGAATGTCAAGACGAATGACACGTCTCCGTGCCAACAGCAGATTTCTGGCAATGATAAGCTCTCAAATAAGTTTTGTAAAAATTCATTTTTATTTCACATGTATCGAGTGGTTTGCCTCTGTGTGTGTGTGTGTGTGTGTGTGTGTGTGTGTGTGTGTGTGTGTGCTTGGTACCAGCAGAGGAGGACATCAGATCATCTGAATCAGGAGGTACAGATGATTGGGAGCCAGCAGGTGTTCTTAGTGACCAGACCAACTCTCCAGCCTGCACACCACCAGAAGGTGCCAGGGAAGCCAGAAGAGGGTATCAGATGCCCTGTTAACTGGAGTTACAGGGAAGTTGTGAGCAGTCCAGTGTAGGTGCTGGGAACCCAATCTGGATCCTCCAGGAAAGCGATACATGTTTGTAACCACTGAGCCACCCCTTTTAAAATTATGTGTACGCTTGGGTATATGGTGAGATATGTGCACATGTATGTGCTGGTGTCTCCAGAGTCCAGAAGATGAACTCAGATACCCCAGAGTTGGAGTTATGGGTGGCTGAGAGCCATCAAAGTTCAGCCCTCTGCAGGAGCAATAAGCACTGTTAACCCCTAACTATCTCTCCAGCCCTCAAGTAGCTCCTCAGTCATATGCCTTCCCAGTGCCACTACCCTAGTCACACTGACACCATGTTCCGACAAATCCGTTCATGTTCTCTGCATCCATTTGGCACACAGCGCCATTGTTTGGTTCTATTTCAAATTTTCAAGACAGGGTCTCTCTAACACCTAGAGCTAGGCTGGCCAGTGTAGCCCAGACTGGCCCCAAAGCTATAATCCTGCTATCTCAGCCTCCAGGTGCTGGCTGAGGCTTCAAGCACATGCCACCACTCCCACTCATAATCATTCCTGACATAAGATCTGAAAATGTTACTTCAAACCAGTTCATACTCATTTTCGTCTGCTGCTAAAACAAGGTAGGGGTAGACTAAACAGTTTACAGTAAAACACACTGATTATCTCAGAGTCCTGGGGGCCAACACCCCCAATATGGAGTAGCTCGGCTAAGCCCTTGGTGCATCACAGGCTGGGCCCTTCCCAGAAACTCCCAAGAAGAAGCTGAGTCCATGCTCCCTCCAGCTGCTGCCTAAGTATTCTCCCTGCAGCTGGCTCCCTGTAGGAAGGACCAGTCTTTGCTCCTGCAGTCTTTCTCCAACGCTCTACATGGCTCATCAGTCTTGCAGGCTAAGCCTCTCTTCTTGTTCAGTTCACCCTTCTGTAGCCACTTGCTTCTGTTTTCAGCTGGAAAAATCCCTTCACTTTTCAGGGCTCCTGGGACTAGACTGGGCCCATCTACATAGTCCAGGCTAACTACCTTCTTTAAAGGGTTAGTCTCCTTGAAAAGGCTGGAAAGACTAAAGGTTCCAACCCTTCACTCCTATCTCAGTCTCTTCTGGAAAAGTGTGGTTTGAGTAAGAATGTCCACCAAAGACTCTTGTGTTTGAATATGTGGTCCACAATTGGTAGAACTGTCTGGGAAGGATTAGGAGGTGTGGCCTTATTAAAGGAAGTGTATCACTGGGAGTGAGATTTAAGGTTTCAAAAGACTAAAGTCATTCCAGTGTTCCTCTCTACCTTGTGGTTGTGATCCAAGGTGTAAGCCCTCAGTTATTGCTCTAGAGACATGCCTGCCTGCCTGATGTCATGTTTCCTGCCATCATCGCTATGAACTCTAAACCTTGGAAACTGTAAGCCACACATTAAAGGCTTTCTTTTTTTATAAGTTGCCTTGGTCATGGTGTTTTTATCACGGCAATAGAAAATTAAGTTAGATAACCAGTCCCCATGCAGCAGCCAGCTGTCAGTCCAGCCATTAGCACACACCAAGAAATCACATCAGACATTCTGAAGACTTTAGAAGTTATACTGTCAGGAGACAGAAGCGAAGACCAAATGTATGTATCACAATATTGCTGACAAAAATTTATCTTCTCTCATATCAAAACTGACTCCAAGCTGTAATTATTAAGAGACAGGAATATTGACATGGTACAAAACAAATACAGTGGGACAGAGGATTCTGAAACCAAGCCTTTCAGGCAGATGTACAGACATACAAGCATGGGTTTATTTATGCATACATACGAATGTTTATTCAATGCTAACATATATATACATAAAAAAGGCCTAAGTGGCACTATAATTGTTATGCTGGCTGCTCCTAGGGAACAGGATGGGGTGACATGTGCATCCTTGGGAGGCATCTGTTTTCCCCTGCGTACACTTCCGAATTACAACTGTTATAAGTCACAGTATTGCCTCCATAAATGAGATTTACAACATCCCTACACCTTAACTCAGTTCTGCAACAAATAGTGAAGGGTTCTGTGCAGGGCTCAGCTGGTGGGAGGCTTGCTGCTAAGCCTGATGACCCATGTTCAATCCAGAGATCTACATGGTAGAAGAGCCAGACTTTTGCAAGTTGTCCTCTGGCCTCCATGTGCACGCCACAGCATGTACACACATAAATACTATTTAAAGCCAGTCCTGTATAGGGATGTCCATTAGCAACACAGATTTTTAAAGATAAAATTAACAACAGTTCAAATACTCAATTAGCCAGTGTGATGATTTGTATATGCTTTGCCCAGGGAGTGGCACTATTTGGAGGTGTGACCTTGTTGGAGTAGATGCATCACTGTGGGTATAGGCTTTAAACCCTCACCCTAGCTGTCTGAAAAGTCTTCTGTTTGCCTTCAGATGAAGATGTAGAACTCTCAGTTCTTCCTATACCATGCCTCCCGGTACACTGCCATGCTCCTGCCTTGATAACGGACTGAACCTCTGAGCCTGTGAACCAGCCCTAAATAAACATCGTCCTTACAAGAGATGCCTTGGTCATGGCATTTGTTCACAATAGTAAAACCCTAAGACAGCAAGGAAGCCGCAGATCTCTCTGTAGTGAGCCTGCTGGGCCTTGACAGAAAGCATGCTGCACATGCAGAAGGAATCCCGGAGGAGGTGTGATGGCAGGATTTTGTAAGCTGTGTGGGTAGGGTTTAAAAGAGCTGTTAGGAGACTAGCAAGGGCAGGAGGCTGCTTCTTCTCTTCTGAAAGGGTGAGAAAGCTGTGAACAAGCTGGTAGGAGAGATGGTGCTGGATGGAGGCAGTGGGATGCATGGTACAACTTCCACTTAGGACGGTGGCCAGCAGCCGTGGGGTGAAACAACACTCTAACCTCTCCCGGCTCACACTTGGATTTGCTGTTCTGCCTTTTGCCAGATGATCCCAAATGGAAGCCAGAGGGCAAAAAAAAAAAAAAAAAAAAAAGTGTGATATGCAGTTCACAAAGGCCAGCCACAACACACAGGAAAGTGGACAGAGCATCCTCAAGGGTAAGGGGGCAAATGCAGAACACGACACTCCGGTCAGAGAGAATATAGCAAAGGGCATGCCCAACACACATTGGAGCCCAGAGCACACTGCTATGGGAAATGATCTAGAGAGAGGGGTGTGCATATGAATAGCTTCACATTGGCAACAACAAATGGGGGTGCCTGGAATTGGGGGTGGAGAGATGACTCACTGTTTAAGAGTACTCAGTGCTCTTACAGAGGACCTGGGTTCAGCACTCACAACCAGCGTGGTGGCTCACAACTGTCTGCAACTCCAGCCTCATTCTCTTCCGGCCTCCAAGAATTTCTGTATGCACATGGTGCACATAAACTTACACAGCCATGCATACATGCACACAGATAGATAGATAGATAGATAGATAGATAGATAGATAGATAGATAGACAGACAGACAGACAGACAGACGGATAGATGGATAGATGACAGATCTTGGGAAATTAAGTAAATTTGTAGGGGCATATTTCACAATCTATTCATATCTTTATTTTCGGTCTTTATAAAAGTCAATATACAAAATTTTCAAAGTGAAACAGAAAGCAGAGACTCTGTAGGTCGTTTTGTCTGTCTGTGTGGGTTGTCAGCCTTGGGTGTCCTTCCTCAGAATCTACATTGTTTTTTTGAGACAAGGCCTCTCACTGAACTGAGATCTCTCCAGTCAGCAAGATCAGCTGGCCAGCGGGTCCTAGAGCTGGGATTAAAGGCATGAGGGTCAACACTGGCATTCCGTGTATAGTGGGGTCATTTCCAGTCCTTGCGCTTGCAGAGAGGAACTGTACCAGCTGAGCTGCCTCCCGGGCACCAGAGACTTGAACCTCCAGCAGCACCTTGGACTGTCTTAACTTCCCTCTGAGACTGAAGAACTAAACATGCAGAATGCTCAATCTGCCTATAAAATGCCACGATTCTAAGGGGCTTTCTTCTGAGAGGGCGGAAGAATGATACCAGTGTCACCTCGATCGGTGCAGCCAGGCAGTGACCACAACTTTAGGCTCACGACACATGGCAGTCCGTCAGTGAGTCTAACGACGGATCTCTTTATTAACGAATCCAAGAGCAGCATGTGCTACATACACTCAGACATAGTGCCTTGCTAGCATGTGTGAGGCCCTGGGTTCCACAGATCTGTGGACTTCTGCTTCTCCCTCCCTTTCACCTATCTTGCTCAGCCCTAAAGCCTATGATTTGTTTAACTGAAATATTCAGAAAAGTGGGGAACAAAAGAACTCCCCTGTTTCAGACTACTGCCCCCCAAGGGGATGTCTTGATTTACTATCATTCTGTTGACTCTCTCAGCTGCTACTGACTTCCCTCTGACTTCCCCTCAAACCCCCTCTTCCTTGAGGTTGGCCACCACAGGTAATATAGAACATAGCCACTGTTGTCTTCATCTGGGCAGCTGTGACTTCTGCAAGTGACCCTCAAGATTGGGCCCATCTGATTGACATTTCCTCTCAGAAGTGGGTCAGAAAGACCACTGCACCCTAACCTCTCTGAGAGATTCCAGCCTCCCCCGCCTAAATGGTCCTCTCGGTTGTATGAGTCTACATGCGCTATACGTGGTCTTGTGATCTTAGGAGATGTCAAGGGAGTACTCAGAAAGTGGAAGGTTTACCAAAGTGAGAGACCCCATCTATGTAGCCATAGGTGGGTTGTTATTCCATTCTGGGGTGGGAATTTTTGGTGGTGTGGGTGTTTCGGGGTTACCAATATTCCTGTAAGTAATGTCTCACTCATTCTCTGGAAACAACCCTAATAAACTCATTGGTTCACCAGGTTGGACTCTGGTGGAATTATACTTTGGTCTGTGGTCAGTGCCTTATCAGGGAGGGATGAACAGTCAGTTCTCACCTCTGGAAAAGTTCACACACAATAGGAAGTTCTCAGAAAGCCTGGTAATGATGCTCAACAGTCCCCACACACGTCAAACAAGCCTTAGGAATTTTACCTTCTCTTTATACCTAGAAGTCACCACCTATCCTATTAAAGAGACTATATTGCCCTGTTCCCAGCCCAATACAGTCTTTGGTTCTATAACAGCCTCACAGAAACCTGTGGCCTCCATCTTCACCCTCCTAACTCTCATACGCAGTAGCCAATATGACTCCCTCCGGGCGTAAGCTTCCCACCTCCCTTAGGTTACTTCCCCGAGCGCTATTTTGGACTCTCCTAGCTCTCTTCCTATCCCCATCACCCAAGCCCTACCACAAGCCTCTTTTTCCCAAGCTAACTGTCAGTGTTTGGAGTGTACCCTTCCCACCTGAGGTCATGCTGAAGCCTTTGCTGCCCACTTGTTCCAAGACAGGGTCTCACTGTATATCCCAGGCTGGGCCTCTGGTGAAGCTTTTTTTTTTTTTTTTTCTAAGATTTACTTTTATTTATATACTCGTGTGAGTATGTCACACATGCAGGCCAAAAGAAGACACTGAGTTTAGAGCTGGCTGCGGAACGCCTGCTGGGGACCAAACTATAGCCACAGCTGAAACTGTTACACCAAACCCCTCTCCAGCCAACCCTAGTCACTCTCCACTCTCATCTAAGAGTTGGGTTTTTCCACGGAAAGCTGTTACCTGCCTCTCATTTCAGGCAGGGGAGTGCTGTTAATGCTCCCTGTCCCGTGTGACCTGTCCCCTTGCACAGTACACTGACAGTTTCTAAGTATGATCGCCTAGCATTTCAACTCTGGCTCACCCAGGCAGACACCATTGTGCCCTGGTACAGTATTCAAAAGCGTATCTGCGGACTACCTGATGGCTGGTGGGTCACAGCATGCTTTAAGAGTCATTTAGACCACTAAAAACTAGACCGCCTTAATGAGCCATCGGAAGAAAGTTACAAACATCTGAACTGGCGGAAAGAAACTGCACCCAAACCATTTCTAAACCACTCTGGTTGATTATTTTCTGACCAAGCACCCAGAATGGAAGCCCCACTGCCGCAGACCACTCAGCTGTTAGCTAAGGACAGAAGTGCCACCACGCACAGCCACAAGGCACTTCTAGGGCAACCTCCTGTGAAAACTTTTCAAGGAAGCTAATTGGAAGTTGTCACATACAATTTATTAGCCAGCTTCCCAAACCAGTTCCTGAGAAGTTTATTAATTCTTCAACAACAATGTTTTTGCTGAATACATCTAAGATATTCAGAATTTATTACTTGACTGAGTAAATTTAAACAGTTAATATATATGAAATTATTCTATTCAGAGTAACCGTATTTGTTTTAATCATGAGCAATAAAATAATTAATAGTGCTGATATTCACAGATTACTTGCTGTGGACCAGACACTGCTCTAAGAGTTTTATCTGAGTAAATTTAGTGGTTCTGCTTATCGGGTCTATGAATTTGTTATCTACAGTTCACAATAAAGAAATCGGAGCATAAAACAATTCAAGATCACAGCCTAGTATATGACAAAGCAGGACTCCAATTCAGATGCCCTGGCTCCATTCAGACTGCAACGCCTCTCTAAGAGGGAGCTGGGCATTTACCTTCTGGCAGAGCATGAGGTTCTGGATTCAAATTTGCAGCACCAAAGACAGAAACAGGGAGACACTAAGAAAAGCTACATCAGAACAGTGACAGAGTCAGGTAGTGACGCATACTCAGGTGGCAGATTTGATGGCCAATCTGATCAACACAGCAAATCCCAGGCTAGCCAGGGCTGCTTAGTGAGACAACGTTTCAAATAAATAGAGATCATAACAGTGAAGAATTGGTACCTTCAGGGGCTACATAAAAATACTGCAACAAAAGAGAAAAGAACAGGAAAAGTCAAGAGGGCAAATTAACGAAGTATGGGGGGGGGGAGAAGAGAAGTCAGGAACCCAGCAAAGGCCATTAACAAGACCAGCATGGAGATGTAACAAGAGCTCACGCTGTAGCTTAGGTGCAGAACCGGGCTCCATCTCCAGCAAAGTCAGTTCTACACACCCTCCCCCAAATGGCTTTTCAAAAACACACACCAGGAGCAGAGGGCAAAGATCCAGCTGGGGGCGGGGGTTGGGGGGAGACTAGGTACCTTCTCGTTGCTATGACCGAACACCTGAGGGAAGCAAAGAGAAGAAAGGTTTTCTATCTCTTGCTTACAATTTCAGAGGCATCAGGCCACGACCACTAGACTTCCATCTCCGGGGTTTCGGTGAGGCAGGAAGGCTGGGAGCTGATTCACTCAGGAGAAGCACAGTAGACAGAGTGGTAACAGGAGCCACACTTCCTCCATCTAGGCCCCACCTTTCACACAACACATCCCAACACTCTACTCAAATCCTGAATACAGCAATCCACAGTAGGTGGAGTGTGTGAGGCCTAATCCTCTTTGAAAACACTCTCAAAGACACACCCAGAAGTTTCTTTTACTAAATCACTAGGTCTTTCTCAGTCCAATCAAGTTGGCAAATGGGATTAACCATCACAAGCAGTAAACCAACAACAAGGACTTAACAGTCAAATCTGCAGGGGGTGGGGTTGGAGATGACACCTTGGGGACGACACAGGGACACAAAGAGCTGAAAGGAATATGTAAAAGATTCGAAGTATGGAAGAGAAAGATTCCTGAAAATACAGTGAGGGTCATAAAGGCTGTAACTGATTAAAATGAAAAAAAGATGAACAAGATAAAAGGAAAAGTCTGAAGGATTTCCTGAACAAATCAAAACCAGCAGAAGTCACAGGAGGTCGGCACTGCCTGAGCCGATGGGACAAATGGGACAGAGAAAATGGACGGCTTAGAGCTCACTGATGGAACCGGCCCCTCTGAACCTTCCGGCAAAGGCAGCAAGCATCCAGAGAGAATTCAGTTCACAACGTGCATCAGCATTTTGTCTGTGTGCATATCAGTACACCAGATGCACGCCCAGGTCTGTGGAGGTCAGAAGAGGGTCCTGGATCCTCTGGAACACAAACTTCAGATGGTTGTGAGCCACCATATGTGCACCGGGAACCAAGCCCAGGTCCCCTGGAACTTCAGCCTGGGCTCTTAACTTCTGAGCAATTTTTTCAGGCTCCACCCACCACACCATCCCACTCCCCTTCCCACCTCAACAAAGGGAATTTAAACCCAAAGGGTACCCTAAGGACCCAGCTTCCCACTATGATGATTACAGATTTATTGCCTATTAGCTCCTAATTACAATTCATTTTTACACTATTCTTAAACCAAAACAACAGATGTGTGTGTGCACACTCATGCACGTGCATGTGTGTGTACATGTGTGGGGAGGGGGTGCACATTTGAATGATGAACTCAGGAGATGAAGAGGCTAAAAGACAATGAAAGGGAGTCAGTTCCTCCTCCACCCCGTGGGCCTATTCTGGAATGTCATAAAAACAAAATCACACAATACGTGGATATTTGTGGTTGGCCTCTACCAATTAACAATGAGTTTGAGGTTCTTGTTTGCTATGGCACATATCAACACCTATTGCTTTCTACTGCCAGATAATACTCCCTTATATAGACGTACCATATCTTACTCATCCATCATGGGTAGGTATTTGAGTTCTTTCTTCTTTTGGTTTGCGTAATGTTACCATAAACATTCAACTATAAATTTTCACATAGACATAGCTTCCTAACTGCTCATGGAGATAGCCTTTGGCGCAGCAGTGGGTAAAAATACCTCAGAATGGGTGTATGTCTGGGCCAGACATTAGTTGTGCTTGACTGAGGAAATGTCAGTGGTTTCTACAGTGGCAGGGCTGCCAAGTTCTAATCTCTTGACGTCTGCCTCCACACAGCCTCCAATATGAGCTGTTTCTCGCTGCTGTAGCTTGCTGCTGGCTCCTGATGCTGTTCACTGGTCCACCTGCCGTTGATTTACTTCTCACTACTCAATCCACAGTATCCCAGCTCTTTCCATTAATAATCATTATATTACACTTTGCTGGTGACTGGAGATGTGACTCGGTTAAGAGGACTGGCTGTTCTTTCAGAGGACCTGGGCTCAATTCCCAACACCCACATGAAGGCTCACAACGATCTGTAACTCCAACTCCAAGAGATCTGACACTCTCGTCTGGCATATTTGGGCATTGGGCACATACATGTTCACAGACATGCAAAAAAAAAAAAAAAAAAAAAAAAAACCCAGCCAGACACACAGTTAATAAAATTGGTGCCATGAGGTGTCTTTCTCCTGACTGGCCCCCAGCCTCACAGTGACTTCCTAAACAGAAATTAAATATAGAGTTTTTAAAACCAGGAAACATGGACCATGGCTCAGCAAGTAGTGGCACTTGTCAAACACCTGAGTTCAGTCTCCAGGACTCACAGAGGGGCGAGGACCAGGCTACTGGCCCATGAATTCCTCCACATACACACCAGCAGATAAATAGATAGGTGTAATTAAAAACTAACAACAAAGGAAAGAGAAAAGATGAAAATTATGTTGTTGTCAATCACATTTAGAATATTATTTAAAACATACTAGGACTTATTGCAACTTTTTTGGTGACCCAACTGTTGTAGATGAGTCGCTGCTGTGTCAATAAGTTGAACACGGGCTGGAGAGATGACTCAGCAACCAAGAGCACTGGCTGTTCTTCCAGAGATCCCAGATTCAATTCCCAGCATGGTGGCTCACAGCCATCTGTAATCCAGTTCCTGGGATCCGATGCCCTCTTCAGATCCATACTGGAACCAGCCACAAATGCAGTGCACATGCGTACATGCAGGCAGGCACACACACGTACTTGGAAAATAAAAAATAAATCTTTAAAAGCAGGGGTTAGGGGGACAGACCGGTGAGATCCCTCAGTGGGTAAACACTTACTGATGAAGGCTTACAACCTGACAACCTCAGTAAGATGCTCAGATCCTGCAGTGGAAAGGGAAAATCAACTCTCCAGGGTTGTCCTCTGATGCGCAGACAGGCACCATGGCATTAACACACATACCGCATACACATACAGTAATAACAAATGCACTCTATACTGTTCATGCTTGCTAGGAGTTAGGAAAGGCTGTGAGCCAGGACTCGTGCCTGTGACTGCAGAGCTGTTTGGAGACCAGGGAAGGGTACAAGGAGTGAAAATCCACAGAAAGGAAGCTTTTGGTTTTGCACAGGTGAATTCATCATCGCTTTTACTGGAGGGATCTGGGAGTCTTCAGAAAGGAGCTGTTAAGGTTCAGTCTTAAATATATATATATATATATATATATATACACACACACACACATATATATGTATATATACTTAATATTTTATATATTTATATATATATACTTTTAGCTTATTTGTCTCAATGGTATTCAGAGGAAAAAGTTGTATACATAATTTTTATTTGGAAAAGGTGACTTCTATGAGCGTAGACTTGAGAAAATCATACTTCAGTATTTGAGACTGGCCCTGCCTGCCTGACCCGCCTGAAACAGAGGGGTAGGGGCTCATGTGGAAAGTAAGGCTGGGGAATAGCAGCAGGCTCAGAGAATGGGAAACCACCTTGTAGCTCAAAAGCAGCTACAATGTTACTATGTAGCATTACTATGTAACAGAAGGGACAGGTCTGTGCCCCAATGAGGCCAGCTCACTGGACTCTGCTGTGTTGCAGGCAGATGGAGAACGTGTACCCCAGACTGAAAAATCAGGGGACAAGAAAAAAGAGCCAAAGCTATCTTGTCTCTAGTGAAGGCGAAAACACTAGAAAAACACACTGAGGGCCCTTACTGAGAACGCAATGCACTCTGTTACAAATCTCAAACTGAAGCCATGTGATGGCCTCAGGTTTAATGAGGTCCACTAGCCACTGATGTTCTTTCTTCTCTGTGTACAGATTTACTTTATTTTTAATTGTGTATCTGTGTGGGCGCATGCACATGGGTACAGGTGCTGGCAGAGGTCAGAAGCATCAGAGATCACCTGGAATTGGAGTTACACCTGATGTGAGTGCTGGGAACCAAACCTGGGTCCCCTGTAAGAACAGCCCTAACTGCTCTGCTCGTACATGTACTCAACAGTATATGGTTTTATGACTGTGAGGGAGATGCTCCTTCCTGCTCCTTCTCTGGGACCCTGCATGTTCAAGCCTAGGCAGTGGCTCCAGATTGTTTACACATTCACTTTTAAAACAAATAAAAAGCTAATAAAGAAACAATAATGACCAGTCCAAGGTGAGTCTTATTTGTATAATGAATTCTGGGCCAGCCAGGGCTACATGGAGAGACCCTGCCTTAAAGGAAACAGAGGACAAACCGCTGTGCCTCAGAACTGTGGGCAGCCACGCTGGAACCTGCTATCTTATCAGAGCAAACAAAGCCATTATTTACCTGCCAGGGATAACTGCTGCCAACGGCCGCGAAACTGCTGAACAAACAAGGCTCAGACATTATGGGATGGCGGTAATTAATGGCTGTCGCTTCCGAGAGGTGATGTCTGAACTTAGCCTGAACCTGGAAAGCTGGTCCCGTAACCCTGCTGGGGAATGTGAGCTCTCTCCGGCTGGCGTTGGGGAACTGCTACAGGATTATGTCAGGAAACACACTCAGACCACAACACAAAGACACAGGACTGAACTGGCCAACACCAACATGAGGCCACTTTAGTCTCACAGGCCACCTGCCCCCAAAGGGTGCATCTCCAGGGTGCTCAGCGTGATCCACCCAAACTCTCACCTTTGTATGAATTTGCCCAACCTTTCATTTCCTTGGCACTGGCTCCCATGGCAAAGGGGGTTCAGTTAGTACAGAGACTGCACAGGTGAGAGGTGGGGACATGTTCACTTCCTAATGTACGCTTTTCATGCAGTAGTAAACGACAAGTCCGTAACAATCAGATCATCAGCACGAAAAGAAAGGGGGGAGGATCATCACAATGAATACGGAGAAACCACAGACTTTGTCAGCCAGCATCCTGACAAATCCTTACAGGACCTCAAGAACTTAACTGCGGTGCTTCTGCTGTTTTTCTTCCATGGGAATATTGGTTTTCCTAGTTTCCAGACCATGTGACCTACCTGATATGCCAGAAGTGCATGCACCTGCCCTTCTGAGACAAAGCACCTGTCTCGTGAAGGCTAGAGATTAGCTTTCTTCCAAGGAAACCCGGCTGGGTGCATCTGAGAGTAGATTTAGTTTATCAACGTTACCATTCTTGTTACTTTGTTAGCAGAAGCACATAAAAACATTCTCATGCTTCACACACCACTCACCACACTACACACACACAGAATGCACACTCTATACACACACAACACATACATTCTGTATACACAAGCACACTCAATACACACATACAATACACATACCGAACATAGCATACACATATTCTATACAGAACACACACACACCATACAACATTCTGTAAACATACACATACATACACACAATGTAATGATTTCTGAGGAACAACTAAAGCTGATCTTTGGCTTCTACACGCACACAGTCATGCACACACAAGCACACACACATACATCCACAATACACTCCAGATAGGGAGTTAGCTCAGTGAGTAAAGCATTTGCCATGCAAGCATAAAGACCTGAGTTCAAATCCCCTGAGCCCATGTAAAAGTGAGGCACAGAGCACAGTGATCTGGAATCCCAGTGCTTCTGTGGAGAAGGAAAGAGGAAGATAGGTAAATCCCCACCAGCTCCTAGGTCAGCAAGCCTGGCATAGCGGACAAGAGACATCCTGTCTCAAATGAGATGAAAGGTGAGGTTTGACCTGTGAGGTTGTCCTCTGACATCCACATACACATGCCTGCTCTCACACATGAACACATGCATACAAATATAACACAAGATTTAAAAGGGGGTAAAAAGGTTGCCAGGCATGGTGGCAGAGTCGGGAAGATCTCTGTAAGTTTGAGGCCCAGCCTGGTCTACACAGTTAGTTCCAGGACAGCCAGGATTACACAGGAAGATCATGTCTCGAAACCAACAATGCATAGGAACATGCCATTTCATCATTATTTTGAAACAAAACCTGCCGTGAAGGAAAGAATGATGTACTGAGACAGTCCTGGCAGGCAACAGATAAAGTGCCATCAGGATAAATATGATCAACTCTGCAGGGGGCAGAAAGCAGCTTATGCTCAGCCAGAATAGCTCGAGAGAAAAAAAAATCCAACTTAAACCCTATCAGCATCCTTATTAAAAAACAAAACAAAACAAAACTCTCCAGAAGACAGTAGAAGCATAAGCTCTCAAGGGGAAAGAAGTCAGCAAGAACAGAGCAAGAAGCAAACATTTCAGCACCCAAGCATTATGTCATCATGAAGCTAATGCGTCAGCACCCAGGTGTTATGTCATCATCAGTCATCAGTGGCTGACCGTGTGCTGTACACTGGGGTCAGTTCCACAAGAGGACTGGGTACAGAACTGGTTAGCATTCAAACACCGCTTTAATCGGTATGATGCTCATATCAATTCTCCCTTTGAATGTCAGAATAAATTCCCTTCTGCCTAACACTCCCAGACAAGCATCATCAATCACTTAAAAGACATTTTAAAGAATGAAGCAGGTGGTGGTTATCTTTAGTGAAGGGAACTTAAGGCAAATGGTCACCACAATGGCTGAGGTAATATGTATTAAATGTTAGGAACAGCAAAGTCATTATTTTTACTGCAAGACGTTCTTTATGGAGCTGTGAGCATGGCTCCGTTGGTAAATGCCTGCCACATAGGCAGAAGAACCTAAGTGAAATTCCTCAGGACCCACACAAAAACAAGACTATGTTAGTATACGTTGATAGTCCCAGTGAGAGGGACAGGAGACAGGAGGACCGCTGGCGTTTGATGGCCAGTCAGCCTAGCTTAGTCAGAGAGCCCTGGGTCAGGGAAAGACTGTGTCTCAGAAGAAAACAATGTGGACAGCTCCTGAGGGTCCGCTCCTAGCCTCTTCATGCAGCCATAACATACTCATGTCCCCCACCACACACATACACATTCATACCTATGAGACAGACAGACAGACAACCTTACACAGCATGGGCCGAGACCTTTTTACCTTTTATTCTAAGCCGATCATCACAACTGTGGAAGGTAAGAAATTTTATCTCTAATTTTCAAATCTGAAAAAATCAGGAAGACACAAGAGGTCTGCAGCCCGCTCAAGGTCATACGTGAGAAACTAGTGAAGCTGACTGAAATCTATCTGCTCTGCTGGCTCTTATCTGTGCTTCCATAGGCCATGGGGCACCTGGCACCTGACAGTATTGTATCAGCCTCTAGTGTCCTTCCTCTCTCTTACCTCACCATAATCTCATCTATAAATCTTTTATGACTAGTAGTAGGCTTAAGACTACGGCTGTAAACCTCAGAGCTTTCTGCATCAAGATCATCACCCTCCTTCCTCCTCCCTCCTCCTTCCAGTGATCCTCCTGAAAGGCAAAGCTGATAATGTCATTTCCTACAGGCCAATTCTTTCCTGGCCCCTAATCATCCTCAGGATGAGGCTTTATCTCAATCTTCTTGACTGACTTTGACATCATTTCCACCCACAGACTGAAGACATTCTGCGCTCCTGCCATAAAGTGGCCTCAGGATGTAGCTATGTTCTTGGGTCTCTGGGCCTGGGTATACATTGTTTCCTTCGTGAAAAGCCCTCTAAACCCACATCCTCCTAGCTAATGACTGATGGTTAATGAAGACTTTAAATTAGGCATTAAGTTCTATAGAAAACCATTACTTTATATTCCAATCTGACACCTGGCCCCTTTAGACAGCCACAAAACCCTTAGCTCAGCCCTTGTTCTAAGGCCATCAGCCCTCCATCTTTGCCTGTTCCACACTCTATCAACCACAGATTGAAAATATTTTTTAGGTGTCTGGGAATCGGAGAGATGACTGAGCAGATAAAAGTGTTCGCTGTGTAAGCAGAAAGTACCAAGTTCTATCCCGTTCTATCCCAAGAACCCACATAAAGGTGGAGGAAGAGAACTAACCCACAAAGTTATTCTCTGAGCTCCACACACATGCTATGGCACCACCCCCCCCCACACACACACACACAGGCACAGAAACAAATAATAATATATAAATTCTAAAACACTGCATTTCCTGCAGAGGACTTGAATACAATTCCCAGTACCCATACTAGGGAGCTCAAAACCTCCTGTAACTCCAGCTTCATGAACACAACCATCTCTGCAGATACCTGTGTTCACACATACACACACACACACACACACACACACACACACACACACACACACACACATGGGGGGGGCATCACATTTATGTTTGATGGCCATGTGGTGTATGCCTGCTCAGTATCCAGGAAGAAATGGAAGGATGAGATGTTCAAATTTATCCTCAGCTATATAATGAATTCCAGGACACCCTGGGCTAGAGACCCTGTGTCAAAAACAAAACAAAAACATGTCTGAGGGGCTGGAGAGATGGCTCAGCAGTTAAGAGTACTGACTGCTCTTCCAGAGGTTCTGAGTTCAATTTCCAGCAACCTCATGACTCACAACCATCTGTAATGAGATCTGATGTCCTCTTCTGGAATGACTGAAGAGAGTGACAGTGTACTCACATACATAAAATAAATAAATAAATCTCTAAAAAACAAACAAAAAACATGTCTGATCCAGGCATGGTGGTTCATGACTATAATGTCTACACTCAGGAGACAAAGACAGAAGCACAAAAAGGTTTACACTGTATCCCAGACTACAGTCACAGGTGATTTCAAGTATAAAGGAAGCTGTGTGGGGTTATACGTAAATACTAAACTGTCTTAATAAGAGAGCTGCACAGCCTCAGAGGTAGTCCAAGAAAATTACCCATAGAAAGTTGACAGTACCAGTACAGTACCTGCTGGTTTAGTTTAGCTAGTTGGGATGTATCATTCCAATCAGTAATGCTACAATGTTAGAAGCCAGGATGTATCTTTCCAATTGTAATGTTACAGTGTTAGAAGCTGGCACCAAGGCCTGTTTAAGGAATACTGTGCAAAGACTAGAGTCTGCTGGAGTGGCGTAGACTGCCAGGTATAGCTAAATACCATGTAAAAACAAAAGATACACAGTAGCCAGATATGGTGGCATACACCTTTAATCCCAGCACTTGGCAAGTTGAGGCAGGAGGAGCTCTGTGAGTTCGAGGCCAGCCTGGTCTACAAACTAGGACTCTTGAGGAAATGACAAGGCAAGAAGACACTGGATGGGAATATGGTTCAGTGGCACTGGTCTTACCCAGTATGCACAAATCCTGGGATCAGACTAAAGCACAGGAAGTTAAAACGAAACAATTTCCAACAGGTGGTTGGTGACAGAGTCAAGACCGAAAGCCAGAAAGTCAGCTCTTCTGTCTCCTTAGTCAGAACTCCAGCCAACACTTAGCTTTATCAAAAGCAAGCCCAAATACCAAGTTTAAAGTCTCATTTAAATCCAATTAAACCAATTAAATGCATCTCAAAGTTTTATACTCTTAACTTTTTTTTTTTTAATTCTGAGACAAGGTCTCACTTACGTAGCCCAGGCTGCCCCTGAATCTGAGACTCCTGACTTTGCCTCCTCTTTCTGACTTCATAAATAAAAAAACCTAAAGATGATTTAGCCTACTTATTATTTCTGAGCTTTGTGCCAGGCAAGCACTTTAACAGTTAAACTACATCTTAGTCTTCACTTAATTTTGATGTGTATCTGAGGCTAGCCTCAAACACTTCATCCTACTGTCTCTGTTCCCAAGTGAGCAATATGGTGCATACTTGCTAGGTGTTGAACACCTCAGAATGCTATAACACTTGAGAGGTGCAAACAGGAGGATTCGGAGTTCAAAGTAATCCTCAGCTACATGGAGGACTCCAGGCCAGCCAGAGTTCCATGCGACACTGTCTCCAGACAAAACAGCCTGCTGTCAAACAGTCAGCCTCTAAGGAATGGCTGTATTATCATTGGGGTGTGATTTATTGCCCTTGTATTTCTAGCCTTGGCTTAGGAGCATTTGTTCAGGTTGAGATGGAGTCTTGGCCCTTCTGCTTCTTGCATACTTGCCTCTAGTGCACATCCGACTCCCTAGCTCTGACTGTCAATGGTCTGTGATTTGATACCCACAGGATATGTAGTAGTCGGTGGTGCCAAAATAGCTCTGGCTCTTTGTGCATAAATCCTAAGCTTTGTGCTGCTCCCCACCCTGTTTTAAAGTTAGGAAAAAGGCCACACGCCCCTCTCTGACCAACAGGATGGGAGCAAAGCAAGAGAATGGAAGCTGTAAAGCTGGTACCCACTGGACTGGCCACCCACTATCTCCACCTGTCTCCATCTCTGAGTGACAGCAGAGTCTGCACACTCACGGTAAATAGGCTGAATGAACAGGAAGCCAACTTAGGTACTGCTAAGCCACCCAAATCTTAAGTTGTTTTTTTTTTTTTCTACTCTTAAATTACACAAACCAATACTGCAGATCTCTTAGCAAAGCATTCTCTCCTATGGCCAATTTACTTGCATGTTTTTATGACAAATATTTTGATTGCCCAAATGATGTTTTTGTAACTATCCTACTTCAGGACAATCTTCGTGGGGAGTGGAAGTGGAGAGACAAGATCCTGTGTAGTCCAGGCTGCCCTCAAATTCCACAAATAGCTGAAGATCCTCTTGAACTTTTGTCTCTCTTTAAGTTTGTTTGCCCACCAAACATACCCATGTGGCAGTCAGAGGAGCAGTTCTTTGCTTCTAACATGTGGTTATTCCAGGAATCAAATTCAGGTCACGAGGCTTGGCAGCAAGTGATTTTACCAACTCAGACAACTGGATGGGTCTTCAGTGCCCGAGCTTCCTGCTTCCACCGACAGAAGGCTGGGATTACAAGCATGTCCGACCATACCCTATTTATGAAATGCTAGGATGAAACTCAGAGCCTAACAAATGCCTAGCAAGCACTTAACCAATAGAGCCACAACCCCAGAACCCTACTCCGTCTTTTTTCTTTTAGTTAGAATAGTTTTTTAGTATGCTGCAAAGGAACAGTGACCAGTAATTACAGCGGGCAGGAACAGTAGATGACAACTACAGTATTGCCTGTATCAAAAAAATACTATTTTGTACATAAAATATATATGCTAAGTACCTACTATGCAAAAACACTGTGCAAGACAAGAAGGAAGACAGCAGTGTCTTTTAAAGTAGATGTAACACTGTGAGTGGAAGAGATGGTAAAGTAATTATGGCAAACAGGCAAACTTTGAAACCTGAAGAGGTGAGGGGACAAGGAGATTCTGAGTTCAAGGTCCTCAGCTGCTTGAGGCTGACCTGGGCTGCCTGCGGTCCTGTCTAAAATGGGGGTGAAAGGGCAGGGGAGAGTTCAAGGCCTACACTAAACAAGATCTTGCCTCAAAATACACCAAGTCAACAAACAAAACACACCCACACATCACACAGAAGAGAACTAATACCAGACCAATACAAATACAAAAGGTAGAGCCCCAAAATTAAAGAGAGACAGCTCATCTTGGGGGAGGGGTGGGAAGTACAGAGAAACTTTACAGAGGAAGTTCCGTATGGAATGGCCATAAAATATGGGTCAAGGTAACGAAGGAGAATGAAGGGCTCATTTAAGACATCAAAGGCCAACACAAGCAAATACATGGAGCTCAAACAAAACGCAAAGCCACATGGCTGCAGGGACCTAGTGCAATATACTAAAGGGTATGGCAATAACCTGCTGATGCCAGGCGGCCCTGGGCCTAACCAAACAGTAGAGCCCCTGAGAAACAGAGAAGTGACATGCCTATCCGTAATGGCGGGTGCGGTCTAACGGAAAGGGGGAGACACACAGGTTCAGGAGATTCTGGGGCAGTTCCCAGAAACATGAGGCCCCAAACCTGTGTGGTGACTGTTAGAGCTCAAAGAAATCAGTCAGAGCAATGTGGTGGCAGACCTAGGACTGTTCCTAACGGCACAAAGCCAGTAGGTGAAGGCAAGGAGTAACATGGAGTCCAGCTCTTGGGTGGCCAAGCCAGGCAGCTATGAAAATGACATTCCCATCTAAGTGTCACTTACTGTGTCTTTCCGGCCAGGTTCAGGTGATGATTTGTTTATCCCTTGCACCACACAGGACAAAGGTGCTTCTCTAGCCCGCCTTTTGGTTGTTTTGGTTTAGCCTAGTAGCCTAGGCTAGCCTCAAGTTCACTGGGTAGTTAGAGATGACCTTGAACTTGTGATCCCCCTGCCTCCACCTCCAAAGCATTAGGATTATAGGCAAAGAGTATCACCATGCTGAATTTATGTGGTCCTGAGGATCAAATCTAGAGCTCCTTGCATGCTAGACAAGGGATCCTACCAACTGAACTACATCTCCAGCCCCCAACTTCTCTTTTGTATAACCTCATCTCCCTTTCTTTTTCTGCTGTGAAAGCCCCGGAACCACACACATGCACCGAGTCCTCCACCACCTTCGGCATCCTGGCTTCTCCTTGGCTCACTTCTCCTCCAAGCAGCCTTTCCACACTTCGTTGTTCAAAAACTCCAAAAAACTTCAGTTCCGCCATGAAACCTTCCTGAAACACAATCGCTTCTCCTTTTATAACTCCTTGAAGCATCCACTGTCTTGGAATTCTAGAGACCACACCCTAAGTGTATCATTTGAGTGTTTCATTCCTACATCCTTCACAGGCCTAGAGAACAAGTTCCACATTTTAATTGTCCAGGTTTCCCTCAAGTTAATGCCTTGCACAAAACAAAGCGTGTATTCAGTAGGTGCTTGACTATGTGAGCAAGCTCATTAGTCTCTAGGGACAGACTTTCTTTGCTTCATCATTAACTTACTTGTTAGGAGACAGAGACATCAGATTTATGAAATGGAGCAACTAACACCAATTTATATTTCAAAATGTCTGCTACTATGTGAAACTCCCATCTGGTCATAAGGTTTTACTCCAATTTTTAATCCTCCAATCTTTCTTCTTTTCCTTCCTTCAGTCTTTTGAGATTGGGTCTTGCTATGTGGCTCTTATTCACCAGATATTATTCTATGTAGCCCAGGCTGGCCTCTGAAGCAATCCTCCTGCTTCAGTTTCTAGTGCTTGTACAGATGTGCACCTATCACCCTGGGCTCAGACTCCGAGTCTTTAATTGAAAGTTTAGAGACACAACTGGAATTGTCATATCTACTGTGTTACATATCGGGAGCCTGACCCGTGGTTTAGTACCGGTAAGTCAAAGGACCTCACAGAAATGTGTTAAGCACTCTTTGCTTTCTGGGATAACAGCGGTCTCCCTTCACCGGTCACTCCCTGTGTTAACTACAGTGACTCAGTCTTACCACCTCCCCATTGGGACTCGAGAGAAACAAATGAAGATGAGATTTATTGAGGAATCATAAAAATGGGTGCTGTTGTAAAAAGGAGTCTCAACACATCTGTGGGACATCCTCCTAATCAAATCTCCCGTCCTCGCTAAGCTTCTCTCTCGCAAACAAGATCACTGAGAAGACAATGGGGAAACAACCCAGAAGAAACGGTAGCGAGAAAACGTACTTTGACAAACTGACCCGGTCGCTCCGAGGAGGATCTGGCCCCAGGGAGGGCAGAGATGACAACCGCTACTCTTGGTGACTCCCGCTAGGCTTTCCCCAGACTTTCTTGCGCTCGTCCCACAGCGGGTCCCGGGTGACCGTGACCCTCCTCTGCGCCCAGACTCGCGCGCCCCGGGGCACTGCACACAGATGACCTCGGCGCGCTCGGCCCGGCTTGCAAGGCCCTCCGCAGACCTGGCCCCCACCCGGGCCCGGGCTTCGGTCCCCAGCGCGGCTCGGGCCGGTCTGGCCGGGGGAGGGGCGCGGTGGCCGAGAGCTGCGTCGAGGACGCAGGGCAGGCCTTACCGCAGCGGAGAGGGAGGCCGGGGGCGGGTGGCGCCAGGGCGCACGTAGAGCGCGGAGGCAATTGCAGCGCGAATAGCTGGGACAGCCGAGGGGACCCCAGAGGGAGCCCAAGACGCGGCGGGATGCACGGGCGCCGCCATGGTGGAGACGCAGCGGCAGGACCACCAATCCTGCGGTCCGCCTCGGCGGCCGCGCCGGGGGTCGGGCATCGGCAGCCAATGGGCGCACTGGAGCCGGGCGGGGCACCGGGCAGGCCAATGCGAGGCTTCGCCGCAGGGGTGGGCGGGCCCGGACCCCGGAGACCCAATGGAAACTGGAGGCCGAATCCACCCCCCTCCTCATCCCTGGACTGTAGTTGGGGCTTGGGAGGAGCGCCGCATGGAGCTGCTGTTCGAAAGGAGCCTGGGCTGCGGTTATGCCTCCTCTGGTTCTCAGAGAAAGTCTCCTGTCCTCACCCCACCGCTCTGCTGTCAGACCCAGCCGCTGGTGGTACCACCCCCAGAAAGCTTCCTGAGGCCCTGTTCAATCCTGTGAGGATAAGAGGCCAGCTAAGTTCAGACGTGACCTCGTATAAAGGTCACAGATGGGGCTACAAAGCCACCCCACATACCCAACAGGATGAGGTCGCACCCTCATCCTTCAGTGTATTATCCTAAGGCAGAATTTAATACAGAATTTCCCAGAAGAGGAGGTGGAGAACTTGCCACTCTCAGATGTCAATCCAAACGCTACACCTTATACAAGACATACGTTTCTGCTTTGGCAAAAAGCTGATGTGAAGTGCAGTCTTTGGCTGTGATCGGTCATGAGCCCAGACTAGATCACACTGGCCAGGAAGTGCCTAGGGCAGGGCCAAGTTTGAAGTTTAGCAAGCTCAAAGCCCCAGGCCATCCCCAGCCCCAGAACAAAAAAAAAAACACAGGCCAGTTTGTGAGACTTGGGAAAGTCCCAGTTTTTTGAACTGGGAATTTTCTTATAATTACATAGGCCAAAAGTGTTTTCGAGTGACTGAGTTAGATAATCACTGTGGTGGTATGTACTTAACTACTCTGTAAACTGAAGCAGAATGAAACGTTCAATGCCAACCTAGACGACTTTGTGGGTCCCGGTGTCTTTGGTTTGGGGTTTTTTTAATTCTATTTTAGTGTATGAATGTATATTCCGGTACTTATGTACACTAGAAGAAGGTTTCATAGACCCCGGAGCTGGAGTTACAGGCAGCTGCAAACCATCAAGTGGATAGTGGCAACTGAACCTGGGTTCCCTGTAAAAGCAAGTGCTCTTAATGGCTAAACCATCTCTCCATCCCACGGTGGGCCCATCTTTAGGGGCAAAAGAGAAGGGGTTGTCGGTGGATATGGCTTGGCAGTAGTGTGTTTTGCCTGAAACATTCAAAGACTTACATTCAACCCTCAATTCCCAGAGCTGGGATTACATGAGGCCGGAGATTCTGAGGTCCGTCAGCAAGGCTGAGGTAACAACAGTCATGGGCAGGAACTACGGGTTCCCTAGGAAATTAAGTTTTCTTCCCTTCCAGGAAAGCTCAGCCTTACCTAGCTTCCCCAGGCATTTCTCCCCAAAAATCCCCATGTGAAGAACAGAGGGGCAACCTCCTTTCCTTGGCTCCAAGGAGTTAGCTTTGAACAAACATCTTTGAAACTCTTCTCTCTCCCCATGACCATTACTAAGTAGTGGTTCCCAGGCTCCGGGGACAGCAAGCACATTGTCTAGGAGGTGTACGGTGCAGATGCCTTGCAGGCTCAAATCACCTACTCTTGACCACTCATGGACCGCCCCCCACCCTCCCCACCCCTGGACAAAGACTGGGTCTCTCCATGAAAGCACTCACCAACTACAGGCACTGCAGGGAGCAGCTTCTGCAGCCACGGTGGGGACAACATGTCTTTTGCTTTTCAAGCACCTAAAGCATACTTCCTCCAGTGAATGGAATTCCGATGCAGGAAGTGATTTGCATACCAGGATATTGATGTCATCAAAAGGAGTTTAAGTCATTTCTCTCTGAGAAGACTGTAACCCAATCCTTTCAGTTACCTCCTCTAGGAAAAGCAAAAGGAGGTACTGAGAGCCACAATGCCCTGGATACTCAAGAGCCGCGGCGATTGGCCCAATACAGAAGGCCAGCACCCACCCAGGGAACAGCTTCCCAGCCCCTGCTTCCCAGCCTGACCCTGAGCCACTTGGGCTCCATGGGGCAGACCACAGTCAATCCTCCATTCAATACATTTTATTGCTAAGGACAAGGTAATGCACCAGTTTTCAAAATAATTTGGTTTATAGAGTTCATACGTAACAAAAAAGGGGAAGTATTATAAATCTGACTCCTGTATACAGAGCAAGGTATGAAGCCCTCCAATATTGGGCCCAGGCAAACAAATTCAAGAGGAGCAAAAACCTGTTGAACCCCTTCAGTGTTGCCCTCTAGTCCCCCCCCCCACCCTTAACCAGCCCCACCCCACCCCTGACCAAGGGCGTAGCTACACCTGCCCTTGGCCTCCAGTGGCCCCAGTTCATCCTAACCCATAGATAGCCCCTGAATAACTGCAGTTTCCCCTGCATGAAAATCACCCACCAGGCTCTGCCTGTTTCCATCATTAAAATTCTCCCTTCAAGGTAGGCCCCACCCACACCCTCTAACACAGTGCCATAGGGGCTTCCGTGCCTGAAGTTTGAGGGCTCATAGTACATAACCTCCGAGTTCTACTTCAAGGGTGGACAGAGGTGGCAGCCAGCTCCTTAGCATCCCAATACTGCAGCTTTGCCAGCACTCTCTTGAAATCAGTCCAGGAAGGGGCAGATGGCAGCTCACCTCTAGCCATCCCCCAGGGCCCTTACTCAGCTTAGCTGAGGGCAGAATTTCACATTTTGTTTGCCTTGCAGAGGCAAAGATAAAGTGAAGCCCAGGGGCTGGCAGAAGCTAGTCCAGACCAAGCACACACACACTCATGCACACACACACACACACACACACACACACACACACACACGTACCTGCACACCCACACACACATTCTCAAGCACACAAACACACAGGTGTACACTCGCACACTCACACATACATAAATACAAAAGGGGATTGGGTCAAGCACCAGCACCTCTCTGCCTTGCTGGTGCAGGTGGGCGGTAGGAAGCTAGTCCTAGGCTAAGAAAGAGCAATCCGCCCAGCAGGAGCAGCTGACCCGTTTGGACTGGGGGCTGATGAGGTCACAGCATCCCGGTGTCAGCCCATCAGCTGGGGACGAGCAGCTGCTGCCAAGCGCCCGCAACCGGCTTGTGTTTTCATGGCAGAATTTGTTGAGGGAGGAGTGAGGAGGTGATAGGTCGAACACGTCATTCCTTCTTTGTACAGCTTCACTTTCTACGACTTCTGAGTTCCAAGTGTCTGCTGTGCTGTGGAACCCTAGAGTGCTCTCGCCTTGATGGCTGGGAACCTCTACTCCATGATGGCCCGGTACAGTGCCGGCTCGATGTAATCCTCCCGGTATCTCGAGTTGATGACCCGTTGCCTTTTCTTTTCTTGCTTTACTTCCTTCTCCGTGAAAATCTCATTGAACCGCATGTCTGAAGCTACTGACTACAAAGGAAAAGGCAAGCAAGTTGTCACTTTTGACATGGAACGGTAAACAGCAAAGGGACAATGACCTGCCAGAAAGCTCACTCACCAGTCTAGACTTGACTCTCTTGGGAAGCTCTTCATCCAGAGTGTATACATCGTCTCTCTTAACCACCAGCTGCGAGCCATCCTCAAACTCCACCTGACAACCAAGCAAAGGCCCTTTAGCTAGGGTACCAGAGTACCTGTGGGACCTGCGCACACAGTGGCAGTTTCTGGTCGCTGAAGGAAGGCAACACGGCAGGAAGGACCGACTGTCATGCCTAAAGGCACTACAGCAAAGCACAATAGCCCAGGTCTGTGAAGGCAACTGACGGGCAAGTTCCTTCAAGAGCAAAGACAAGCTTCTTGCCCAAGAGAAAACACTAAATGAAGTACCCTCCCACCCTCAAATGCCAGTTAAAGAACCTTTGGCTACCTGGTACATCTGGATAGGGTGGGAGGCCACAAACTTAGCCCCATAGACTTGACCATCTGTCCATCTGACTTGAACCACTTCGCCTTCAGCAGGAGGCCCCAGCTGGAGACAGTCCTGACTCTGAGGAAAGAGCAGAGGAGGAACGTGAAGAGCAGCTCCACCCAACCTCAGCGGTAAGTGCCAATGGCCCGGGAAGGACTCCTGCCCACTTGCTGCAGGGAAGGCAGCTAGCTCTGGGCTGAAAGTCAAACTGCAGTAAGTCAAACAAGGTCTGCCTCGTTCTATCTGCCCTAATTCCTGCTGCCTCTAGGTGACCAAACAAGCAAAACAAAAACCCCAGACAGGTAGAATAAACTCAGTAACTGTAGTTAACACAGAAGCAGGAGTGGGTTCTCGAAACCACAATCCCTGTGTCCTCTCCACTGAGCTGCTGCAACGTCCCTGGGCTCTACCGTAGAGGAATGCTAGGACTGTGTTTGAGTGTGTTCTATGACTCGTGCTTTTGAGATAGAGGCATGGGAAGAAAGGAAGGGAGCATCTAGAGAGAGAGAGGAGGCTCCCAGGAGACTGGCAGAAACGCTGAGTGAAGCCCAGCTTTGGCTGAGCAGTGACCTGCTGTGAAACAGACAAAAGCAAAGTCTAGGAATGTAGCTCCAGACCTGGTGCCCAGATCCACTAAAAAATAAGAACAAAACACAAACCACTAGCCTTTTCACCGTGTAGATATTTCTGGAAAAATCTATGTTATGTATAAAAAGACAGACCATGTGTGCGAATCTAAGACACCAAACTTTCGGAGTTTCTACTGTGTTCATTACTACAATGGATGCAAGGTTAGGGGTAAAAAAAAAAAAGCTTGGGTGCACAGAGCAGAAATGAATCGAGAGGGATTTACCTTGCTGTTTTCTACTGTTGTATTGTGTATGTGAGTATCTGTAAGACACTTGAGGCTAAAAGTACTTACTACGTGTGAAAAATTTGTGTCTAAGCTGGGAGTGTGGGGTTCAGTGGTAGGTCTCTAAAGCCCTGGATTCAATCCCCAGCACCAGTAGATGGAAAAAAAAAAATACTCAGAAAAAAATCACTTGTGACCTGTGCAATTGTGTAGTTACATAACCTTTTTTCTTTTTAAATTCCAGGTTGAATATGAACGCATACATCTTTAGTCCCAGCACTAGGGAGGGAGGAGATAGCAGATCTTTGAGTTCGAGGCCAGCCAGGGCTACAGAGAACCCTAGCTTTATTTGGGGAGAGTGAATGATAAACTCTGGTTACTGTGTGTTCTTAGCAGACACCTTCCTAAACCCAAGTGAAGAGGGCTGGAGAGATGGCTCAATGGTTAAGAGCACTGACTGCTCTTCCAGAGGTCCTGAGTTCAATTCCCAGCAACCACATGGTGGCTCACAACCATCTGTAATGAGATCTGATGCCCTCTTCTGGTGTGTCTGAGGACAGCTACAGTGTACAAATTGCCAATAACAAAACTCAACTTTTTGAGCATTTCAGAAAAGTAGCCCTCTTACCTGGGAACACAAAGCTTCTCAGAATTAATTAAACGATGTCTTTATGATGCATGTGTGCATGTGCCAGAGTGCACATGTGTCTATGTGCCACAGGACACATGTGGAGGACAGAGGACAAACTGCAGGAGTTGGGTATCTATCTCCCTCTGACATGTGGGACTTACAGTTGGACTCAGGTCTTCAGGCCTTGCAACAAATACCTTTACCCACTAAGACATCTCAGCCCTTCCCAGAATTTACTCTTCCAGGGAGATGGGCTAAGAATATTAATTTGATTTTTAAAAATGCATTAATAGTAAAAATTAGCATCATTTGGAAAGATCTCCACAGCCCAGCATGGCAATATTTTCTGAATGACCAGCATACATATAACAAATCAGGCACAAGACCCTCCAGTGCAAGATGGGTGGACGGACTTCATGTATGTCTCATGGAAGGCTCAATAGACTTTTAGATTTCACACTATTTGTAACTTTTTTAAAAAACTGTTCCTTAGTCAGGTACAGTGGCACACACCTGTGCTGCCAGTACGCAGGAGTTTGTGGCCTTACTGAGTTACATAAGGCCTTGTTCCCAAAAGCTAAAAGATCGAATTGTCCCAGTAACAAGACCTGGTAGCATAGTACTGTAATCTCAACCAGTCAGGAGGCAGGAAGGTCGGGAGTTCAAGGCCAGCCTCAGCTATAGATAGATTCTATTTCATATCTTAAAAATGTGAAGGGACCAAGCGGCTCTACGAACACAGCTAAGGCCCTAGTTCCAACACCCAGTACCAGAAGGAAGTCATTTCAACTCTTGGAAATGCTACTAAAATGTTCTTCTCAGTGGACCAGGGACAGGGCACCTCTGTGAGTTGCAGGCAGCCAGTGCTACACAGGGAGACATTGCCTTAAGAAATTAAATGTTACCTCAATTCCAACTGCCATTCTATGTCAGGTTGTCTTTTTACACTTTTTCCCATTTACTTTCTTTTTGTCTTTCACATAGGCTCACTGTGTAGTGAGGACCAGATCTGAATTCTAGAGCCACTGGTCTCAGTCTCTTAAGAGCTGGGTTCATAGGAAAGCACTACCGTGCTCTGCACATCAATCAAAGCAATGTAAATGAAGAACTGACCTGAAAGAAGATTTGTAAAACTGAAGAAATATGGCAATATGGCACATGCGCGTACACACACACACACACACACACACACACACACACACACACACACACGGAGACACATACGTACCCAGTGTTTTAAGCTCCCTTTGAGAGCTTAAAAATTTCCTAGAACAAAAAGCACCGGGACAGGAGCAGTGTTCTGAGTTAGAGCAAATGACCTTCTCATACAGCTACAGCACAGCACTGGGTCTGAGAGATTACGGCCGTGCTACTACCACGACCTTCCTCGTTCACAGGAGCACTCGGCCTTGTACCTGGTGGTTGGAAGGAGAATGGCCCCCTAGGATCCTCAGTCCTTACTTGATGGAACTGCATGGGGAGGATTAGGAGATACAGCCTTGATGGTGACAATGTCACTGGGGGAGGCTCTGGGGCTTCAAAAAACTCTTAACTGTGTGAGAGTGTGAGTGTGTGTTCGCACGCATGTGAACCTATGTCATCACGCCCACCCATCCCCCTATATTCTATTTGCAGATCAAGATGTGAGCTCTCAGCTGTCCCTGCTGCTACGTCTTTGCACCATGGACGCTTAAACCATAAGCCACAAATTAAGTGCTTTCATTTCTAAGTAGCCATGGTCATATTGTTTTGTCAGAGTAGCAGAGAGTAACTAAGACACTAATTAATATGCTTTTGGAGATGAAGCTGCTAATGTAGTGTAAATGCATGGAGAATTATTACAGAAGAAATGGCTTTGCCCTTCTATGTTGGGTGCATATGCTAGCACGTGAAAAGGAAGGCAAAGGCTGAGGAACCTGAGCTAAGTTAGGAAGAGCGAGCCAGGAAAGCCGGGCTCAGGTCCAGGTGTGGCTCTAGTGTTTCAGGTATTGATAAAGCTTTTTCGTGCAGTTTCTCTGTAGCTCCTGTTAGGAGCCCAAAGCAAGTCACATCCACATCCCAGAGAGGCATGGCAGAAATGAGGGTTGGACTGTTCTTTTAAAGACTCACACAGCTTTAATACAATGAAAAGCACCCGTTTGCTTCCAGTGTGTGAGCTTGCATCCTGCACTAGATGCTATCAGTGAAAGTATCAAGTATCTTTCAGTGAACTGCAGGAAACACTCCCTGGACTTCTTGGGAAGCCGAGTACCCCAGCATGAACACTCTTTCTTGAAAGGGAGCCGGGAATACAGGCTTCTTTCTGTTTGGGAACTGACAAGGGGCAGGCAAGGAGGCCGGTCGCCAGCTGGCAATGCTGAGAAGATGCCCCTAAGTCTCTCAGAAGCCACTCCCAGACGTTACCACTATGTCCTCAGGATAAAGGTTGTCGCTGAAGGAGCCGTCATCGAAGTTGACTTCGTAGAAGGTCTCGGTGGTGAGTCTGACCACCTCACACTGGTAGAAGCGGCCGTTCTTGTGCTTGCTGATGACCTTCTGGCCAGCCGTGATGCTCAGCAAGGCCCCCTTCGCACGCTACAAGAAACAGCCTGGGTTAACTGGATCACACAGACAGTCCTAAGAAGCCCCCCATGGGGGATGGGGAAAATAAGTGTGGCAAAAGAAAGACCAAACAAAAATGGAAGGCAGAACAGGCCTCTCCAGACACCTACGTTCCAGCCAGGGCCATGTGTCTTCTATAAACCACTCACCTGAGCTCTAAGTCAGCTCGTTCTTAGAGGGTACCATCTTTTTCTCTGATTATTTTGTTTTGTTCTCAAATTTGCAGCAATGTCCTGGCTCAGCCATGGTATATCCTATCCAAAACTCCATGAACTCACTACCCTTCATGATTTTCCTGAAACTAACCAAATAATACATTCTAATGTGTACACTTCCGGTCATAGCATCTGGATAGAGATTCAGTAGGTGCCCTGGGTCCTAGGCCCCAAACATCCCTGTCTGAGCATTAGCTCTACCCTCAGAAGAAGGGAACAAGAACTGAGGTTTCCTAAGATCCTCTGCTCCAAACAAACTGCCCCATTAACAGGGCTTGTACCTCACCTCACAGGGCCTCACTGCTGGTACCTCACCTCACAGGGCCTCACACTGCTTTTACCTTTTATTCTGAGCTTGTCCTTGATGTGATGGCAAGTCCAGCCACTCCCCAAACCCTGCCCAGACACTGCTCCACACACACCTCTTCACTGTGCTCTGAACACATGTGGTATTCATGCTCCTACCTCAGGGCCTTTGCACTGCTATTCCCTTACCCAAGATGCTTCACTACACACTTGCCCACACTCTGGCTCCCTTGCTCCCCAAAGACTACTTCACCGATCCCACTCTTCACAAGCTACTCTTCCTCCTCTCTAACCTGGACTGATTTTACCCACTGCACCATTCATGTTCAGACATACTGTATACTTACTAGTTTCCTGTGGATCCTTAAACTTGACTCTATGTACCTCATGATACTACATGAGGGGCTGGGTGACTTGTGCGCTGGTAAATTCCTAGCTGAGCCTGGGATGTGGCAGATGCTTAACTGACATTTGAAGAATGGATTATAAAGCAATACTGGTAGTGCAAATTCCCTCCTAGTTCCAGCAGTCTGCAGGTTTAATACTGAAGATAGTTCTGTCTGCCTTCTTGTTCATGACCAAGCTCAGGTCCCAACTGCCAAATGGGGTTTGATGCTATCTCAGGCTTTGACTCCAGCACAGCCTGTCCTGAGGTCTCGCCCATACCTTCAGGAGAAAGCGCAAAGGAGCCCGCCTGTAATCTCAGTAACCCCGCGGGTAAGACAACGGCCGCAGGCTTGCGGTGAGAGGGACCGCGCAGAGAGCTGGAAGCATGAAGCCCCAGAGAGAAACCCAGTACAGAGCCAAAAGGAAGGCCAGCTGTACCAGATGACTTCTCTGTCATCCCAAATGGCAACATGGAGAGCTCCCTGCCCTGAGTTCTTTCTTGCCTCGCCATACCACACTGTTGAGAGCTTGCGTATGGGATTGCCAGGGCTCATTTTCCAATGAAAACGGGGTCGAACTATCCTGCTGAAAATATCTCAATCTTTGCTCCCATCATTACCCCCAAGCTACCTGCTGGTTGCTCACGGCAACTACTCAAGGGCCAGTGAGGTGACTCTGCATGTAAAAGTACTTATGTCCCGGGGCTGGAGAAATGGCTCAGCGGTTAAGAGCACTGGCTGCTCTTCCAAAGGACTGGAGTTCAATTCCCAGCAACCACATGGTGGCTCACAACCATCTGTAATGGGATCCAACATCCTCTTCCGGTGTGTCTGAAGACAGCTACAGTTAAAAAAAAAAAAAAAAAAAAAAAAAAAAAGTACTTATGGCCCAAGCCCGAAGGTCTGAGATCAATACTAGAAACTCACATTTCGAAAGCTAGCCAAGTGTGGTAAAGCACACCTTTAAACCCTGAATTTTGGAGGTGGAGGGAGGCAGATCTGTGAGTTCAAGGGATCCGTGGTCTGCACAGTGAGTTCTGAGGAAGCGAAGACTACAGACCCTGTCTCAAAAAACGAAAACAAAACAAAAGCCAGCCACTGTGACAGGCACAGTGAAATCACAGCATGCCCATCTCAAGGCCAGAGGTGTCACCTGGAGAATCACTAGAAATCGAGTGGTCAGCTGGCCTGGGTGGGCCACACGAGGCAGCAGAAGCAGGAAACCCTGCATCGAAAAGGCGGAAGGGGAGAACTGACTCTCAGACCCTGTTCTGCTTCCCACGTGCACTTCGGTGTATGTGCACAGCTGCACGTGAATGACTTAAAATCATGACCTTCCAGAAGTTATCCTCTTTCAAAAAGAGAAGGAAACTTCTATGTGGTGGTCCGGGGCCTTCCCCCTTGGGCGCTGCTTACCTTCTATGACTAGCCGCCGGATTCCCAGAACCACCCTGAATGCTCATTCTTGTAAGACATACTCCTCCGTTTCTGAATCTTATGATTACACACTGACTCCCTTCTACTTCCTCAGGGCCACCCAGGCCCCTTCAGGACTCCACAGGTCGTGTCCCACATGTTAATGGCTAACTCGTTACCATTTCCGTCAAGGGTATGTGATGATGTGATAAATCGGCAGCAGGCAGAGAAAATGACCCCCGAAACCTGTGACGCCCTCTCACCTCCAAGTTGGGAATCTTGTGGCGGAAGCACGTGATGAAGACAACAAAAGGCCAGTCGTCTGGCTGCATCAACACCCCAGCAGCCTGGGCGCAGCTCACATGGAAGGCAGTAGGGCAGCGGCCGTGTGAGCACTGCACACAGCAGCCGGCATTCCGTCTCCGCCGCTTCTTACAAAAGACACACTTCTGCAGGGGAGAGAGGGCACACGATTCTGTGGAATGGCTGTCCCCCCCTTCTTGTTTTCCCTCCAAAATTCACAAAGCCCAGCCATCAGAAGCCAACCCCCTCCCTATACATGGGAGCACCCAGGGTCTGCTTTGCCCCTGTGCCCAGTGTAAAGTCCCCAGGAGACAGCTCAGCCGTGGGGGTACAATGAGGCTGACTGAACAGAGCCAAGCCAAACTGCACGCTGCAACTCCAGACTCATCAGTGGGGGACCATGCAAATCCGAAGCCCACTCTGGCTTACCAGTTTGAAGCGGGGCAGAGGGATTTTGCTCACATCCACTGGACTTCTTTCGGCAATGTTGACAAACCTTGCTTCTAGAATTGCCACAGCACATGAAACATGAACCCATCTGCCAAAAGAGAAAGGGCTCACTCAAGTCACCTGTTTCTGTGGCCCCAGGGACCTGCTGACAAAACGTCCTCCATCACCCAGGTCCCGGGACTCAGGAGGGAACGTGTCATTTACCATGTGTAGTACTGTGCACACACTGCCCAAGGCCTGTGGAATGTTGGGGTTCTACTGATGGTATGTGTCAAATGCACAAGGCCTTGGGTTCAGCCCCAGCTAGATCTACCCATAGGAAAACCTACAGGAGCTATGGACTTGGAAGTCTGCACTACTGGGAGGGCCATTACTGGGGACAGGAACACGTCTGGTTTTGTGACCTTAGAGGGCAGAACATGGATCAAAGGTTAAAGGGCAAAGGTGAGAGGTTCAACTAGCACCATTTCTACTCTAAACAAAGTGTTACCAGCCATCCCCTCCCTGCCCTGGGAGAATGAGTGACCACTAGGAACATATGTGTAATGGTGCATATGTGTAAAGGAATGAGGCACAGACACACAGCAGCATAGGGATCCTGCAATGGGCTTTATTCAGAGGCAGGCTATCCACCCATGTGTGCAACTAACTCTACACAGAAGCCCTCACAGAGCAAACCCTCAACAGCTTGTGTTTCCTCCTCAGAGAAGGTAGGCCTGAGACAGCACAAAGATACAGCTCAATGAGAATAAGCTGAGAAGCCCAGAAACTTCCAGAAACTTCTATGGCGCTGACAGTGGGTGGCCGGCCTAAGCTCTCCTCGGTGCCTGACAGTTCCCCCTTGAGGACATTTGCCTGATCTCCAAACAGCAGGTCTAACCAGGGAAAAGTACTTGGCACAGTACTTGCCTGTAATCTCGGTCTGTAGGAGGCTGAGGCAGGAGGATCAACAGTTAGATGCCGACTACACAGGACATCTCAGGAGACCCTGTCTTGAAAGAAAGAAACAGGTCCAGAGAGCTAACTCGGTGGTTAAGAGCACTGGCTACTCTTCCAGGACATCTAATAAGTTCAATTCCCAGAACCCACATAGTGGCTCACAACTGTTCGTAAATCTAGACCCCAGAGGTCTTTGTCTGGCCTCTGTGGAAACCTGTGCACAGGCTGCCCAGATATACAATGAAGAAAAAACATCAACACACATGAAATAAATTTTTTTTTTTCTTAAAAAAAAAAAAAAAAAAAAAAGGAAGGCATGCAGGCAACTGCAACCAGGCCTACTTCCTCACTCCCAGACCACAAAATGCCGGCATCATTTTCTGAGGGCGGTCATCTCTCAAGGAAGGACACTACCTACTACTTTGCCTCTGAGGAAAAGGCAAAGCGAGAGAGGCAGTCTAGGGCAGTCTTGTTCATTCTGTTCCAGCCCCATGTCATGTGCTGCCCTCGAAGCACTGCACAGGCTGCAGGACTGGACATGGGCATCGCAGACTCCCCAGGAACTCACCTGTCATCGTTTGCTCTCTGCAGGGCCCCTCCACGCAATGAGCATAAACAGCAGTCCTGCCCAGAAAGCAGAAGTAAACGGTTACCAACAATTCACCATAGACAGCCTGCCCTCCTGAGACTTCCTGTGGACAACTAAACTCTGCCAGAAAGCAGTGCAGTGGCAGGGAGGCCTTTAAGTACATGCCCTGTGGCCAGGACTCCCCCGGAAGAGACGGGCCACATGCATCATTAGAACTACATAATGAATCACTTGAGCCCCATTCTGAGACTCCAGACCCAGAGCCAGATTCTAAGGGAGTGATGGCCACTCCATGGGACAGCTACCTGATCTGCCCCCACAACACTAGCACAGCTCTCAGCTCCACTCGCTCTGACATCATGAAGTACCAAAAATCCTAAGCCAGCTGCTGTGGATATAAATTATGTCCAGCATAGAAAGAGCCTAGCCCCACAGTCACCACAATCTCCTGGAGAAGCATGGGCATACTCACTTCCTCCAGGGCGTTGGCTGAACATCGAGAGCACATCCATTCTGCAGAAGCCTTTGCAGGGGGGACACCATAGCAACCTAACAAGAAAGTCAGGAAGAGCAAATGAAACCCAACCCAGGGGCTGGCATTAGAATGTAGATGCCCTGTTCTCTTCCACAGACACCATTCCCAAAGATAGTAAACCATACAGACATCATTCAATTCTGGGCCAGAGTCCCCAGGGCTCAACCATACAGTAAAATCCCAAGACCCAGGAAAGTCAGAAACTGTGGATTCACTGGTATATCTCCCTAGTAAGTATCCAGGGACTAACTCCACCAGCCACCAACTTCCCAAGAGGGCATAAGCATCCTTTGCAGCAGGAAACCGAGAAGGTCATTTGGTGACAACAACCAAACAGGAAGTTTCCCGTGCTGCTGGGACAAAATGAGAGGAGGCGAGAAGTACTCACTAGCGTGGACTCGGACACTGCACTTCTTACAGGACACCAGCATGCTGGTGCCATCCTCCTCTAGGTAAGGGGTGGACAGATTGATGTCTGTGCTGCAGCCAGTTGTGGTAAAGCACATTTCGGGGATCAATGGCTTAGTCCTCTGAGTCTGGGCAGCTGGTTCTGAAGCATTCCCACAGCTCTGACCGAAGCCTCCAAACTCCACCTAAGTGAACGGCAGAGAACGGGCACGGGGCAGTGAGCGCACGGCTCCTAGCCCTCCACCTGCTCCGTCAGCAGAAAGCTGGGCCTCTTACGGGTGTGACTGCAGCTATAGCTCCCGGGTGCACAGCCATTATCCTGAAGCTACTAATTGAAGTTACCTCTAATGACTCAAATTCAATTTCTCACAGCAGCATCAAACAAAGGGCCCTGGGGGACAACTGAGAAAAGGGAGCAAGTAAGAGGCACCTGGGACTTCGGTCTCTCCAAACCAAGCGATAATAAAACGCACCGAGACACCAACAGCAAGGCACTGCCTGTCCCCCAGGTGCCGCGCCACATGGCAGCCCCAATCGGAGACAGCTCCTAGAGTCCATGCTCCTAATGGACCAGCACTGACTGCCTCTGCTGGGCCACGTCAGCAGGCCACCTGAACTGTGACACTGTCACATGGCTGGGTCCCCACTTGTGATTCCTGGCTCAGGGCCTCTCTAGAGAGAACATTATGTTCCATACTGCCCTTGGCAAACTACAGTCACTACAAATATCCTATGGCTCTGCCACTGGATGGCACCATGATCCCCATTCCAAGGACAGAGCCTGGAAGCGTGTCACCCTCTGAGCCTATGCCATACAAGAAACTCTGGCCCCCACCTAGTAGATCTGCTGACAGTGACAATCAGGCAGTCACGTCCCTCACGAACACAGGCACAAACAGTTCTTTGCTTTGCTTTCAATTAATACAAAGAAGTCGCTGTTGATCCAGCTTGTGGGTCTAGATGCCATCCTTCTACAAGCATGAGCCTGGGGCCCTGCCAAGCTCAGGGCAGCTGTGCCACCTTAACGGCCACAGGGAAACTGCTTACCTATTGCCACCCTGCCCATCTAAGCCTGAATTGGTTACTCGGCACCTGCTGCTGTGAATTCCTGTCTCATCTGCTGAAGCTTGACTCAAAGCAATCCATGATGTGAGGTCACCGTGGCCCAACATGTTGACCACAGTTGAGCCCAGGCTTCACTGTGTCAGAGCATCTGCCTTCCCACCTCCCTGGGCTCCCAACTGCCTTCTGCTCAAGCAGCACTCACTATGACAACAAAGAGGGGGGGAAAGAAGATGGCATGAGGGGACCTTGCTCTTCACCCAAGGATGATGTCAAATGGGAAAGAAAATGCATTCTTGTACCCTAACTGACCAGGACTGCATAGGAGCAAGCAGAAAGAGCCCCAGACCAGGGAGATAAGAAACATTATGCTCTGCAAACAGCGAGGTCTGTGTCATAAACAAGGGTCACAAGATCAAAGCATTCCTAAGGGTTATCTGCCTAGCAAAGCCACACCAGCAATACAGAACATGGATGCTAGGGGAAAGGCCCCCTAAAGACAAGCAGTGACAAGCCTTACACCCATAATTAAACCCAGCTTCCTCCGACTGCTGCTGGCCCAGGATGCCTGACGGCAGCAGAGCACGCTCACCTGATGGTAGGTCTGGAAGATCATACACACAGCACAGTGAGGGGCCTGCTGGGCCATGATCTCATTGAATTCCTTCTCAGCCTCAAAGTTCGGAGGTCGGTTCTGCCACAGCTGGCTCAGAGGCTTGGCCCAAGCCTCTGTCTCCTCAGCCTCTTCCTCGGGGGTCAGCTGTTCAGAAGTCTCTAGAAGAGGAAACAGAAGCAACAGTTAGTACCAGCCTGCACTAGGAGGTCTGCCTATAGTGTGGAGGAGCTCAGCCAGCACCCCTGGTCCCAGGTTAGGACTAAACCCAAGATTCCAGAGGGTGATAAAAGGCAAGGGCCAAACAATTATCAACAGACTCCTTTAAGGCCTGGGTGGCTTAGCTGGGATGTGAGCTGGGGCATAGAGGAACAGGGTGGCTGTTGGAACTGCTTTTTCTGGTCAGACAGACTCAGGGTCTCTATTCTTCTTCATATTTTGGGTGCTCACCCACTCTGTTCCCTGTAACAGCTGCCACATTCAACCCTCTGCCCTCTGTGGGCAGCAGAATAAAGCAGCAGCCTACCAGGAACTATGCTGTTTGCTGCCTCCAAAATGCCAGCAAGTTAAGACCTTTCTCCTCTGGGCTTTCCCTTCAGCTGCGCTGGGGAAGCAAGGAAAGACAGAACCGGTAAGGCCGAAAGATGTTAGTTACATCATGGCCCTAGGTCAGGACTTTCCGGCTCACTCTGAGAAGTCCGGGACGGGGGGAGGAGACAATCTGCCTGTCTTGGGCAGGACTTCCCAGGATCTCAGAAGGGGAATCTTCTTCCTGGCCATAAAATGTCTACGTCACCTTCCAGCCAGGAGCTTGTGAATAGAGCTCACAGGCACAACCCAGCCAGTCAGGAGATAAAACTGGCTGCTGCATTTTCAAAGATTGGGGCCGAGAGAGAGAAGTGCTGATCCTGGAGACCACCAAGCACTGTAAAGCCTGAACTGTTAACTTGCTGGCCTTTCTCATCTCTCTTCAGTGTGCTGGGCAGCAGGCCTCACAACTCAGGCACCCTTAACCACAGCCAAGGACAAATCCTCCCGGGCCCATCTTCCCAGGAGACTGGGAGTCACCGCAGAATGGAAAACGGTGGAAGTATTCTCACAGAACAATAAAGGCGCAAAGCCCACTAGTTCCTGGCACACACGGGGTCAAGGAGCAGGGCAGAGCCTTAACAATTCTGAATGCTGGGGGGGAGAGACACTCTGATAGAAGCAGGAGCAAACCTCAGAACAGACTGTTGTAATAAACAGGCACAGTGGCTCAGGTGGCTCACATCTGTAGAAACTGCTGCTGACTGTCGTTCGTATCCCTCTGACCATGCATTCAGTGACAGGAAACTGGCTTTGACGGTGTACCCATCAGGTATTGCCATGAGGGTACTGCATAGGGGACTATGTATTTACAATCCACCGAGTGCTGCTGGCTAAGATTAAAAAAACTCCTTCCCCCAAAGGCCTCGAGATCTCTGCAAAGCAGCTTCGAGTGAGCTGTGGTGGACACACCTATACTAGGTGCCCATTTGCTCACTCCAGGCAACTCTAGCACAATGCAGATAAACCACTTCTTCCTCCACCTTCATGTCAGGTTTCATCTAAAGGGATCCGGCAGCTGCCATTGTGCAAAGCCAGCCCCCATATGAAGGGCCACTGTAGCGTAAGGAGGTCAGTGTGAGCGAGCCAAACAGCCTCTGAGAGCCCCATGGTTTAGACTGGAGCCAGAGTGCCTGACCCAAACATGAGGGACCAAGATAGTACAGCAGGGACAGAAATAGACAAGCTCATAGCCCCGTCTTCACATACTGACATCTGCTCTACTCACAAAGCCAAAAGTGGCGCAAGCTTCAGAGCCACACTTCCTTGTTCTCCGTGCATAGATCTCTCAGTTCCCTCTTCTGTCTCTTTCCCAGGTCCTCCTGCTTCTGTCCTACCTCCAGCCTCTCCTCAGGCTTCTTGCCCTTCTTGGTGAATGAGACCCTTTCGTTTAAAAAGAATCCCACACATCAATGTCTTCCCTCACCAACTTCCTCTATCCACACTAAACTTGGGTTTCTGATGCCAAAAGCCTTAGGACACAAAGATGAGGCCATCAATCAACTCACCTTCCTCCCTGTGGACTGCCCTCCCTGCTCTACAGACAGCTGCCCAATCCGGCTGGTGCCATCTTTGCTACTTCCGCTTCTCCCACCCCACCAGCATCCGAACGGCCTCGGCAGGCTCGTGAGAGGAGCTGTGCACGGCCCCACGCCAGTCTTGCTCCTCAGCTGACTTCAGGCTGCGCTCCCATTCCCCGTCTCGGTGCTCACTCATGCTGTGCCTCAGCCTGGATGAGGCTCCTTTCTTTCCGCCCCACTACTCTGTGGGCACCTTGAGGGCGTGGACATATCTTAGCCAGTTTTGTCAGCACAGGGCTTGGCACCATTAACGAAACTTAGTATCCTGAAAAAAGCCAACCCTGTACCTCCTAGGAAAAGAAAGAGCCTATGTACAATTACACAGCCCATCAGCCCTCTGTCCTCTGCCCTCAGTGTCTGGGAGAAAAAGGGCCAAGGCTTGGGCCCATCCCTGACCTCTGATGCCGTGAGGGCGAGGCTCGGTGTGGGGACTTGCTTCCCCTCTACTGAAGAGAGGAGACTACTCACCGTCATCGCTGCCGCACTCCTGCAACACCAGCGGGTGGTGGCGGGGGAGCTTGCTCAAGGGCTGCCGGCGACCCTTGGTCTTCTTAGTCTCCTCCAGGGAGAGCATGTACTCATCTGCAACCTGGGCAAACCAGAGCCAGTTAGGTGATGAAACCACAGGGTGCTGTGACGACACACCCTGCAAACACCTGAGCGCCTGGGCACTCGGGAGGTGAGGTTAGAGGACAAAGAAGTCAAAGGCCGCATGGGCCACATGTGGAGTACAAAGTCTCCAAACTGGGAGGAAGGGAGGGAATGCAGGAGAGATGGAAGAGGGGAGCTGAGCAAAGCGGGGTACAGGAAACAAATGTAAAATCAATTTGGGGGCTGGAGAGATGGCTCAGTGGTTGCTTTTCTGGAGGTCTTGGACCATCTGTCTCCAGGGAGTTCAACACCCTCTTCTGTTTTTCTCAGGCACTGTACACACACATATGGATGCCAAATACACACAAATAAAATAAAAAATTAGAGAAATCTACAAAACATGACTCAGAAAAGCATAAGCCACAGTGCCATGCAAACTAGTCTATACCAGCATACTTCAGGGCTCAGGGCAAAACTCTGTTTATGTCAAACTACAGGACAAGGCAGGGACTCTCCCACTTAAAGGTCCCAGCCAGGAAACACACCCGGACATCAGAGGAGTCAAGGCACCCTTTCCTTTGGAGGTAACAATGTAACAATGTAACAATGCTGGCAGATGGACCACCAAGAACTTAGAAGACACACACAAAGGGAGGTGGCACCTAAGCCACTGCAAGGTGTGAACCCACTAACCCAGCTCCAACTCCACCTTCCACCCTCTGGAGACTCCAGTGGCCACTCCTAGCGCCCTTGGTGATGTGAGCTTCCTCTTCTCCAAGAAAGAGCACCGGCCAAGACAGAGTGCCTGCCCCCTGGCCCAGATGACATGGGAAGGTTGTTTAACACTGCATTTGCATCATGCATGAGCAAACATAATTAGGTTTAAGATGTACAGGACTGATTAATAAATACTCCAGGAGATTCTTTTTAATCAACATACTTAAAAGTCAGTTATACTGACGTTACGAGACACAGACTTGGCAGAACCGTTGAGGGGGGAAATGAGGCCTACTTTTCAGCACTTATGCCTTGGATCTACGGAAAAGTGGTGGCACTAAAGGCCCTTTGGAGGTCTCGTGGACCAGTGGAATGCAGAACATGTCAGAGCTTCAAGACAGCACTTGGGAAAACAGTTCCAAGCAGGCACAGTCAGGCAGAGCCTGTTCCTGAGAGTGTAAGTATACACAGTTTCCATTCAACACACGCTGACTGACACCTTCTGTGTGCAAAGGCCCCTCAGGAACAGAATGGGTGTGAAGCAACATACAACAGGACAGGCTCCAGACTCCCTGAGTGAAAGATCCATGGAATGTACCGGAATGAGGCAAAGAGAATGTGACACACTTCCAAACTGACCCTGCCTACATGGTATGCCCAAGACAGTTTTTCTAATGTACAATGGGGCACCACGGTGTAGTTCAGGGGCACTACCCTTGCTGAGCACATCCGTCCAGGCCAGACTTAACCCTCTGCGTCATAAAGTGGACAATGTGTGTAAGGAAGGTTCCTCAGCACCTGACCAGAGTCAAGTGAGGAGCCCTACACAGCCCTAACCCCAGCTAAAAAAGAAGTGTGGAGTCCCACAAAGCTCCAAAGGCTTCATGGAGGAGGAGGTGCCTAGGACACATGGCAAAGCGGTATCTAGACCTACTGTCTACTTATCTCAGCAGAGAAAGGAACAGGAAGGACTCGCACACACCTCAGCCTGTCTCTGAGGAGAGCAAGAGAAGTAAAATTGGTCTGAGGATGGAGTTGCCTCCAGGATGGACCATCTAAACATGATCTACAGCCAAAGAGAAAAGTCAGTAAAATGGAGACAGCAAGACACGTGACAGACAGAATGCCATCACTTAACCCTGTGAACACGGTATGTTGATGACAATGGAGACCTAAGACTGAGAGCCAGGAGACTACCCCCGATGATCTGGGCAGAACAGCTATCGTCTCTAAGGCACATACAGCAACAGCACCAAAGGGGTCAGGAGCCTGGTGCAGAATGTTCCTGCCTTCGATAAAGCTGGGCCCCAGGTTCCAGAAATTTCTGTCTCCTCTCTCGCATGTGGCACACAGAGTTGAAGCCGCTGTTGCCAATGAGGCTTGTCTTGCACAGACGCGTCTGTCCCCGGTCTTGCCTGAACAAGCAGTTCTGCGGCAGGCTTATCTCCGAGGCCTCCTAAGCCATGGGAACCCCACTGCCCTGACACTTCCGCAGGGCACTGTCACCAAAGGTGGACAGAGCCTGGATTTGGATGGCAACAAACACACTGAAAGCAAGTGAAACAGCAGGGCAGGTGTGAGTACCTAAGACGCACAGAGCTCTCAGGAACCCTCATCTTTCCAAACACACAGACAGTGCTGTCAGATTTTTTGGGACAGGCAAAGCTGTTGAACCTCCATGAGAACCTAGCTAAGCCTCCATGCTGCCTTCTCACTAAAACAAACCTGGCCTTCAGTCACTCACTCCACAAGCACACAAAGCTCATGGGCCAGGCTCGGACGATCTTCCTGGTGCTGAGCAGGGATGCTGTATGTAGGAGGCTAGCTTCTACATGCTTATCTTCCTTTCTAGCCTGACGCCTGCAGGGCTCCCAAGGAGAGTGAAGCACAATGGGAAGAGATGGCTTCTGACAAGAGCTGGGTTACACTGAGGAAGGTACCTATTCCAGGAGACCATGGAAACAATGCCTGTCTCCTCCCATTCCAAAAACATTACTGGAGAGGACACTGGAAACAGATGTTAAATTTGCCATTATGTTTCATTACATTTAAAAACCAAAGCAAAAGCCCTATGTATAGCCATCCCCTTCCAGCCCTTCCGCCTGTGCCGTGACGCCCACTTCAGCCCCCAACTTCAGCCACAGCCCTGGCTGGATCTTTCCCCATCAGCTGCAACCTCCCCCACTTCGCAGGCTCCTGCCCTCTGATTCAGGGAGCACCCGGCCACATTTCCCACTATCATGGAGCCGACTACACCATTCTATACTGAATCTGACCTCCCCGTGATCCTTCTCATCTTCTGTGTCCTGTGTCCATCCTGTGACATGTCCCCGCCCCCTCACCATCTACCTCTACCACACTGGTGCATGCCCTCTGACCACCTCATGAGCAGGTGACTTTCAATATGCCCTAACCGAAACTCACTAACCAAACACTAAAAACTCCTTTAGTTTTGCTTGAGGTCTCTTATTTTCCTCAGATGATGCTCTTGCCACTCCAGGAAGCTGTAGCCCAGTTCCCTGAGATGTGTTACATGTCAGCCATCCTGTCTCCTGGTCCTGAGTTCCTTCCTTCCAGAAACTCAGATGCTCCTTCTGCCCCAACTGCGTCATGCAGCCTAAACCCACCCTCATTACCTTCTCTCAAACCAAAGGGGCAGGTTCCCAATGAGATTTTCTTTTCTTTTCTTTACTTTAGATTTTATACAGGGTTTTTCTGTGTAGCTCTGTATAGCTCTGGCTGTCCTAGAACTTGCTCTATAGACCAGGCTGGCCTCAAACTCACAGAGATTCTCCTGCCTCCTGAGTGGCTGGAACTAAAGGGGTATGTCGCCAAAGCCTGGCAAAGAGCTTTTCTTCTTCTTTTTTAAATCTTTTTTCCTCCTTTCCTGGAGTACAATAAATAAAAGTAAGCTGGGTTTGGTAGCACATTCTTAGCCCAGCACTAGGGAGGCAAAGGCAGGTGGATCTCTGTATGTTCAAGGATAGCCTTGTTTACAAAGTGATCCCACGATAGCCACTGATACACAGTGAGACCCAAAAGATAAGGAAAATACTGAAGAGAGGAGTTGCGAGGCGTCTGGTGTTTAAAGTAGTAAAAGCTGAGTGGAGAACCGGGCACAACAAGAATTTAAGGTCAGATCTGCATGACAGGCACCGGCAAACGCCCCAGCACTCATGCAATCTCTGCCCATCTCAGAGTCTCTAAGCACAGCACACAGAGCAGACAGACCCATCATGCTCTGACCCTGGTGTGGGCTACTGGAACCATGAAGAAGAGAACACACTCCTTCCCTAGACCCCTGTTCCAATCGCCTTCCGGTGTATTCCTCCTGGTGTATTCCTCCAAACTTCAAGACTGAGCCAAAGGTCTCCTTTCTACAGCTATGAGGAACTCTTTCAGCTCAACAAGACCTAGCAGGCTGCCAGCTCTTTCAATGGGGGCTCTGCTACCCATCATCACCCAGTCCTGAGACTGTATGCTCCTGTCTGTACTTCCGGCTCTCGGGGAGGCCCTGGAAGGGAGAACACAGGCCCTAAGGACTCCACAGCAAAGCAAGCAGGCCAATCAGCCAAAACCTTGCTGGAGAACTGAAAGTAGTTCGAAGCTGCCAGCGCATACGGACAGAGAGCAGAAAGGAATCTCCGAGGAGGCCAAGACTGCCAGGCTTTCCAGCAGGGCTGAGAGGCATCTGAACAGATGCTTCCCTACCCTGCAGGTTACCATGGCGAAGGTGTCTTGGCTTCTGTCCATGCCATGGATGCTCAGTATGCAGCAGTAAGCTGCAAGCTGCCTGCTGCAGAGTGCATGCTAGTCTGCAACCCCTGCGTCTGAGAACCTGGACAAGGCTTTGTCCCTCCCCGAGCCTGTGAACATCAGGACAGCCTGTCCCTAGGCCATCCATCCGTTTGAAAGCAAAAGAGGAGCAGGACCATTTACCGTTTAAAAAGAAGTCACTTTGTTCAGTCATATTTACTGATAACAAAATGATACCTAGCTCCCATATGCCCACTTTGTTTTTATCCATCACTTAACTGATATCAAACATAGAAAGAAAAGGAGAAGACTGGTATTTATTGGCTTGCTGCAGGCTCTCTAAATATAAAAATAAAAATCACACCAAAAAACCTCCAGTAACATTAATTTACAGTAATGGACTGAACAATGTTCATAAAATATTTAGTATCCATTACATCGTTGCTGGTTGCTAGCTACTCTTTGGACTGTGATTACAACTTGAGGCAGGAAGTCAGGATTCTGCAAGCACAGGACAGACAGGGTGAACTGCTGTGCCACAGCAGGGCAGGCTGGCACCTGAGGGATTGTGGGAAGGAACAAGGTGGCATCTGTGAGGGCTAAGATGGCCCCCAAGCTGAAGGCTCTCTCTCAGGGTTACAGAGAGCAGCGACCACAGCATCCAGAGGAAGCATGAGCTGTTAGCCCATCAGCCTACCACCGCTACAGACGCACGGAGGAAGTCTACAGAAACTGAGCCTGGACACTCAGAGGAAGTAGAGAGAATTATGTGGGTACTAAAGACAGAGGAGGAAGGGCCATGAGACCACTCAGCAGGGAGGGGCACTGCCCACCACCAAGACGGAAAGGACGACATGGGAGTGTGATCCACACGATGGGAAGGAGAGCTGATTCCCAAGGCTGAGGGGTGTGGTACTCAGTGAAGCTGTGGTCCCCGCACTTGGGGGGCCAGGGTTGCAGGATCTTTAGATCAAGGCTACATAGTGAGTTCCAGGTCAGCCTGGGCAACTTAGTGAGAACCTCAATAACAAGATTTGTCTGAGTTCTGAAAGGAGGGGTGCGGGGTCTGAGGCAGAACAGAAGCAGGAGTCAGGGAGCAGAGAAGCTCAAGGCCAGCCTGGGCTGCATCAAGTAGTAAGGTCCAGAGCCATTCAGATGACCCACCAGGCCAAAGCACTTGCCACACAAACCTGATGACTTGTGCTTCTGTCCCTGTAACCCATATGAAAAGCTAAATGTGGTGGCAAACACATATAATCCCAGCACTAAGGCAAGACGGGAGGCAGGGGTGACCAACCAGACATTCTCAGACCACGTAGCCTGGATCATACTGCAGCAGCGGCAGCAGGAGGCCCTACCTGACAGGGTGCGAGGAGAGCACACTGACCTCTGAAAGCTGGCCTCTGACCTAAGTGTCATGTATAAAGAAGGTACCCCCATATCACATACACACATGTACATACAACCCTCTTCCCTCAAATCATGGGGGGGGGGGGTGATCAAACAGCAAGATCCTATCCAAAAAATAAAAAATTAAAAAGCAAAAACAAAACAAATCCAACATCTGGAGATGTGAGTTCACAGCTGAAGTTGTACAAACTCACACAGAGAGCACACATAACCATAATTCAAAATAAGTATTTAAAAGAAAAGAAAATCATAAGGGGGGGAAGGGGTAAAAGGCAACACTGGGGAAACCTGAACGAGTGAGGAAGAGAAACGGGCCAGCAGCATGTCTACCCGGCTGTATGTGGAAGGTCCACATGGCCTGTCTGCAAGAAGACAGCAGACTCCCGAGGCATTCCTGTTTTTCAAATAACCAACCAAACAAGTTGAAAGCCAGGTAGGTCTCTGTGAGTTCAAGGCCAGCCAGAGCTACATAGTGAGATCTTGTTTCAATCAACAACCAAAATACAGGCAAAGGAATGTAGACACTTGGGGTCCATGCCCTTGGTTGCTCATTCACCACAGTGTACATGTGGAGGTCAGAAACATCTTCGGGGGTTGGATCTCCCCTCCACAGTGTGGGTTCAGAAACGGAATTCAGGTCATTAGGCCTGTTGGCAGGCACCTTTACATACTGTCCAATCTCACCAGCACCTTTTTATAGTTTTTTTAAAGACAGGGTCTACTCTAACTCCAGGTTGGTCTCAAACTCATGTAGCCAAGGATGACCATGAACTCCTAATCCAACCTCATCCTCCCAAATTCTGGGATTACAGGTTTGCAGCCGAGCCCAGCTTGCCCACTTTACCCTGCCCACAATCTGTGAGGGATTACGTGGGAGAGGTGAATCAGCTGCAGCCCATTCACAGCTTTCTCGGCACGGCAGACCTGCCAGGAGCCACGGCGTACAAAATGAACCAGCTTCGGGTGACAGCAGGTACTGGGAAGAAGCCTGAACAAACACAGCTCCAGGTACAGCTTTGGAAACTCATCCTGGTCCAAAAGGATGAAGTAGCAATGACAAGCTAGGATTCCACAGAGCAGTGAGAATACCTAAGAAGAAAACGCCCCTTGAATGTTAGGGTGAGAAACGCCACTGTGGTGGTTTGACAAAGATGGTCCCTGTAGGCTTATTTACTTGAATGATTAGTGACCAGGGAGAGCCACTATTTGTAAGGACTAGGGGGTGTGGCCTTGTTGGTAGAAACGTGTCCCTTTGTAGTTTCAAAAACCCATGCCAAGCCTAGCTTTCTCCCTTTCTGCCTGCAGATCAGGACGACATCACTACTTCTCCAGCGCATGTCTGCCATGCTCGCTGCCCGCAACAAAATGCTTTCTCTTACAAGTGTTTATAAGGGTTGCCTTGGTCACTGTGTCTCGTCACAGCAACAGGACAGTGAGTGAGACTGCCACCTCATCTCAAACCTCAAAACATCCGGGCTGCAACGACTACTATTCAAGCCTTCCTGTCTCTCGGCAAGGACTCCGAGGAAGCGCGCCCACCTCGTCAGAGCATCCAGCCAAGCTTGGCTTTTACACCACACGGTCCCTGAGCTGCTGCTGAGATCTGGGCCTCTGGATTGAAAGGCACAGAGAAAAGGCAAGAGCCAGTGAAGAGCAAACTGGAAAGGCAGGAAGTATCACCAGGCATTCGGACACAACAGATACAGCGGTATGCAAGATGAGACAGAGTGAGCCTCTCCTGCCTTCACACACCCCTGCAGCACCTTCACCCCGCCCCCCGGCCCCTGGCCTCCCACAGTTCCACACAGAGCCTGTACCTCTGCCAGCTCCTGCTCACTGATGCTGCGGGGGGCGCTCCGCTTCTTCTTCACACTTGGCTCTCCTGTGGCAGCCTTGCCGTCTCCTCTGGAATAGCTGTGCACAGTGAAAACTCCTGTTTTCTCTTGGCCCTGGCAAGAGATGGACTCGGTGGTTTCAGAATCCGAAGAAACTGAATCCTGAGACAAACTGGAGCCGAGGCTGGGAGAGGCTTTCTTTTTGGAACCCGAGAAGACGAGGCTTCCTCCGACGGACGAGGGATTCACAGAAAGGTCCAGTGCGGCTGCCTCGGGCTCATCTTCCTCATCCTCCTCTTCTAGTTTGACATTCTTCAGCTCTTCGAATTTGACTTCAGTGGAGTCAGAGTAATCTGAAAGAATCAGGCAGGTAAACTTGATGAAGGTAGGTTAGTAAAAACAACAAACACGGTCTCTAAGTAAGAACCGGCTTCGCGTACTGGCCCTCACTGACATGATAGGGTATGAGCAAGTGGCTGCTGCCATTCCCTTGTGCAGCCGAACCTCGGCTGCCAAAGTCAAAAGAAATCTGCTAAGAGCTGGCCAAGCCCCAAAGTGCATGGCCACACTGCTATCTAGCCGTCAGACACACGGTTGGCATAGTAAACGGATTTCTTCAGGTCTAAAATAAGGCTGTCCCTAATGAATCCAGACAGGGTGCTCATCTGAGTAGCTGCTCCCAAAACCCCATGTCTCCTACAACATAAGTCCCCCAGCCTCCAAGCAAACAAACAGCATCGGGTTCCCTGACCTGACGAGACACCGTACTCCTCCAACATGGACAGTTATGTCTGATTAAGACTCTTAAGATGAACACAGTGGTGTTTGCCTACAATCCCAGAGTTTGACAGGCAGGAGGATAGCCAGTTGAAAGCCAGTCAGGGCTACAGAGCAAGACAATAATTAAAAACAAACAAACCAAGGCCGACAGCACATGCCTATAGTCCCAACAATCAGGAGCCTGAGGCAGGAGGATCCCCAGTTCAAAACCAGCCTGGGCTACAAAGTGAGACCTTGCTTCAAAAACCAGTGATGGAAGACAGAGAGTCTCTGTGAGTTTGAGGCCTGCCTGGTCTACAGAGCTAGTTCCAGGACAGTCAAGATTATACAGTAAAACTCTGTCTCAACAAACAAACATCAAAATAAAGAAAGAAAGAAAGAAGAAACAGACAGTAAGCCAAGAGTGGTGGCACATGCCTTTAATACCAGCTCTTGGGAGGCCAAGTTTGCCAGGAACTGTGTGCTACAAAAAGAGCTCCAGGACAGCCAGGAATACACAGAGCCTATCTAAAACTTTAAACATAAAAATGAATAAATAATAAAGTAAGAGCCAGTGAGATGGATCAGCAGGTAACAGCACTCACCTAGCAAACCTAGGTCCAATCCAGGGACTCACAAGAAGGTAAAAGAGCAAACTCTACCAAGTGTTTCTCTACAGTGCGTGTGCACACAAAGCATTCACAACAATAAATAAAAATTTTGCTATTGCTTTTCCTTTCTATTTATTCACTCACTAATTTATTCATTTTTGAGACAGATTCTTACTGTGTAGCCCTGGCTGGCCTGAAACTCAGAATGTAAACTAGGCTGGCCTCAAACTCTCAGAGACCCACCTGGTCCTGCCTTGCCAATGCTGGGATTACTTGGCCCCATAAAGTTCTAATAAAATGGCAGCATCCCTCCAGCATCCTGCCCCTCTTTATCCAGCCTAGCCACATACCACATCCATCCCTCCCAACCCACCATCAAATTTAGAGGAAATCACCAAGGGCTCCAAAAGATGGTGTTTCCCATCACCAAGCTTCGTCTGGCTCTTCCTCACTCAGATGTCCCTGCTGCACCCTCCCACCTTATGTAACTGAAACCACCTCCACAGAAGCCTTTGGTCTCTGGTGTTTCCCAGAGGCCTCACCAAGAACTGGAACAAGCCTTTTCCTCTGTGTGTGGCTGCGGCTGCACTACATGTTCACAAACAAAGTGCCTCTCACACCCCAACACAAGTCTGCCCACAGACCAGGGACCCTGCAACTCAGTACAGCATTGAGCCTCAGACAGACAGGTGTCAGGTAAGCTGTGGACAAACCAGTCCTGTCGGCTCACCTGGGAAGGGAAGGCTGTCCTCAACTTGCCGCACGGAGCTGTGGGTGGGCCTCACTGGGGCGAGCGTGGCCTGACACTCTGACATCTCATACTGTCCAGAACTCAACTCTTCCTTGGGGAAGAGCTCGCTCTGACTGACCTCCTGCGGTATTTCCAGACAGACTCGGTGTCTCTTTGTCCCTATTCGGTGCTTGGCCAGGCTGCAAGGAGAACAAACCTTCTAAGAGCACATATGGTCACCCATTCACCGTTCACCTAAATGCTGTCATACGTGCCCATAAAATGGCCAGGCCTGCCTCAACACCTCCCAGCCCATTCCACCATCTGAACAGTGCAGACCCTGCTGCCCACCCTGGACAGAAGGCAAGGTATGCGGGCCCCCCAAGTCTTTCCCCAACATGCACCGATCCTGTCTCAGACCTCGATGAAGCCGGTTACAACTCCTTATTACCCCGGAGCGGGGAAGTCTCGCTCCCACCACATTTCTTTCAAAAGACACTCATGTGGTGCTGGGGAAACATGGACTCTTCACACAGCAGCACAGGCTCACTACCCTCATTCCTGACCAAGAACCACAGGAAGCTGCTGGGTCATCAGCACTGTGGCTTCCAGAGCTGTTTCCGAAACCTGCCTGTGTGCATTGCAAACAATGTAGAACACTCAAACTGTCATGGCCGCCGCCCCCCCCACCTTTCCCCAGAGCCAAGCCCACAGCCTGCCTAGTACCTTCTCTTCACATCCCCCTCCTCTCCCTGCTCTGCTGCTTCCGAGTCCTCCTCTGGGCACTCCTCATTCTCAGTTCTTGGGGTTAGTCCACTGTCCTTCAGAAACTCGGCTGCTTCCGGTGTGGGCAGCGTGTGGTCAATAACAGTGCTGTCCTTCCCAGCTTTCCAGAGTTTGTAGCGCTCCGGCTGAAACCGCCTCACGAACACGTCCATGGAGATCTTCACCATATCTTTTCTGCAGGAGCACTGCCACAGGAGAGCAACAGTGAGGAACCTGGTCAACTCCACACACCCCCATGTCCCACCTCCTAAGTGGGATTCAAGCATTTAATTTAAAATCACATTGTTGGCGCAGGGCACAAGAGAGGATAATGGGTGAAATATGACCAAGTCCATTTTCACATACTTAAAAATGACACAAGACAGCGGTAGTGGCACATGCCTCTAATCCCAGCACTTGGGAGGCAGAGGCAGATGGATCTCTGAGACCAGCCTGGTCTGCAGAGTCAGTTCCAGGACAGCCAGGGCTACATAGTGAGATTATTTAAAAAAGAAAGAAAGGAAGGAAGGAAGGAAGGAAGGAAGGAAAGAAGGAAGGAAGGAAGGAAGGAAGGGAAAGAAAGAAAGAAAGAAAGAAAGAAAGAAAGAAAGAAGGAAAGAAAGGAAGGAAATGTGACAAAAGAAGATGCATTATTTTGTATGATATATTCCAAATTTAGTAGACCAATTTTAGCTGATGCTGAAGTTCAAAAAAAAAAAGAAAAAAAAAAAAAAGAAGAAGAACTGTCTTGGCTCCCAGGCTGATGGTTCGCTGTCCTGAAGAGCCTTCAAATCCAAGCAAACAGGAAAATCAAAAGACGAACGCACAGCACAAGGCTCAGCCAACCAAACCAATGGGTCTAAAGAGAACCGGGAGGGACAAAATCTGCAAACACTTCCCCAGTGGTGAGCAGCTACCTGCCCCTGGGTATCTATCCACACTGGGATGTTTACTCTTTTAGGTCAACAGTGCAGGCCCTGCTGCCTACCTATAATAAAGCAAACCAAGAGATGTCTAGCTAAGGAGCAGTACACTGCAATCTGAGAGGCCCAGGAAAGACAATCACAAGTTCAAGGAGAACCTGGTCTATAGAGCAAGACCCAGACTCCAAATAAAACATGTTAGGGGAGCTGAGGCTGGGACGGTTCTGCAGGGCTCTGGTGACAGTGCTCAGGTGGAGGCAGAGGCAGGCAGATCTCTTTTGAGTTGAAGGACAGCCTGGTGGACTGAGAACCTGTCTTAAAAAAAAAATGGCCAAGAATATAGCTAAATGGTAAACACTTGTCAGACATGAAAATACCTCATCACTTTCGCGAGTGTACACACACATGCACATGCTTGCAGAGCAAGCACAAATGGCAGCCTCCTTGGAAGTGTTTCCTATATGGGCGGCTTGAGGACCTCAATGCTGTGCCTGATGTAGGTTCTTAATATGTACACGATACCTTTGTGAAGCTCCAGGGCAAGTTCGGCACATCTCACACCGGCCAGGACATCATGCCCCAACAGTTAAAATGTTCTGACCATTATGTCCTCAAACACTTCTGCCCGTGGTTTTGGGAGAAATCACACAGGCTTACCAGTACAGCTTGCTTGCCATACTCGATCCACCGTCGGGTAGCAAAATTGGTAGACTCTGCACAGTTGAAGCCATGGTTGAAGCCAGCATGGTAACCATATGGAAAAGTGATCATAAACTCTCCCGCTTCTTGGGTCACCTGAAGAAGAACAGGTTTGAAGCAGCTGCCAAAGCTGGCAGGGGCCTAGCATACAACTGGCTCCTGGGTGTTCCTTTCTACCACTTAGGTAGATCAACCAGGGGTAAGTCAAAACTGCCAGATCTTGAACTGTTACTTAACCTATCACATGTTATGCTAAGAGACTAATTAACCAGTCCTCCAAATTAATCCTGTGAGCCCTCAGCACCAGGAGAACATATTAGCCACCTGCTGTTATCAAACTCCACCCTAGAGACAAGAACAACAGACTGCAAAACCCTGCTGAACAAAGACCAGAAGAGGTGCATCTGTGCAAGCCCAAGGCCTTCTGTGGGGACCACAGCCAGCTCACCTTGTCAAAGGGAATGCCGTACTTCTTCAGCATTAACGGGGAGATCAGGGTCATCTTGTGGCGGAGAAAAGCCTCACAGCTTTGAGCACTTCCTGGGAAAAAGCCTGTTTGAAGGATGGTAGGTGTGTGTTAATGAGGGCTCTGCCCAAGCTCTATGATTCTGGGTTACTTCCCACCTGCAGATCTCAGGGGTAATCACTGAGGGATGGTCACCAAAGTGATGCTAAAAGGGGCTAAGGAGATGGCTTAACAACACTGAAGAGTTTGGTTCCCAGCACCCACAGCGGGCAGCTCACAATCACCTATAATTCCAGTTCCAAGGAACCCAACATCCTCTTCTGGCTCCTCAAATGGTACTCACAAACACAGACAGACACTCAAGCATGTAAATTAAAATTATAATTAAAAAAAAGGGGGGGGTTGGGTGGGTGCGGGGTGGGGATTGTCACTGTGTACCCAGGGTTAGTCCAGAACTATGAAGATCAAGACTCAAAGATCAACCTGTCTATTCTGAGATTAAAAACGCACACGCTACCTAACCGAGAGAGAAAGAGAGAAAGAGAGGGGGGTGGGGGTGCTCATGCTGATGCTCCAGCTGCAAGAAGTCTGGACCTCTGCTGAGCCCCCAGCTCTCCCAGGGGGTCTTACCTGGGTAATCAGACTGTGGCAGCACCAAGACACTCAAAGTGCCCCTGTTCTTACAAAACTGAGGATGACTTATTACCTTCTCCAGGCCCTGAAAACTGAGCCTGTGCCCCCAGCCTTTTGAAGGCAACACATCTACAGTTTGATCTACCCAGGACCTCTTGAAATAGGAAAGACTCTCTAGAAGTACAAACCTACCACACCCCAAATCTACTTAAAGGAACCTAAAACACACACACACACTCTCTCTCTCTCTCTCTCTCTCTCTCTCTCTCTCTCTCTCTCTCTCTCTCTCTAATAGGGTAACTCAATCTGGCTTTCAAATTTGGAATTTGGGAGAAGAATCTGGCCCAGTCTCTTCCTGGTTGTAGGCAGAGAGAGCAGAAAAAGGAACCAGTCCTCAGAGACAGGATAGGAAAGGTTCAGGCTGGGCCTGGTCCACTAAGGTCAGAAGTCATCTGATAACAGAGAATGAACACCTCAGAGCAGGGAGGTAGAGGGGAGAAGGCTGACCCTGTACCTGGAGGGGGATACAGTACCTTTGGCAAGACGCTCCAGGCGTTTCCCATGCTCAGGTGGAACAGAGTACCTGCAATCACATAAGAACATCAGACACCAGCGGAGGATGAGAAAAGGCAGCGAGGGACTTGCTCTCCCTCACAAACACCTGAAAGAAAGAGATCCTGAGGATCTGTTACACATCACACACATGTACTGACATAAGGAACTGCTCACGGACATGCACAATTACTGTGTGCAAGCCGAAACTACTTTAGGGTGGCAGGACTCACTGTACAGCACCATCTTGCCTGGAACTCAGTATGAAGACCAGGTTGGTCTCAAAATTCTGAGATCTGCCAACCTCTGCCTCCCTGGTGCTGGGCATATAGGTTTCCTAAAACACCTGGAGCAAAAGGAACCTAGGAAGGCTGAGACAGGAAGATAAAGAACTCAAGGCCAGCCGGAGCAATATATGGGGAAGGGACGCTAAAAAGCAATCTATGGAAATAAAATACTTTAAGACGGAGTCAAGAGCCGACACAGCAGTATGAGTTTATTTCCTCTCCACTCACTCACTCGGCACAATGTTCAGCGTGAGAACTTACAGAATGGAAGTCTCTCTCCTCACTAAGGTGCTCTTTTATAGTATTGTTTCCTGATTCGGGGGTGGGGCATCCCTGTGAAGGTGTTCACCATGCTCCTGGAGGACAGGAAAGGCCTGACAGAGGCTGGAGGAGTGGGAAACCCGGCGACTATGCACTGGACACCTTGACACTTGGCCCCATACTCATGAGCCCATTTCTCTACCATACAAGCTACACTGATTACCCGATAGATTTCACTACTCCTCCACGCACTGTGCTGTCTGCTGCTCTTTGTGGCAAAACAAAGAAAATAAAGACACCTGGGACTATTTAAAACGTGGACGAAACTGCTAAGCCTCAAATTCAGTTACCTCATTTTAACCTTCATGACTTATACTGAAGGCTATTTCAACTTATTACGGTGAAACACAAGTGTGGCCCTGGCACCAGAGAGGCGGCCCTGGCCCTGGACTGTCTCTTTCTGGACACATTGCTGGACTTCTAAGGACATGTGCCTGACAGTCCAAGAGCCCCACACATACAGTTCGCCCCCTCCTGCTGCCATCCCTCCCAGCTCTGTCCTCCTTCACAGGTCTCTGCCTACTTCTCATCTTCTAGAGGCTTCTCTAACCTCCAGCCCACCCGTGTGTCCTTGCAATGTGACCCCTCCTTCACTGCTCTGCCGCCGTTCCACTTCCTGATGCGTCCTGACCGGCCTGGGTGGGCTGAGTGCCTCACGCACGTTACTCGCTGCAGTCACAGACAGAGCCTCCACTAAAGGCTAGGCCAGACACAGCCAGTACAGAGATGAAACAGTGATTTCTGTCTCCCCTAACAGCATGGAAAGCAGCAACATGTTCAGCATAGCCTCATTTGCTGCCCACCAAATCACCTTTCCACGAAGCAAAGAAATCTCCCTACCATCTGAAAAGCAAATTTCGAAAACTTAGCCTTTAAGAAATCCCCAAGAACAGGGCGTAGTAGCGCATGCCTTAGATCCCAGCCCTCGGGGTGCAGAAGCAAGCCCAACTTCTGCTCCAGTCTGAGGCCCAGACACTTTACTGCTCTACAGTAAAGTGAGTTCCAGGATAGCCAGACGGACAAACCTTGTCTTGAAAAGCAAAAGAAAAAAAAAAAAGAGAAGGAAAGAAAATATCAGGCCTCCTGAGAGGAGGGAATCAGACAGCAGCCGCCCTGGGACAGTCCCCTGACTCTGAGCGACTCCACTACCACAGGAAGCAAGGTTCCAAACGCAGTATGGAACACTCGGCTCTCTGAGCCTCTCTACTCGGCCATGCGTGGAGGCGCCTACCTATTCATTCCAGAATCTGGGAAGCTGAGAAGCTGAAGCCCAACCTGGGTGACAGGGTCAAGACCGTGTCTCACACAACCAAGACCAACAAAAGTAACACTTGCCACTCAAGGGCATTCTGGGCTCCCAAAGCACTTCAAAAGTTAACTCAGTGCAGACGCCGGCTCCTCCCAAGCCCAGTACTCAGAGTCTGCCCTTCCCAGGTATAGTAGGAAAAGCCAGAAGGTGCTGAGGAGGTGCGGTGCCAAGTGCGGGCTGACTTTACCAGGACTTTGGCTCTCCAAAGTGCAGGTAGTTGATGCTATACAGATCCATGTCCTCGGTGTGCCAGGCAAAGGACGTCTTCCACATCCCGAAGTACAGGTAGGGGGTGTTCACCCCCTCAATGGTGATCCCACTCTCCTTTTCCACCAGGTCCAGGATGGTCCTCAGCCGGCCGATATTCCACTCATCCACGTGCTGCCGAGGAAACAGCAACACAGAGCACATGTAAACAGCAGCCACAGGGAAGCTGTCACTGCGGACTAAAGTGTGGCCTGTCACAGCCACAGCATCCGAAGCACACACCTTCCATCCCTGCACTCAGGAGTCAGAGGCAGGTGGATCTCTGTCAGTTCGATACTAGTCTGGTCTACAGAACAAGTTCTGAGACCCTGACTCAACAAAGGCAAAAAAGGATGAAGAATGACGGACGGACAGACAGATGGAAGGTATGCAGGCAAAATTAGAAAAAAAAATTTGAAGAAATATTAAGTAAAATTTAAAAATATTTTAAGAAAGGGCTAGCAAATGGTGTAGTGAATAAAGGCCATCAAGCCTGAGTTCAATGCTCAGAATCCACATGGCAGAGGGAGACAGCTCACAGGTTGTCCTGACCACACCACATCTTCCCCTAAGTTCCAATGGGGCTCTCTTGAGCAGGCTCTGAAATGTGGCGCCCTGCTTTCCCCCCTCCATCTTGGGTCACCTCCACCCTCCGCCCACCTGTGCATCCTTCCATGTGGACCCCGGGACCCATTTCTTGCTCTCTGACCTTTTCCTACGCCACCCATCCTCTCGAGTGACTCCCCACCTCTAAACTGACGTCTACAAACTCAGAATTCACTTTTTAAACTCTTCCCTTTCGATAACTGAAGCCACTATTAACGCCAATCTGAGAGTTCAGCCAGGAAAAGCCTTATACGTTTCTTTATCACCCAAGACAGACCCGACTATTCCCCCTTCTATCACCATAGTAAGACAATTTGTTAGCTCAGAGAAGCACAAGATCCCAAGTCAGTAAACGCGTTAAAATAGCTCCTGTTACAGAGGCTCACTGGAGGACTCTGAAATCTAAATATGCTTAAGTCCCCGCCCCTCCATTTGATTAGTCAGAGAGCCGCTTCCTGCAGAGACCGACCACACCGCTCCTGTTCCCTCTGCCTCCCTCTCGCAATGCCTCACTTTCTGTGATCTATGCCACCCTCTCGGGGACTCATCATCAACCACCCGCACAGTAAGGGCGCAGCCTTGGAAAGGACACCACAGCACCCGGTTCACGTGCAACGTGGAAGATACAAAACCCAGTCCCGTGCAGAACTGCCAACAAGGAAGAGAACCGTGTATGGGCAGGAGAGCGTCTGCTGCTCATCTGGCCAATCAGCTTTCTCAGTACCTGCTGTGTGCCTGCAGGTCCCGTGTGCAGGTCTCACCTGTTCATACAGAGTGCCATTCACATCTGCTCCGTAGATGGGAGGGTTGAACGTGAGGTTTTTCCAGTATTTACGCTCAAGTTCTTCAAATTCGCTGTATCGTGGGGTACAGTACCTTTCAGATACAAAACAACGATATCAGCCATCTACAGATGTGGTTTCAGAACGACCCCCATAAACCCATGTTTGAATACTTGCTCCCAGTTGGTAAAACTGGGAAGGATTAGGAAGAGTGGCCTTATTGGGGGAGCTGGTCCCTGGGGGAAAGCTTTAAGGTTTCAAGAGCCTCTGGCCATCCCCCAGTATCCTCCATCCTATGAGGTGTGAGCGCTCAGCTGTTCCAGCCACCGTGCCTTCACTCCGCTACCACAGACTCTCACCCTCGGAAATCTTGAGCCCAACTAAATGCTTCTTTTTTAAGTTGCCTTGGTCACGGTGCTTTATCGCAGCAACTGAAGACTATGTTTATAACGCATTATGAACCGTATAAGATACAAGTCATTGTTCCAGGGACAACAAAACATTTTAAAAAAACAAGACACAGGCTGGGAAGGTGGCTCACCTGATAACGGCCCTTGCCTAGCATGCACAAACCAGGCATGGTGGAACGTGCCTGCAACACCAGGACTTGGGAAGCAGAGGCAACAGGGCAAGGTCATCCGCTACATGAGACACTGTCTCAGAAAAACAAAGGAGGGCTGGAGAGATGGCTCGGCAGTTAGGAACATGTACTGCCCTGTACAGGACCTGACTTCGAGTCCCAGCACCCGTATTGATGAATTACTAAGTAACTCTTAGTTCCAAAGGGCCCTGGCCTCAGCAGGTTTCTTGGACTTATGTGTATATAACCAAAGGCACACGCTAACTAAAAATAAAATATACCTTTAAAAAGACAACTGCGGGAAGGGGTTTAGGGGGCCTGACCATATGGCTTAATGAGAAAGGTTCTCAATTTGCAAACCTAAGTCAATGCCCAAACTCTAGGTAGGCGAAAGAAGAAAACAGACTCCACAGTGTGGGCCATGGCATACGCAATGCCTCCCCTGCCCCACGAAAGTGATAGTTTTTTTTCAATTCTCCCAGGCTGCAGAGATAAGTAGTTAAAGAGCAGTGGATGCTCTTCCTGTGATTTTCAGCACCCACATAGGGAAGGCTCCCAAGGCTTTAGCTCCAGCTCCAGGGGATCTGATGCCCTCTTGTGGCCAGGGTGAGTATTTGAGCACCTGCTATACAAGCAGACATGCAGGCAAACACCCAGACACATAAAATAAAAATTTTAAACTTAAAAAAGTATTTCTCCCTTTGAACCTCTCACTTTAAAGAGTTTTTTTTTTCTTCGCTTTTCTTTAATAAATCTGTATTTGTCCTGCTTAACAAAACAAGCAACTTTGGCCTTCCAAGTCCTAGCAGAGTCTCACTAGCATACTCTGGAGGTTAGATAGACTCACCGTGTGAGTCAAAGCCAGCCTGGGTTACCTGGGTTACACGGTGAATTCCAGACAGATCTAATACACAGTTTCTCCCTCTGGAGGCTTTGGACAGGAGGGGAGGATGCCTGGGGGAAGGTCACAGGCACAGATGTGAACCCACTCTCCCTTAGGCACACGGTACCCTCCTCTCTCTGGAGAGGTTGTTGCACCCTGCAGGTCCTGGAGTGACGTAGGAGGCCAGGCTTACAAACATAAAAGCCAAAGACACTAACCCAGCCACACCCAGACAGCAACCCCTCTGGGATGTGGGGAACAGAGGTCATGGACAGCAACAGCAAGGACACTGCTCCGAGCAGCTCACTTGTCAGTCCCCAGCAACCTCTCAGAGTCTCACACTCAAATTAGTGGGACTGAAAACAGTATTTGAGGAAAAATACGTAGCAACAACAGAAATTAGGGGCCTGAAAAGCGTTTTATGTATCAGGGTGGTGGGTGGAAGTGGAGCTGATTTTAGTAAAGACTTGCATGAGGCCCCACACACACGCAAAAAAGGTGAACAAAAAAAAAAAAAGTATGCCAGGGTGAAGGGGATAATCTGTGATTTAACGTAAAAATTACATGAGGAAAGAAGAAGTTGGGCCAGTGGTGGTGCACACCTTTAATCCCAACGCTAGGGAAGCAGAAGCAAGTGGATCTCAGTGAGTTCCAAGACAGCCAGGGCTACAGGGAGAAACTCTGTCTCAAAATCTAACAAAGAAGAAAGGGAAAGAAACTAACGTGTGCCCACAAGCAGAGAAGACCGAGGCTGGAGACAGGGCTCCACAATGAAGAGCACTGGCTACTCCTCCAGAGGAAGAACCTGGATCAGATTCCCAGCACCTCAGATAACACAAGTTTTCTCAGCCCTGAGGGATTCCACAGGGAAAGCAGGCAGGCAAGCTTAGCGCCGAAGGACAGAGCTGAGAGCAGCTCGAGGGAATGGCTCAGACTTTCACCTACAGAGCAGGCGCACTTCGACAGACATCTGCATAAACCCACTCACTGGCCAGCGCTGCAGGTCTTTTGTCAGACCTCCAACAGTCTAGTGACAAGAAAGGAGAAGGCAGAAGAGCAGAAACACCAGGGAGGGAAGGTAAAGAACGCTGAGCATGCCCAAGGGCTTGTAATGGAGGTGCTGCTCCAAATGCCGGGCTAAGGTCAGAGTACGTGAGCCAGCGAGACTAGGGGAGTGAGGAGGGGGGAAGGACCGGGTCCCCATGGACCCTCAGGCTGGGGAGCAGAGTGGGAAGTGAGGGAACTCAGGGAGGACGCATAAGAGAGCAGAGGCGTGGTAATGACTCATTCGCATGCCGAGGCATGAGCAGCGAGGCAGTGCTGGCTGCACTGTGGCAGACAGAAGAGAACAGCAATGAGCAGAGCCACTTACCTGCGAGCAGGCGGGACTTTCTCCTCTATGACTATGCAATCTTCCATAGTCAAAAACGCACCAGGCTGCTGGGGCTGGAGCTATAGACTAGGTGTCTATACAAGAGGCCTTGGGTACCATCAACACCAACAAATGTTTTAATTAAAAAAAAAAAAAAAAAAAAAAAAAAAACCACCAAAACAACAACAACCAAAAATGAAATCAAAACCGTACTGCAACTGAAACAGATGGCTCAGCTCTAAGAGGGCTTACTGATCTTACTGAGGGGTTGAGTTCAGTTCCCAGCACCCACACTGGATCACCCACAGCTGCCTGACTCTCCAGCCCCACTGGACGTGTCTGAGACCCTCTCCCGGCATGGAGGGTACCTAAATGCTAGTATAGAATCAGACACACAAACAAATAAAAAGACAGTCTTTTTTTTTTTTTTAAAGACAGGTAAGACCCATAGTTCAGGCTGACCTGAACCTGCTATATTGACCAGGGTGACCTCAAACTCCAGAGGTCTTCCTGTGTCTACCCCGATATTAAAGGTGTGTGCTACTACGATGGCAAAATAAGATAAACCTTTAAAAGAAAATCACTGGTACTAGAGAAATGAATGGTTCCGTGGTTTAAGAGGACTTGTTCTTGCAGAGGACCTGGGGTAAATTCCCAGCACCTGAACAGAGAGAGACTCACTACTACCCGTAACTCTGGTCCCAAGGATCCAACATCCTCTCCACATGCACAAGACATGCAAGTGGCGGACAGACATACATGCAGATAGATCACCTACACATTAAATAAAAATTAAGGAAAAAAAAGTAATTGCTACTGATAAGAAAACAGTAGGATCACTTTGTCTAAGAGCAAGGCCTGGCTGGGGCTGGAGAGATGGCTCAGTGGTTAAGAGCACCTACTGTCTTCCCGAGGTCCTGAGTTCAATTCCCAGCAACCACATGGCAGCTCACAACTGGCTGTGACTCCAGAATACAATATCCTCACACGGATATGCATGCAGATAAAACACCAATGCACTTTAGGAAGATGGTAATAAAACATTTTAAAAGAGAAGAAAAGGAACAAAAGCTGGCAAGGTGCCGTCGCGGGTAAAAGTGACGACCTCAAAGCCTGATGACCTGAGTTTGATTCCCTGGGACCCTTACAGCAGAGACAGAAGTGACTCCCACAGCTGTTCTTTCCATTTCCACACAGGTGCCATGGTGTGCGTGCTCACACACTCCCCAATAAATAATAAATATGTGTATGTGTGTGTTTTAAAAAAGAACATGGATAGGTTTGGCTTGTTAATCCCAGCACTGGAAGGTTCAGGACACCGTCCTTGGCTATACAATGATCCAGAGGCTAGCCCAAGATATTATAAGACCCCGCCTCAAAAACAAAAAACAAAGGCGAGGATGCCCACACCTTTAATCCCAGAACTCAGAAAGCAGAGGCAGGCCTGGTATACAGAGAGAGTTCCAGGTCAAAGTTACACAGAGAAACCTTGTCTCCAAAAATCAACATAATGGAATGAATTAACATACGTTAATTAAATATTTAGAAAATAATGCAAAGCAGTTAGGACTGTAGCATAATCCTGTGAGGAGAAAGCCTTCCACACACAGAGCAGATGGAACAATGATTTGAGGTTGATCCCCATAATCCATGCAAAGGTGAGTGAAGGAACCCCTTTCTGAAAGTTGTCCTCTGACTGCTCTATATATGGACTTAGATGTACGCCTTTAATCCCTGTGCTCAAAAACACTGGCACAAGGATCCCTCTGGGTTCAAAGCTGGTTTGACTATCCAGTTTCAGGCCAGCCAGGGCTACCTAGTGGAAACCTCTCTCAAATTTAAAGTGTAAAAACTTTTTAAAAGAGGCAATTCTAGGCACAGATGTTAAGACAGTTGGGAAGTGTATTTCAACTTGCTGAGCCTGTAAGTGTTGTGCTTAGAGGATGAGGGCAGCCAAGGCTCCAGAGCCAAACAGTGTCTCAGAACCAAAGCAGAACAAAATGAAAAACCCCAAAAGCATCTCTACTCACTTGTCACTATTGGCGATCTTGCGGAACTCACGAACAGTCATGGCTTTCTTCTGTATGTTGTACTGAGTGAAGAGGCCAGACTGACCAGTCACCAGCTGCTGGATGGGTGCAGGGATGACCAGATCATCAATATCATCGTAGGATGTTCGAGGTTTCCACTCTTTGGGAGGAACGACCTACAGGGAACAGAGGACATGGAGGCAAATGAGAGACTAGCAAGCCAGAATCCCACAAGTGTGTAAGCCACCCTGCAGACTAGCCATCCATTTTACCAGAAAGTAACTCTGATTTACTTACGTTCCCCCTAATCTAGGAAGTCCCACTGTCAAGCAAACAATGACCAGCCTACAATCTCTGTAACCTAAGAAAAACAGTACTTATAATCCTAGGAACCTTATCAGGTTGAAGAGTTGGTCCTTGAACAGCCCAGGGCTCTTTTGCAAACAAAGCAAAGAAAGCAGATGTGCTGGTGACACCCGTCACCCTTGTACCCCAGGCTATCTCCTATTTAAGACCAACATACCTAGTCTACTCTAAACTAGCCTTGGCTACCAGAAAACTGAGAAAACTGTAATTATTATGACTTTTATGAAAGAAAATAATGAATTGCATCATAAAAAAAAATCCCAACAGCTTTTATATAAAATCTAATAAGTATATCAATTTATTCCCCCACTATGTGTTGAAAAGCTTTACTATGGGCCCTACAAAGCCATGTGAAGGAGCCAGTTCCACTCAAGTGAAGGCACTAGCTGACAGGAGCCTCAGAGAAGACACCAAGATCCAAGACCAGTTCTCAACTTTGGAATTGAAGTCTTTGGTTTTTATGTATATTTTTTTTTCTTTTTTCTTTTTTTCTATATCCAAGGGGCTAGGAAAGTAACTCAGAGTTGGGCGTGGTGGGGGACACCTTTAATCCCATCACTGGGTAACAGAGGCAGGTTGATCTCTCTGAGTATGAGGCCAGCCTGGTCTACAGAGCAAGTTCCAGGACAGCCAGAGCTACACAGAGAAACCCTGTCTCTAAAAACAGAACCAAAAAAAAAAAAAAAAAAAAAAAAAAAAAACCCAAAAAGGTAAACAACTCAAACATATAGAGTGTTACATCTGAATCTTCAGTCCCACGAAAATCAAAAACCAGAAGGGCTGTGCACACACATGCAGCAAGGAATTCAAACCTGAAACATCTCCCGTGGCTCAGAGGAAGCCTCCCGCACCAGTTACGAAAGGGTTCTTTCAGAAGTGTAATCGATTTGCCGTGGGGGACTCAGGAAACCTCAAGGGTTACTGAATATAGGAAGGGTTGATTTGACTAGGGGTGGGGAGGATGGTCCTACATCAGTGTATAGGGAGAAAAGAGATACAAACCAGAAACCAATTTCAAACCACAGAGACCAGAATCCTTACATGGTCTGACCAGGGGTTCTCTCCCTTGAAGAAAATCCCTGAGGGAAACCCGAATTCTATCAGTGCAGGGGGTTCTGAATCCAGAGAGGCCGGTGTTGGAAGGTAAAAAGCTGTAAAGCACCGAACCCCAGGCCAGGTCTAGAGACACTGGCTCCGTATTTCCCATTCCTGTCCCACCTGCACACCCTTCACACTCTTCAGGGACTCAGCAGATATGACTGTCACGGGCTGTGTGAAAGGATGAAGGGACTGGAGAAATGCACAGACAGCAAAGTTAATACAAACCACAAGTAATGTTCAATTACAAAGACCAGAAATATTCACAACCCTGCTCACCTTGGCCAGCCCAGCCCGATGAGCTCCTTGGGATTCAATGTAGGCGATGTATCGGCTGAAGTTCCGGAACTCTTCCATGGTGGGGTAAAACGTCATGATCCGAGCGCTGGGGTTCAAAGTTTCCGATTCAGACGCCATTTTTTCCTCCTTTTTTGAGGCTGGTTTGCTTGGATAAAACCCTGAAGTGCGGAGAGAACAAAAGTAGATGACAAGGAGCTGCCTCCAGGATGCTTATGTACAAGCAGAATCCCTTCCATTTCAAAAGATCTGAGGGAGCCAGGTGACCCGAAGCCCAGCACGAGGGAGAAAGAAAGCAGGATCTGGAGTTAGGAAGCCAACCTCTACAAGAACACCTGGTCAAGGAGAAAATAATGTGGTAGTGGACAATCCTCTGCCTCAGGATGCAGAGGCAGGCCAGCCCCCCCCCCCCCCCCCCCCCCCCCCCCCCGTTTACAGAGTGAATTCTAGGACAGCAAGAACAACTATGTCTCAAAAAACCAAACCAAACAAACAAAAACTTGACCTGCCAAAACTGTCTATATCCAGACCTCACTTGATGTTGTTTTATTTAGCAAAGACACACACAGACACACACACAAGGCCCAAGCAAACAAAGCTATTATCATTTAGTTATTGGACCTATATAAAGCTGAACTATTTACTTTTTAATTTTTACCCTGGCTGCTTTAAGTTACTCCCCTATTTATGTAGCCCTGTCTGTCATGGAACTCTATGTAGACCAGGCTGTCCTCCCAAGAGCTGGGATTAACGGTGTGGGTCGCCACTGAGCAGCAGTAATCCCTTCATTAAGCATACTAGAACTTGATCTAAAAAGCTTCCTATGGGCTCTTTTCTAGAGCGCAACTTTACAAGATTCTAAACTCCTGAAGAGTAACTTTGTTGCGGATTACAAAGCTTGCTGGAGTTTCGGGTTTTAAAAGTACTTTGATGTTAACAGTATCCTGGGAGCTTAAGACATCACAGTGAAACTGTTCAATCTAAATGAAAACAGTTTCAGCAGTGTTCGGGAACTCAGTTGGTTCAACTGCACTGAAACCAGGCAAAGCTGGAGATGCAGGGTAAACTTCCCAACTGCCGGGAGAAAATACTCAGATCTTTGTGGATGAGGTCCTCAAGTAAGTAAGCCGACCCGGAAGCCCAGTGCTGGCAATACAAGAGATCACAACTAGAAAAAGACAACGCATGCTATGAAGCCAGATTAGAAGCGAAACTAGAATGTCCTTTACTGATTGGACCTCCTCATCCACAGCTCAAGAGTTCTGTTTCCTCGAAGCCGCTGGAAGTCCTACTTACTCTATGAGAGGAAAACTGTCTACAGCCTTCCCACATCCTAGCATGGGACTTGGGAGGCAGCATGGAGTAAAACCATCCAAGACTGCAGAATAGAAACCCTGTCATCGTAACTCTTGGGCTCCCATTCCACTCAAAGTGACTTATTTGTGGCTACACATTTTTCATTAACTTTGCATAACAGGTCTACTGTTATTCCTGCTTTACATACCAGGAAATGTATCCACAGTCCCCTCCCTAAAGCATCTTTCACCACTTTCTGCTACCTCATCCCTGATACTTACCTGAACTAAGACCTCTGCACGAGAATACTCAAGTGCGGGGGAACTTGAAGCCTATTCAATTTAGGAAACTTTCCCCTCTAAAACGAAAATTTCAATATATTCTACTTTTGAAATTTTTACCAAAATGTAACATAAATATCGGACTGAGGCTCCTCCCCTGGGCTTCAGAGAGGGTCATAACCTTTCTTCATCCGCCTCTGAATCTATTTATCTTTGTGTTTCCAAAACCCAGAACAATGCACACGCCACAAAGTAGGCGCTCAGTAACTGCAGAATAACTCATTTCCTCTGTTCACTTTAGCGGGTCATCCCATTACTTTAACCCTAGGGTTCCGTTCCTGCAATATATCCCCTAGGGAAAATCTGGTCTGGGGCACCTTCCCGTCCGCATTCAGCAACAAAGCAAAGAGTACGGGGATCTAAACCTTCGGCTCTAGAGTGAAAACTCTTGAATACTGATCTTATCTCTGCCACTTTTTAACACCTTGGCTGTGTGAGTGGACTGGGTGAGTCTCAGTTTCTCCACCTGCAAAATGGGGATCCCAAACCCCTCTGCCTTGCTGGATCGTATGATTAACTCAGATGATGCAAGCGAAACCTAGACGCTAGGCCCGGTAATCACTCCATAAAGGCAGCTGCTGCTAACAGTGGCCTGAAACTCCCGCACTCTCCGCCCCCGCAGCCACCCCCGCGGCATCCCTCCAAAGGCAGCCCGGCTCCCAATGTCCCCGCACCACACCACTTACAGACTCTGCCCCTCCCGGCCCCACCGCCTAGGCGAGGGAGGCCCGGCCGCAGGAAGAAGAAAATAAGGCCCAGTGGGCCCGCCCCCCCCCTCTCCCGACGCCCATAGGCCACTAGAGATTGGAAAGAACCAATCACAAAACTCATTTTAGAAGCTCCTTTTTCTATTGCTCAAACCACATGTCGATCACGGAGCACAGAAAGACCCACCTCACCCACCCTCCCCCACCGGAGCTCACGGCCAGGGTTTTGGCAGCATCAAACCCTTGGAGATCCAAAGCCTGATGGCTCTCACCTGGAGCCTAAAGCCCTAGCAGGGCTCAGGCTCGACTCCTGCTGTCGCCACTCGCCGATCCCACTGTCTTTCTTGAGGGCAAAAGACAGAGCTCCGCCTCCTTTAAAGTCGGACTCTGCGCAGCCTCACAGAGCCCATAGTGAACCAACCCAAGGATGGCTTTAAATCCTCAGCTAACCAATGAGCACTCAGTACAGCTGCTCGGCGTCTGGGACTACGAGTCCGCTTAGCCTATGAGCGTCGTCTCGGGCTGTTGCCAGGAGAAAACGCTGAACCTCTGGGGACTAGGGCCACTGAGCTTCAGGGCTGGATCCAGAGTTAGCCTATCAGAAGCTGACTCAGATCTCCATAGCTAAGCCGGATAGAAAGAAGCGAGTACCCTGAAATGGGCTGGCCGGTTGTGGGGAAATACGAGCAGGTGGTTTTAGGATGTTTCTAGCGAAAGAATAAGCCTAAGTTTTCTTGGAGTAACTCGTTTGCCTAAGATATAAAAGCGATGGAGAACCTCCGGGAAAGTTTCAAAAGTCAAGGAGTTCAGAGAACGTGACCAGCATGTCCGGGTTTGCCCAGAACTCTCAGTTCTCAAAGTCTTGAGTTCTAAGAAGCCCCTCGCCAGCTGGCAAGGCGGGATAGGTAGAGATCTGTTCCAGGAGGAGCCCTCGGGGGCCATTAGAACAGATCCTAAAGGAAGATATCCCTGGGGTTTTTAAAAAGCTGCTCCCCTTGAGCAAAATTTTGGGGTCATTAACGACTCTTGGAGGAAAGAGGGTGATTCTAAGAATCATTAAAGGCACTTCAGGGCGCCGAAAGAGATCCCTAGAAATCATTAGGAGCAGTTTCTGAGAGGCTGTGAGTGAGCAACCTTAAGGCGTTCCCAGGTTGTCAAGGACGATGAGGAAGGAGATGTTAACAGACTATAACACTCTTATAGGTCAAATAAGGAAGAGAACTCACCGAGGCATAAAACATGAGCAAAATTCCCAATAGCACGGGAAAAGAATTGTATTGTGTTTGAACTGCTTTCAAAACCAACCCCTTGGTACAAAAAGTGACAGAAAGGAAGGCACAGCAAGCCTTATGATCTAAGGTAAACCGTTGAGGAAGGAGAGAATCAATAAAAGGTCACAAGATGTCCTCCTACTTTTGTGGGATGCAGTGCTGCCACCGCCAAAACAAACACACTAAATAAATAACGTCACCACCACAAACACACTAAATAAATAAGTAATTTTTTTTAAAGTGTTTTTAAGCAACTTCTTGTCCATGCCTAGATTTTTCAAGGGGAAGAAATTCAAGGGAGTTGAGATTGATGACCAATGTTAACTAAAAAATGATACTTCATACAATGCTGTGGGTTAAATGTCTGGGCATATATCTGACGAAAAGGTTGCTTCAAAATGAGAGGTCAGCCTGTAATAGGGAGTTCCAGGATAAAAGCCAGAGTTACATAGCAAGACCCTTTTCTCAAAAGGGTGAGAGGCAGGGATAGTTATGTGGGCACAGTGGCACACCCCTGCCGCTTAGCCCTTGAGGGGTAGAGGCAGGAAAATCAGTTCATAGCTGGGTATGGTGACAAATGCCTTTAATCACAGCATGTTGGAGGCAGAGACTGCTGGATCTCTGTGAGTTTGAGGCCACCCTGGTCTACTTAGGGAGTTTCAGGACAGCCAGGGGTACATTTTCGACCTTGTCTCAAAACAAAAGCTGTTCAAGGACATTCTTGGCTACATAGCAAATTCCAAGCCAGCCAAAAGAAGGAAGAGAAGAAAGGAGAAGTGACAGTAATGAACTATTCCTTGTGTGTCCCCTTGGTACAGAGAGATGGCAGAAAGGAAAGGCACAAGCCTTATGGTCTGAGGTAAGCCATTGAGGAAGGAGAGAATCAATACAAGTTCAGAAGATGTCCTCCTACTTTTGTGAGATGCAGTGCCACTGCTATCGTGTGTGTGTGTGTGTGTGTGTGTGTGTGTGTGTGTGTGTGTGTGTGTATGTGTGTGTGTGTGTATGTGTGTGTGTGTGTATGTGTGTGTGTGTGTATGATAGATAGATAGATAGATAGATAGATAGATAGATAGATAGATAGATAGATATTTTTCAAGACAAGATTTTTCTACGTAGTTTCAGTTTTCCTAGAACTTGCTCTGTAGACCAGGATGGCCTCTTAAACTCACAGAAATCCCAGAGAGCCTGCCTCCCGATTGCTGGGTACTCCCAAATCTTTTAATTGACAATATTTATTTTTTTCCTAATTCTTAAAATTGCATCTATTTAGGCTGGACATGATAGCACAATGCCTTTAATCACAGCACCCAGGAGGCAGAGGCAGGTGAATGTCCGTGACTTCAAGGCCAGCTTGTTCTAAGGAGTAAATTCCAGGCCAGGCAGGGATAATGGTGAGACTCTCTCCAAGTAATAATATGCTCATGTGTTTGTTGAAGGCCAATGCATATTCATGCGAAGATAAGGACCACTTCTAAATTCAGCCCTTCGCTATGAGTCCTAAGGATTCAACCTGAATTGTCTATCTTAATAGCAAGACCTTTACCGGTTAAGTCATTTTGCTAGCTCTTTTGTTGTTGTTTTAAGCCAGTCTTGAGTTCTTTTGTTTTTTTTTTTAACTTATTTATTTTATATATGTGAGCACACTGTTGCTGTGTTCAGACACACGAGGAGAGGGCATCAGATCACATTACAGATGGTTGTGAGACACCATGTGGTTTCTGGGAATTGAACTCAGGACCTTTGGGAGAACATCCAGTGCTCTTAAGGGCTGAACCATCTCTCTAGCCCTAGTCTTGAATTCTTGACTTTAAGATTCTCCTGCTCCTTGGGCTGGACAGATGGCTTATCCGTTAAAGGCAAGGCTCACAACCAAAAATATAAGATTCTCCCGCTCCTACTGCTTGGAGCTGGAGCGGTTGTTTGGTGGTTAAAAACGTGCTCTGGCAGAAAAGACCCCCAGCATCTCATTCTGGTGGCTCACAACTGCCTATACCCCTGCTTCAGCAGACTATGAGCCTCTGACTTCCACCAGCAACCGCACTGCATGCGCACATGCTTCCTCCACACACAACACAGCACATGCATGCACACACATGAAGGGACATAATTTAAAAGGATACATCTTAAAGATGTAATCACCAAGATAGCTCGTCTAATTTTGGACCATTTTTATCCACTCAGTAAGAGTCCCAATTTCACTTCTTGAGCCTGTTTACAGGTGATCTGGGCTCCTGCCCCAGCTGAGGGAACCAGTCCCTGTGTAGATTTTCCTCTTCTGGTTGTTTCCTGTAAATAAAGCCGTGCCGTGTGTGGTTGGTCCTTTGTGTCTGGCTTCTTTCACTGAGCACAATGTCTTTTGGAGAGAAACCCATGTTGCACTTGCATCGTGTTCCCTTCCTTTCTGCTGTTGAATAGCATCCCATTGTGGTTTTGATTGACAACTGGATTGTCTCCACTTTGGGGCTGTTATGAATAGGGCTGCTATGAACATTTATGCACAAGTCTTTGTGTGAATGTCTGTTTGCATTTCTCTTGGGTAGATAACTAGGGTGGAATAATTGCCGGGTTGTATAGGAAATTTGTGTTTATCTTTTTAAGAAACTGCAAAAACTGTTTTCAAAAATGTTCATTCCCATTAACAATATATGAGGATTCCCGTTTCTGCATACCCTTGCCAACATTTCATATTGTCTGTCTTGCTGATTACAGCCATTCTAATGGGCATGAAGTAGTATCATAGTGTGGTCATAATTTGCATTTTCCTGATGACTAATGAAGTCGACCGTCTTTTTATGTGCTTATTAGCTGTGCTAATATATACATAGGGGCATCATCCAAATCTTTTGTCTGATTTTGAATTGGGTAGTTTGGATTGTTATTACTGACTTGCCAGAGTTCTTTGTATGTTCTAGATCCAAATCCTTTGCCAGACATAGACTTTATAAATATTGTCTCTGATTCTGTGGCTTGTCATTTTCATTTTCCTTCTGGTGTCTCTTGAACCATGTGAGATCTCCACACTGATGCAGCTCCTCTTTATCAACTTTAATTTCAGCAATTGTGCTTTGCCGTTAACATGGACTTGGCTCTGGTTTACGTCTAAAATCCATCGAAGAAGGGACCACTGCCCCTGACCTTCACTGGCCTCCACTGCACCCAGGTCCCCGGCCATCCACAGTTTGAATAGAGTAACTCCCCTAGGCTCCGAACTGTCTGCTTCTGCCCGGCTCCTTGCAGTCTCCTCGCCACGGCAGTGATTCTTTCCTAGAGGCTAAATGATGTCTCTCCTCTTCAAACCATCAAAAGACATCCCAGTCCATTCTGGAGAAAAGCCAAGTCCCTTCAGACATTAGGTCAACTCCCACCCCAATATCTCCACCCCAACCCCATCTTCTCCTCTAGTTCCTTATTCCCTGATGTATGGCTTGTTCCCTCAGCTCCTTGATGAAATGTAGCTTTTTCATCGAAGTCCTCTGGGGACACCGTTGTATGCTTGTTCTAGTCTGGTCTATGATTTAGTCCTGACCTATGCTGAGGCAGGAGGATCACAATTCAAGATCACTTTCTACATTGATTTTAGGGCTAACCTGGGTGACTTAGTGACTTAATGGGACCCTATGGCAAAAATAAAAAGTGATGGGGTGGGGCACTTAGCTAGTAAGAGCACACACACACACACACACACACACACACACACACACACACACCGAAGGAACACTCATACCCATAAATAAAATATTTTTTAAAGCAATTAGTGGCAAGATAGGCCAGCAGGTAACTGCTATCAGCCTGAAAGCCTGAGTCCAACCTCTGGGATCAAGATGGCAGAGGGAGAAAACCTACTCCAGCCAGCTCTACCCCGACGTTCACACCCACACAGGGACATGCATGCATTCACATGTAAACATACCATAAAGAAACAAATGTAGTTTGAGCACACCTTTAATTCCAGCACTTAGGGCACTTAGGACACTTAGGAGACAGAGGCAAGCAGAGCTCTGTGAGTTCCAAACCAGCCAGGGCCACAGAATGAGAGCTTGTCTGAAAAGGGAGGTGGAGATTCGTAGGAATACATGCCTTTAATCTCAGTGCTTGGGAGGTGAAGGCAGATAGAACCCAACCTGGTCTACATACACCGTCCCAGGGCTGGATCGGACTACATACTCACCCTAACTGTCTTAATTAGTTACTCAATACATTTAAAGGTTAAGAAGTGAATCCTGGGAGTGGGAGAACATACCTGTAACCTAGCACTCAGGAGGCAGAGCTTTGTGGATCTCTTGAGTTGGATTAGCCTGGGCTACAGAGTTCAAGACAACCAGGACTACACAGAGAAACCCTGTCTCAAAAAAAAATGTTTTTAAAGCACATAAAAAGCTATGCCTGTAGAGACGTTGCCTGGTCTAGGTGAGGCTCTGAGTTGAGTACTGCCAGGTGAATTAAATAGATACCTATTGAGTGGTTTGGGTTGTTTTTTGTTTTTTTTTTTTTTTTTTCTGCATAATGAACTTCAGATTTGGAAATCAGCAATATTACTCATTACCCTTGGTGTGTAGTTGAGAGATTGTGGATATGCTAATGACTTTGGCCTTCACCTCTGGTTCAGCCACACCTAACCGTTGCCTGTGGCTTTAGCTGCTGAAAGTAAACACTTTTCCGGGATACTAGCAGAGGCTTTGGCCACAAGAATAATAGGCAGCAGGAACTCCGACTCAGCCCCACACATCCATCAGCCAGTTCACTGAGCAGGGGACGTGTGCAGCCTGCCCCATCATGTAAATGAGGAGAAACTGGCCTGAACTTCACCTTGCAGACAAAGGGCAGTTGAGAAGACCAAGCATCTTGGACAATGAAATACAGAAATACAAATACACATATTTTGCATAATTAGACGGGCAAGATGGGCTCAACCAGTAAAGACGCCTGCCACACAAGCCTCATGACCTGAATTTGATCTCTGGGACCCAGCCTCATCTTTTATATAACTGCTTGATTTTGTTCTGCTTGTTTTTTTAATTTTTTAATTTATTCTTTGAAAAATCCATACATCCATCCATACATCCACCCATCCATCCATCCATACATACATACATACATACACCCATACATACATACATACATACATACATACATACATACACCCATACATACATACATACATACATACATACATACATACACCCATACATACATACATACATACATACACCCATACATACATACATACATACATACACCCATACATACATACATACATACATACATACATACACCCATACATACATACATACATACATACACCCATACATACATACATACATACATACATACATACATACACCCATACATACATACATACATACATACACCCATACATACATACATACATACATACATACACCCATACATACATACATACATACATACATACACCCATACATACATACATACATACATACACCCATACATACATACATACATACATACACCCATACATACATACATACATACAAACAATATATTTTGGTCAAATTCAACCTCAACTCTACTCCTCTGTGCCTTGGGGAGTGTTTGTTTGTTTGTTTGTTAATGAGGTTTCCTGTAGCCCAGGCTGGACTTAAAACTTACTCTATGTAGCTGAGACTGGTGGAAGGAGAGAACTGATCCCCAAAGTCGTCCTCTGGCTGGCACGTGTGTCCCATGGCTTGTACATACAGAGTAAGTACCTTTAGTTTAAAAAATGAATTCAATAAATCCCTTACTCCACTGAAACCTCTTTAAAAGCTCCACTAGGTAAGGGTAGAAATGTATTCCTATAACCCCATCCTTCGGGAAAGAAGAATGAAGAAAGCTCTTTCTCTCAGTTCCAGAGTTCCAGGCCAGCCTGTCTCTGAACAGCGAATCAGCTGGCTGCGGAAGTTCACGCCTGTACTCTCACATGTGGCAAGTGAAGGCAGGCGGGAGCTGCACATTTGAGAGCAGCCTAGTCTTGTCAAGTTTCAGACCCAACTAGGTCTATAAAGTGAAACCCTGTCTCAAAAAAAGAAGGAGAAAGGAAGAAAAGAAGGAAGGAAATAAAAAATGAAAGGGGCTAGGTATGGGGCACATGCTTTTTTTAAATCTATTTATTTATTTTATGTATGTGGTTACACTGTCTCTGTCTTCAGACACACCAGAAGAAGGCTTTGGATCCCTTTAGAGATGGTTGTGAGCCACCACATGGTTGCTGGGAATTGAACTCAGGACCTCTGGAAGAGTAGTCAGTGTTCTTAACCACTGAGCCATCTCTCCAGCCCAGGGGCACATGCTTTTAATTCCACTACTTGAGAGGCAAAGCAGTTGAGTTTCTGTGAACTTGAGGCCAGCCTGTTTTAACTAATAAAGCATAGAGTTGGTTTTAAGACAATCTGGGCCACATAGTGAGGCCCTTTCTCAGAGAACAAAGGAGAGAAACAGAAAAAAAAAGTGAAAAAACCTAGGTATGGTGCCTGCCTTTAAGCCCAGCACTGAGAAGCAGATTTATGAGTCTAAAGCCAGCCTGGTCTACAGAGAAAGTTCCAGCACAGCCAGGGCTACACAGGGAAACCCTGTCTGTGGTCAGGGGGCAGGAATAATACATAGAAAATACTTCTCATATTTGGTGCTAAGAAATGCTAGCAGATATTATTTTAGTATGCTTAATAACACAGGGATATGGCATGGAATAATTATCTAAGATCGTACAAGAATTAAAATGTTCTTTTTAAAGGGAAAGGGGTTTTAGTTCCTCTTTACTTTTCCTTTTTCTTTTTTTAATAATTGTTTATTTTTATATATTAGTACTCTGTCGCTGTCTTCAGACACACCAGAAGAGGGTACCAGATCTCATTACAGATGGTTGTGAGCCACCATGTGGTTGCTGGGAATTGAACTCAGGACCTCTGGAAGAACAGCCAGTGCTCTAACCACTGAGCCATCTCTCCAGCCCCTCTCCCCTCCTTTTTTTGAGACAGGGTTTCTCTGTGTAGCCCCGGCTGTCCTGGACTCACTCTGTAGACAGGTTGGCCTCAAACTCACAGAAATCCTCCTGTCTCTGCCTCCCACCCCGCCTGGCCCATACAGTGGTCACTGGACTGACAACAAAGCTGACTTGAGGCTAGTCTGGTGAGGATGGGGAAGAAAGGACTTGTGTAAGGCGTGCCAAGAAAGGCAGCTAGGATTTGGGAATGGCATTTGCAAGTGCAGCGTGGAGCTTTGCTACTCTGACACTTATCAAAAGAAATGCACGTCGAAGGTGGGGAAAGTAAAAAATGCACTTGGAATAGATAGGGTGCACAGTCCCCAGATCATTGCTAATGTTGCTGGCACACGTCTTTGTCAGCCCTCCTCTAATGTTAACGCTTGTACCAGCGCCATGAGGAATTGCCAGAGTTGCTCGGTGTCAGCAGACCCAGAGTGTGAGTCAGGGTCTAAGATTCTGCATTTTCAGAGTACCCAGGGGATAGTGATCTACACACATGTCTCTATATCTCTAATTTGGGAAGCTTCCAACGTTTCAGCATTATGAATGTTGTTGCTGCAGTGTTTAAATTATTTGTGTGTTTCCCTTATATAAGTTCCCAAATATGTATAGCTGTGTAAACGATGAAGCATATTTAAATTTTTTATCTATCATCTATCTTCCTTCCTCCCCCCTCCCTCTCTCTATCTATCTATTGACTTTTTGAGACAGGACTTCTCTGTGTCGCCCTGACTGTCCTGGAACTCACTCTGTAGACCAGGCTGAACTCAAACTTAGAAAAATCCTCCTGCCCCTACATGAATGATGGGATTACAGATTTGCACCACCACTGACAGGCACTGTTTACTTGTATGGGTATTTTGTCTGAATACATGGCTGGTGCCTTCAGGACCACAAGAGGGCTCTGGATCCCTTGGAACTTGAGTGACAGGTGGTTGTGAGCTGCCGGGTGCTTGAAACAGAACAGGAGCCTTCTAAAAGAGCAGCCACTGCTCTAACCACTGAGCCATCTCCATAGCCCCACCTTTTGTATAACTGCTTGTTTTTTTAAAAATTGTTTTTATATACATTTATGCAAAAATGTTTAATTTTTTTCTTTTATCTTTGTTTTTTAAAATTAAGTTAAAAAATTGTTTTTATTTATTCTTTGAAAAATCCATCCATCCCATCCATACATACATACGTTTTGGTCAAATTCAACCCCAACTCTACTCCTCTGTGTCTTGGGAAGTGTTTGTTTGTTTGTTTGTTTTTTAATGAGGTTTCATGTAGCCCAGGCTGGACTTAAGCTTACTATCTGTAGCTCAGACTGGCCTTGAACCCCTGATCTTCTTGCCTCCATATTCCAAGTACTAGGATTACAGACAAGTGTGTGACACTCTCCCTGGGGAAGAGTAGGTTTACTTAGTCAAAGAACGGTTACCACCAAAGTCCACCTTAGTGAACTGATGAGCTTTAGTGGGGATACTTCTAGGAATATGAGAACACAAATGACTCAAATACAGCTGCATCACTTAAACCCCTTTATGACTGACAGCTCACAGAAGCTGGAACCTGGAGCACGGTGCATGACCTGCAGGCAGCTCAGCAGCCTAGAGAGTATCTTTTCAAGGCAGCTGAGGATGTAAGACTAACTCAGTGCTATGGACACTGGACTGACGATGTCTCTCAGCTGTCCTTACTGTGTACATATATTTGGGGAGGGAGAGGACTACTGTTTCTGATCAATTTCAGGGACTTCCTGAAGTGCTGAGAGGTTCCCTGAAGGGTGGATTGTCTCACCTCCCTTTAGAGAATTCTCAGTTTTGTTTTTTTTACATTTATTTTTTATATATGAGTTTTTGCCTGCATGTACAGATGTGTATCACATGTGTGCCTGGTGTCCTCAGAGGATAGAGTAGACTATCAATCATCCTAGAACTGGAGTTAAGGATAGTTTGAGCCACTACATGGATGCTGGGAACTGAATCCAAGTCCTCTGCAAGGGCATCAAGGCACCCTAAACTGCTGAGCCATCTCTCCCATCCTAGAACAATCTAAGGCATGATGAGCTTTGGAAGATTGTGTCTGTTGTTGGTTTTTTGTTTGTTTGTTTGCCTTGTTGTTGTTATTTTGTTTCATTTTGTTTTTGAGACAGAGTCTCACTATGTAGCTCTGACCATCCTGGAACTCACAGACATCCACCTGCCTCTGCCTCCTGGGTTGAGGTGTGTGCCACTACCACCTACTTGGATGGAAGGTTTATTTGAGAGGAAGTTTTAAAATAGCTTGTATACCTCAACACCTGGCTAAAAATGTTCAACTAAAACTTCCTCTTTGCTCAATACTGAGCATTAAGGACCCCACACATGCTAGGGCAGTTCCCTACCACTGAGATACAACTCTCTCCAGGATGCCTTTTTGTTTCCTAGAGTGTCGTGCTTTCCACACTGGCTTGGAACTTACTATGTAGCTGACAATTAGCTTGAACTCCTGATACACCCGTCTATACCCCAGGAGTACTGGGAGTGACAAGATTACACTCCACCCAGTTTATGTGGAGTCTAGGATTGAACTCAGGGCCTGGGTAAGCACTCACTAACTGAGCTACATCCTCGGCATCCAATATGACCTTTGACAAACATTGCAGAATTTTCTCTGAAAAGGTAGACTTGGTCTATATTCCCACTAGTAACATGTGTCCAATTTGCTGTGTCAATATTGATGTATAACTTTTGCTAATTTTTTTTTTATTTTGCCTATTTGACAGTCAAACACCAGCACCTCATTCTTGTTTCAATTTGCATTCCTTTGACTACATAGTGGGGCAGAGGACCTTTACTGATCATGAGACTTTGTAATTTTCTTTTGAATTTGCCTATTTGTCTCCATACCCATTTTTCTAGCCAGGATTTTTATTTTTGCTCCTACTGTTTTGAAAAAAAAAAATCTTTAACCAGTACATCAAAGTTTAACCTCCCCCTCCCCCACACACATTTTTTTTTTTTTCCAGACAGGATCTCACTATGAAGCTTAGGCTGGCCAGGAACTAGCTATGTAGCCAAGACTGGCCTTGAACTCACAAGTCCATCTGCCTCTGCCTCTAGAGTTCTGAGATTAAAAGTGTGTGCCATGAACACCAGGCCACAAACTAAAATTTTTAAAAGACTTTTAAAATTTAATTTGTATTTGCATGTGTATATTTGTGTCTCTGTGTGTGTCTGTGTGTGTGTGTGTGTGTGTGTGTGTGTGTGTGTGTGTGTGTGTGTGTGTGTAGGCCCGTGGCATGTGCCCCTGTGATGTCTCTGAGTGTGTGTGTGGAGGCCAGCACTTGGCCTCACATGTTTTCCTCCTATCAATCTCTGCCTTTCTTTCTGAAGTGGTTTCTTATTCAACCTGGAGCTTACCAGGTTGAATAAGAACAACTAATGAGCAAGTTCCAGGATCTACCCGTTTGCACCAGTTCCACCCTTTATTGCAACACAAGAGTTACAAGCACTGGCCACCACATCGAATTTTTAACCTTGGTACTTGGGATTCATAGTTCCTATTGTGTAGTTTATCCACAGAGATACTCTCTGGCCCCAATAGCTTACTTTTGACTATAAGCATTAAGCTTTTAGACTTTATTTTTTATGATAACATGTTCTCTTAGTGTTTTAATTGCTGTGATAAAATATCATGACCTAAAGAAAAGGATTCATTTCATCTTTACCTTATAGTTCATCATCCGGTAAAATCCCAAGCAGGAACTCAAGGCAGGAACTGAAGCGGGGACCATGGGAAACACCGCTTATTGGTTTGCTCCCTATGGTTTTCTCAGCCTGTTTTCTTAAACACCCAGGACCTCTTGCCCAGGGTGGCACTGCCCACAGTGAGTTGGGCTTTCCCACCTACTGAGAAAATACCTGACAATCTTACGGAAACATTTTCTCAGTTGTGGTTCCTGTTCTCAGAGATGTCTAGGTTTGTGTCAAGTTGACAGAAACCAACTGGCAACAACCTCAGATGTGTCCCCATCGACTTTTAAAAGATACAATAAAAATCTGTTAGGAGAACTGAGGGAGGGAAGGCCTGGAGATTTGACTCAGTTGACAGAGTGCTTGCCCAGCGTAAGGGATGCCCTGGGTTTGATTCTCAGTACCTCATAAGCTCTATAAATCAGGCTCGATAGTGCAGTCCTGAACCTCAGAACTCTTTGAGGCAGGATGATCGAAAGTTCAAGGTCAACCTGGTCCACATATGGAATTTTAGGCCAGCCAAGGCTACATAGTAAGACCATGACTGAAATTTAAACAAAGAAAAAAAAAAGTCTGCAGCAAGCTCTTTTGTAAAGAACCTGGAACAGGGAAACTTCACTCCGAATATTGATAATCTCAGGCATGCAGGCATCAGAAGTATACAGTCCTGTGTGGAAAGCCTGTGAGGAAGAATGCTCCACAGATGGGGCTTAGTGCAAGAGGACAGGCAAGCCCAATTAACAGTAGATGAGTACAGTTATGAAATGAAAGGGATGAGGGAAATCATCAGAAGACCTGATGAAGTGGGGCCATGGTGGTGCACACCTTTAATCCCAGCACTCACTAGGCTGAGGCCTCTCCTCTGAGTTCAAGGCCAGCCTGTTCTACAGAGTGAGTTCAATGATAGTCAGGGTTAGAGAGACCCTGTCTTGGAAAAGCCAAACAACAAGACAAAAAGGAAAGCAAAAAGAAAGAGGAAGAAATGGACACTTGAAAGATCTTTTTCATAAACACACCATTAAAACGCTATTTATTGGCTTTTAACTTTGAGAACGAGAGGCTTCGTTGTACTGATGAAACAGTATTATAAACACCAACAACATGAGATCAGGGGAGAGAAAGGTAGTTGAAGAGGGCGGGGGAAACAGGTACACTGACTTCCTCATTTTCCCTGAGGGTAATCAATAGGGACGTCCACAGGTGATAAATCAGCAAACTGAGGCTTAAATATCAATGTTTAAAGCCATGCAGGGAGCGCTAAGACGAATTAAAAATAGTAATATATCTTACAGAATTAGGAGGTAGAAGAAAGGTAGAGAGGCAAGGGGTCAAGTAAATTTGCTAAACCTGTCACATTTATAGCCAAGGAGTCAACAGACCTTAATCTGCTAAAGACATACGAAGTCTTCCATCAGAAGAGCTGGGTACAAAGAGGAGGCTTGCCTTTCTGTTCAGACCCTTTATAACTGAGCTGGTGCAGCTTAGCCAGAGGACTGCTGCCTGGAAGGTGAAAAGCCCTGGGGTAAATCCTTGGCAGATGCACTCAGCACACACCCAGAAATGGAAGCCCAGACACAGACAGGCAGAGACAGGCAGGCAGACAGACAGACAGATGGATCAACACACACACAAGGATACACACTAAACTGTGAATAGTTTCTTTGGCTGGGTAGTTGGAGAAGATAAGAAAAAGAGCTTTAACATGTTATAGCCCTATAACTATTCAGACAGGCCTTTAACTCCCAATCCTCCTGCCTCAGCTTCCTAAGGAGCTGAGATTACAGATCTGCACCAGTTGCCCTAGGATCTTTCTGGCTACTAACAACTATATTTGTGTCTCCTTTCCATTTGACCTTATCTCTTGCTACTCTCTGGCCTTTGTTCAGAGTATCAAAGCCCAGCACACATCTCTACCCCTTTGCTCCAGTGACCCCCTCTGCCTGGATGCCCACCCTTTTATATGTGTAGGAGTACTTTGATTGTATAACTGCATGCCGGGCATTCTCGGATGTCGGAAGAGGGCAGCAGGTCTCCTGAGACTGGAGTTAGAGAAGATTACAAATCACCACGTGGGCATGGGAACTGAGCCTGAGCTCCCTGGGGGAGCAGCAAGTCCTCACATTGGCTGAACCACTTCTACAGACCCTGGATACTCATCTTGAAGACGGTGGGCAACTTTTTCCACAGTGCTCACATCTCCTCTGCAATTCTATCTCTGAGGACTAATCTGCATGGTCCACTTGACTGGTTTGAGAGGCACATTTCTGGGTGCACTTCTGAGTATATCTGCAGACAGGATGAACTGAGAGGGAAGATGCACTGGGTGTGGAGGTCTGGACTGAAGGAAGGGTAGAGAGAGCTGGCAACGCCCTGCTCTCCTCCGTAGCCCTCCATGACCAATTGCGCTGTCCTAGCATAACAGAAAGAAAAAGAATGTTCCTCCCTCAGTTCAATCATTCTTTCCTTTTAGATTTTGTGTGGTGGGAATGTGTTGTGTGCACAAAGTGCAGGCATGTTGTATGTGCAGGAATGTTACATGTGAACACACACAGAAGTTATCAAATAATATCTAATACTCTGCCTTACTACTTCATGGTAGAGTCTCTCACTAAACTGAAAGCCATTTTGGCTAGGCTGGCTCTCCAGAGAGCTGTAGAGGTCTGCCTATGCCCTTCCTCCAGTGCTGGACTGACAGACATCCACCACGCCTGCCTTTTTCCTTTTTTTTAAAGTGGATGCTGTGAATCTGAACTCAGATCCTCACGACTGACTGTCTTCTTACCCATTGAGCCATCTCATCTGCCCTCGAGTTGTCAGGCATTAAGGGAACAGGATAGGAAAGCAGCTAACATGCCATTTTTCTATGAAGACTGCCTTGATCCCTCCTACTGGGCTACCAGGGCACTTACCGCCTTCTGACATATTACAAATACATTTATTCACTAATTTTCATATGCATCCTCGGTCTTCTCGAGAACACGTCTCCAGGCAGCCATCTGGGGGTTCACTGTTTACTCTGAACTCTCCAATGACTATCCACATTAGATACTGGAGAAGTGGATGAGACACAACATTCCATGAGATAAAATAGGTTCTATGGAAGCGACCTTAATAGCTTGTTTCGAGGATTACATGAAATGCTAGACTTCGGATACCTGGCATAAAGGGACCATCTCGCCTCACTTAGGATGGTTACTGCTGGCTTCTGAATTATTTTCAGCTGAGACCTAAAAAAATGAAGAGTGCATGGGTTTGGGTGGGTGGAGAGATGGCGAGGATCTGGGTGGGAGGGGTTGGGGAGATGATCAGAATATACTGTGTGAACAAAAACTGCTTTGCAATTAAAATTAAAAAAAATAGGGGGGTGGAGTTATCCAGGTAGATAGGAAGGATGCTTGTAGAAAGATCTGGAACTGAATGGATGGTCAGGTCCAACATTCAGAGAACTGCTTTGGGGCTAGAATAAAGTTTGCCTAGTACGTGCAAGATCCATCTGCAACATTGCATACACAAACAAAAGATTTTTTTTTGGTCATGGTTGGAAAACAGTAAAGGGAGAAGATGAGGCCAAAGGCTAGATCCTACAGGCCTGGAAAACCAGGGAGTTACAGCTGATTTTAAGGGCTTAGCAGGTCTCTTCAGTCAGGACTACCTGGTATGATCATTTTGGTTGCCATGTTGAGAATGAACTGGCTAGGACAGGCTTAGGAACAAGCAGACCATGTAGAGGGCATGCCAAGTGGGGTGGGTATGGGCTCATGCCTATAACCCGTGTTCAGGAACCATGAATGTGGAGCGACCCTGGGCTACAGGATGAGCTGGAGGGCCTAGTGCACGGCTTGAGGTCAAAAGTAGACACACAGGTCCCAGAGGCCACACGGGCAGGGTTGGTGGTGGAATGAAGGTGTGGAAAGATGCATGATTAGCAAACTTAGTGCTTGGGCTGCTAAACCTTGCAATGGAGACCTCAGAGGAGCAGACCTGGGGGGTAGGCTTAAACCACAAGGTCATGGGAAGGGTGTGGCTCACTTTGTAGAGTGCTTGCCTGGAAAGCAGAGACAGTAGTTACTGCCCTGTGATCTCTGCGTTTGGGGCATGGAGGCAGGATTATTAGTTCATCCCAACCTACATAAATCTTGAGGTTTAAATCCTGCCTTTAAAAAAAATGGGCATAGTGGTATACATCTCTAATCCCAGAACTCAGGAGGCGGAGACAGGCAGATCTTGGAGACTGAAGCCAGTCTGGTCTATACAGTAAGTTCTAGGTCAGGCCAGCCAAAAATGCATAGTGAGAACCTGACTCCGAACAAAACAAACAAAAAACCAAACCAGCCAACACAAAGTTCATGGGGATGTGATACCATTGGGATGGAGAAGAGCTTTTAAAACAGACACTAGTGTGTGTGGGTCCTAACTCTGCTGCTTAACCTGCCATGTGGTCTCTTTGGTGATCCTCATGGCTCAGGTGTGTAGAGCACTGAGCCTGTGTATGTGGTGGGGCCGGCATGCCTGGAATAGCCTGAGGGCCTCTGCTCCAGGCAGGTGGTCTGCTGGGAGATCCGCATACCTTTCACAAGGAACTTACCGGTTTGGCTCCACCCATCCTTTTTCCAGCCTAAGGATCTCACAGCCTTTCTTGGAACTTCCCCCTTGCTATGGTTTAGGTTTCCAATCCTTTGCACAGGCCCTTCTTTCCACTAGGAACTCTCTTCCCCTTTCTTACAACTTCTACTCACCCTCTAAAAACACCGAATGCAGCCATTACCTCCTTTAGGCCTTCCCAAGGCCACAGTCTGTGACAACTTTGCTGTGTGTGTGACTTAGCCCCCCCACCCCCTTTGTCTAGAATGCTGAGATCAGGCAGAGCCCTCTGACTGCTCGGGTCAGGATGTAGGGTTAGTGAACCCTCCTTGCTGTGTCCGTGAGCAGAGGGTCTCACTGTGTGTGTCCAATAACCACAAGGCAAGAATTACAAGATTTCTTACTAATAAACATCCATATGGTCACTTTCTAAGTTCACAGGGTTATCCCATTCCTTAGAGCGTTGGAGAAGATGGAGGTGATGGGGATGTGTGTTACATCCTCCATTTGGCAATCCACAGCATCTCAAGGTGAGGAGAGACAAGGGTCTGAGAGCCCTGGGTGTTCTCCACAGCTGCCGCTCAGGCAGGTGGCTCCATCTTCCATTCAGATAGCCATGGCGGGAACCTGCCCTGCCATAGGCCCCACTGACCTCTAGGCATGGACTCCTCAGAATCCACCTTAGCCACAGACTTAAGATACCACACTCAAGACACAGAAGCTGAGACAGAGGCCCGGTGTGTAAGAAATCTTGATTATTCAAATTTATTACCATCAAGAAGTATGCAATGATGCTGTAGTTTTTCTTAACAAATAGAAAACAGACTGTGTACAACAGTGAACTCTACAGCACTAGCATCCACAAGGTAAAAATGAATGTTTCATCCAACACCACCAACCCCGGACTGTTGATCTTGACGTAGCCTAGCTCTATCTGGGGACACCGGCATCGAGTCCCTAGGCTAAAACAGCTATGCACCTTCCCCGCCCCCACTTACCTATCTAGATAGTGCTGCCCAGAGGAAGAGACCCTCTCCCTGCCCCTCAGCAAGCTGAGATAAGAGGACTGAGTATAGTACCATGGATACAAGTCCAGTAGTCTTGCCACATTGGTCTGTGAGGGCAACTTGAAGGAATGGGAAGAGCGAGTCATGGGGGATTTGAAGACAGCTGCAAACCAGGAGAGAAAGCATCTGTCCGCTTGAGGACAGACATGTGCTACCAGGCCCACTGGCCTAGACCTGAAGGGCCAGCCACGCCCCCCGCTTGGCCCTGAGGTGTGTGGGGCGTGGCACAGGCCCTCACCTGTGCCATTAAGTTACCGAGGCGGCCAGAAACCACAGCCTACAAACACCTGCCACACTGCAACTCTGGGGATGATTAGAGAGACTCTGTGGGCCCATGGCGAGCCCCAGGCACATTGAATTGCCTCCCTCTTCGGATCTGAAGTAGAGGCCAGGGGATGAATCTTTATTTCCTTTTTTTTTTTCTAAAAAAAAATATTTTTATGTTTTTTTTTTTTTTTTTAATTTTTGTTTTTTGAACCTTTGCAAACACGATGGTGACGAGGAACGCCTTGCCAGGCTCCCCCAGACACGTCTGTGGTTGTAGGCTATGAATGTTAAATGCACACTGGAGATGTGTTTCCTATCGCCTCCCCACCCACCACTGTCTGTGGGGCCTAAAAAAAGGCTCTCAAGGAAAAACAAAACCTAAAACAAACAAAATGAAGTATTTCCCTGCATTTGGCTGGAATAGGATCTCATCTGAAAGGCTGGAGGACAGCAGGAGCCACGCTGCCTCCGGACCACTTGCTCAGGTAGGGCCCTAGCTCTGCCAAGGAAGGAAGGCGTGTACTGTGTCCTTCTGCAGAAGTTGTACAAGAAAGGATCCACCGTGAACTCAAAAAGGAAAACAAACAAGTCCCAACTCCCACAGCAGCCCAATCTGCAGTGAAAGATCCGCAAAAGGAAAGTTGGAAGAAGAGGCTAGGACCCCGCAGTCTACCCCGCCTAACGTATAAAAAGTCTTCCCACCCCATGAGAAGCATGAGAATCGCGGAGCTGAACAGAGCTTGAAGCGGGGCTCCACGCAGGCCCGGTGGACAAGGGCCCAGAGCCAGGCTGCCAGTCCGCCTACTTGCCCAGGCGTCCTGGGCTCTCTGACTGGTGTGGCAATGTTCCCGAAATGCTGTGATCCCAGTGGGCTGTGCTCTGCCGGCGACAGCATCCGTGCAGGAGGGCTGGACGATGGTCGGTATGGCTCAGAGGAGCTGGGTCCCCTCCGGAGCCCCTCGGGGGAGCGGCGGAGGAGAGGGGAGCAGTAGTTACGTTGCATAGTGATCAAAGCTGCCGAGGTATTCCAGGGCCGCACGGTAGCACAGCTGGTACTGGTCCTTTGAGAAAGGGGGTGGTGGTCAGTGTGAACAGAGCCAACAGCTATCCGAAACGGAAGGGCACTTACGCTGCAGCCAGTAGCCACAGAAATGGCCTCTGTTGGCTAAGAGCAGATGCTGGACACAGAGAACTGCCCAGGCACTCTCTAGCTGAAGCCTCAAAAGGCTCACTCCTTTTCCCCTCTCCCAGGTCTGCGTTCACCTCAGCTACTCAGACCACCTTTGTCTGCACAGACTGTTCTGTCTAACCCTGAGCCGGAAGACAGCATGGCGCACTACAGCTCAGGAAGGGGCTCTCCTCTCCCCTGCACATCATGTAGGACACGTAACAGGCCATGGAATAAATAAATACATGTGGACTGGCTGCAGGTGCAGCTGTGGGTTATAGGGAGACATTTGGGTCCTGCACTCTGGTCTGCATACCTCTGTCTGCACCATAGCAGGGCGCTGTGTGCGGAGGGTCTTCACGGTCTGGAACATGTCAACCACGCCCTCGTACCGCATGCGCTCCAGGACAATGCTCAGGGTGATGAACACACCGGTGCGGCCCACACCAGCACTGCTCAGGGAATGGCTGTGTCAGCAGTCCTGTTTACCTCACACAGTGAACTTCCCAGGGCTTCAGGACCACTGTCCACCCCATCCCTCCTTGGGGACTGTCCCACCTGCAGTGTACTGTGATGGGCCCATCCTGTCCAAACTGCTCCTTTGTCTTATGCACCTGCCCGATGAAGTCAATGAAGCCTTCACCCGTTTTGGGAACTCCTTGCTCTGGCCAGTCTGTAAACTGGAACTGTCGGATTGTCCTTGACTGCCCATCCTGGGAGAGAAGGTCAGGGGGTCAGAATTAAGGTGTGCTCCTCTAAACCAGGAGGAAAACCACGCAGGGGCACACTCGCAAGGACACTCTAGGAGGTAACGCACACAATTTGGATTCCTGCAGCATGAACCGCAGTGCCATGAAGCAGACAGACCCACGTGTGCTCAGGTAGCGTGAGGGACGAATTTATGTGCATATTCTTTGGCCAACACTCACCCGGGCATCTGTGACTTTGAATTCACGAAGAATATACTGGGGCATGTTGTACTCAGCCATCGGGTCAACAACGAAGTACTGATAGCGAGCGGACCGCTCTGCTGGCCAGTACTGGTGACATTTTTCCTGTGGACAAAACACCAGGCAGCGCTCACAATCAGGTGGGAAGGCCAGGCAAAGAGAACGCCGTGCTTCAGGACTGTGGGACAGGATGCCTCAGGTGTTGGTAAGAGTCTGAGGCGATGCTCATGTGAAGCTAGGGCATGAGAGCAACAAAGGCCCGCCTTTCCCAGGGTAGCTGGTGTCCTCCCTGGCATGAGGGGAAGGGGTGGGCTCACCCTGCCCATCTCCCGAAGCTTGGTCAGCATGACGATGATGGTGGAATTGTGCTCCCATAACATGCGCCAAAAGTCCTCGGTGCTCTCCGCCAGAGGCCCCTGTGTAGCTATGTAGGCCTTCTGCTGTCTGGGTAACATAAGATGTGACATGCTGGAGGTGCTGTGGCCCCCATCTACCCCGACACTGCCTAGCTCCTTAGGACCCTCCTCCAGGAAGCCCTCGTCTTTGTACCCAACCCACTCTGGTCTTTTGGATTAGCTCTTACTCTCCCAACCCGAAGCAGGCCAAGGTACCAAAAGGCATGGCGGGGCAGGGAGAAGCATGCCAACCTGTAGCCATCTAGAAAGCTGGCATTGATGTAGTCAGAGCCCTCCACACCACGGATGGGTTGCAAACACACTCGAGTCAGCTCATATGGCATGATATTCACCAGGCGGTTCTTGAATTTGTTGCAGGGCAGGTTGGCACTAATGAAGCGAGATGTGTGGGCCTTGGAGTTGGCCAGCAACTGTGAAGAGGAAGGGTTCTGTCAGGCCTGACTTCCTGCAAAGAGGCCTTCCCACAACCAAGTCCAGGACCCTGGAGTCAAGCAGGCCCCCCGGAGTCCCACCTTGAACTCCAGCTCCATGGCAGTGACACTCTCCCCGGGAGGCACTTGGCCTAGCTTCTGGATGTGGGCATAGAGGTTGCGAGCAAGCACCTCAGTGTGTCCGCACATGGCAGCCTCTAACAATGCCTCATGGATGAACACATACTGGTCCTCTGTCTGCACCATGTAGTTCCTTTGTGAGCGCATACATGTCACGTGGCCGTATATGTCAACTGTCTTCTCGTGCTTCATGCGCTCCAGCATTGCGTCGATGACAATAAAGCAGCCCGTGCGGCCCACGCCAGCACTGAGGACAAGAGCACAGCTTGGGGCACGGGTCTCCTCATCTCCCACCCTCCCCTCTGGTGGCTCTGTACTCTCACCTGCAATGCACCACCATGGGTCCTGCATCTAGCGGGTTACAGGCCTTGACCCGTCTCAGGAAGGCCAAGATGGGAGTGGGGTACTCAGGAACCCCATGGTCTGGCCAAGCCATGAACTGAAACTGGCGCAGCTCACGCTTCTCACTGGAGCCACTCTGGGAAATGGGCAACAGAGATGAGGAGGTTTGAGGTTTGCCTGCCATGGACCCAGGGAAGGCCAGGCCATCCATTCTCAGGTGATATTCAGAAGCCGCACCAGACAGTTACCTATCACAGGCTGTGAGAATCCCCATACACCTCCCAGGCCCTGACCCCAGGGCTACCCTCTGCCAAGCCCATAACACTCAGGCCACAACCTAAGAGATGGACAAGTGCTCAGGCACTTGGGGCCATACCTTATGGAGTGCAAAGGTGCGCATGGTATACGTGGCCAACTCCACAGTGTCTACCAGGGTCACCTGAATGAGGCCATAGGTCTCAGTGCCACGGGCAGGCCAATATTGATCACACTTCACCTGGAGGGGGATGGGCAGGACAGGGGACAAGGTACAGGTGACAATGTTATAGGATGTCCAAAGGCTCAAACAGGCAGAAGCAGGGGAAAGGTCCAGCTTACCTGGCTACACAGGCCCCAGCTCTGAATCCTCACCAAGCCCACCACACTCAGCCACCACCCTTGCCCTCACTAGTTGAAGGAGGACCATAATTGAAAATTATTTATTCAACACCAGATCGCACTAGGCACATTTTCTGCCAAATTTACCCATAACGTTTATGCCCCATTTTCAAGCTCTGTAAATTTTATGTTCCAGTCAATGCTTCGCAGTGCAAAAGCAGACATCAGCAGCTCCTTCCACTAATTAACTTAGATGTGTGAACACCCCAGGAGTACTCTGACATCTGGGGAACATGAGAATACCCCAGAAACTGGGGAACATATTAACATTCCAGAAAATGACAGCATGTGGTGAAACATATTAACATCCCGGGAACCCATAAACACCTGGGGAACATGCTACATTACATCCCAGCAGTTCCCCTGTATCTAGGGAATGAGACAATTCTCCAGAAAACCATAGCCCTTGGGGAGTCCCTTGAACACATTCACAGAAGGTGGTATCCACGTCACCAAGTCCCATCCCGTTCATCCCCCTCACCCGGGATTTCTCTTCTAGCCTAGTCATCATGACCACTGTGGCTGTACGCTGTTCCCACACCATCCTCCAGAAATCACCCATGGTCTCGGGCAGCGGACCCTGTGTGGCGATGTAGGCATTCTGCTTTCGGTAGCCATCAATGTAGTTGGCATTGATGTAGTCACTCCCAGGAACGCCTACAGACACAAAGGGATATGAGAGCTTAACCTAGGGCTCCAGGCCAGCCCGCTGTGCCTCAGAGAACTCTGGAAAGCAGGGCAAGGGGCAGTTTGCCCTGGGCTCACCGTCAATGGAGGTGAGGAGCACTCGAGAATGGTCATAGGCAATGACGTTTGCATAGCGGTTCTTGGGCTTGTTCACCTCTGAGTTGGAATTCTCCCACGTGAACTGCTGTCCAGGGTCAATGGACTGCCAGAAATGGAAGAACAGGGAGAATGAGGGCCAAGCCAAGGGAGGCCTACCCATGGTGCTTTGCAGCAGAGCTACACCTACACTCATTCCAAATCTGGAAAGAGACAAACTGAAGATTCAAACTTCCATGGCAGCCCCCTTGTAGATTGGATGAGGACTGGGTGGGTCATAGGACAGGCCCTGCATCCAAACGGTGGGAGGAGATGATGGTGTGGCTGCCTGGGCCATGCTGGAGACTGTCCAAGGCTCCAGGTCCACACACCACGCTGCTCAGCTCTCTTCTCCATCTCTGGTGTTTCCTATTCCGCCTGTTCCCTTGTTCCCTTTCCTGTCCTCCCTGCAGGAAGGACCTAAGCTCCTGCACATCTGCCTGACTCTCTTCTCGCTCTATATTTTCAGTGCTCAGAAAATGTTTTGTTTGTTTGTTTGGACAGGGTCTCATGTATACCCAGCTAGGTTTGAACTACCTACTTTGCAGCCAAGGATGGCTCCAAAGTTCCCACCTTCCTACTTCTGTGTTGTGCAAGGGCGAGTGGTGTGTGCTACACCATTTATGTGATGCTGGGGGGGTCAAATTACAGGGCTTTGCAAATTCTACGCAAGCACTCTACCAAATTAGTTACATCCATAACCCATTCACAAGATTTCTTTCTTCTTTCTCTTAAAATGCATGTGTGCACACGTATGGTTTGAATACTTGTTTGGTGGATGACAGAATCTCTCAGTGGCCTACGGCTCTCCAAGTTAAGCCAGGCTGGCTAGCCAATAGTGGCATGGATGAATCTGTCTCTTTTTCCCCCATCTGGGATTACAAGTGTCCATTTTACATCTGCAACTTTCACCTTTTGTAAGTGCCTCACTGTCTGAACCACTCCCTTTAGCCACCTCCACCCATTCACGGGCCTCTTATGCTTAGATGCAGGGCTGCCCCTACTGTCCTGCAGGCCCCAAGACAGCTCTTTACACAAGCCTCACACTTTCTACCCCAGTCCTTTTCAAGGCCAGCTCATCTGTTTCCTGTCAAAGCAGGCTCTGCTGTGACCTCCCTCTCAGTGGACAGCACCCATCACCCAGGAAGCCCAGCCAAGGTTGAAGTCCATCTTAGAAACTCCCCAAGACCCCTCCCACTGCACACCACACCCCAGGCCTCTCCCACTAATCACACACACACACACACACACACACACACACACACACACACACACACACCCAGGCTCCTCCCACTACTCACCACACCCCAGGCCTTTCCCACTACCCACCACACCCAGGCCCCTCCCACTACCCACCTCACTCCAGGCTCCTCCCACTGCTCACCACACCCCCACACTCCCTGCCTCTGTTATTCTCTGCCTTCAGCTGAGCAACTAGCTCTGCTTGATACCTCCAGGCCTCTTGCCCTACTCCAACCCACTCTGTCCTTCAGCCAGAACAGTCTTTGAAAAAATGCTGATCTGAATATCAAATTCCTGCTCAAAAGCCTCCCATGCTGTTGACTGGCTCAGGGCACAAAAATGCTAAGGGCTACACTTCTGTGTGAGCTCATGGTGTGCCCAGCATTGTTCTAAGCAGCTGTGTGTATGTCTCCATCTCTTTACTCAAGACAGGTTTGAGTTATTATCCTTACTTTGTGGACAGGCAGAATCAACACCTATACCAGACTCCACCATTTTGGCCCCAGCCTCATTATTCTCTAAGGAGGCTGGAACATCACTTCTGTGAGGGCTCACCCACCACCGTGTTTGCTACACGATTTCAGTGCATGCTGTCAGAACCACACACTCACAGCACCGATCACTGCCCTGACCATGTTTCTTGTTGTCTGTTTCCCAAAGTCATCTGTCTTTACATGCCCGACACTCAGCACAGCGACTGGCACACAGTTAGATGCTAGCAACAGTCTGACAAATGACTTAAGTACCATGAAAGAGAAAGGTACGGGAGAGCCCACAATAGATCTGGAAGCTTCTAGGACGAAAAAGGTCCTTTAATGAAAGCTCAGATGGGAGGGATGGGGACAGGTAGCAAGGTGATGGCTATGAGCAGGGGCCCTGGGCATCAGAGCCTTATAGGAAGGATGGCATGGTGTGGGGCAAGACAAGGGTGAATATTGGTAAAATTGGTAAAATTGGTAAAATCAAGGAAGGCTTCCTTGGCCAGAAGCCAAGCTAGATGCAGGATGCCTGGCTGACAGGCTCTGCCTCTACAGCAGAGGTGGCATCGTTGCTATGCAGAGACATGCTCATCCATCTACCTGCCATGCTCTATCTTCTTCTTTGGAAGCCTGGCCTACTGCCTTCAGGATCTACTTGGCCCATTGCCCTTAGAAGGGCAACTCAGGTACCCAGGAGTATATCCACCAAACATTAACTCAAGAGTGGACACCTGAGTAGGAAAGCAAACCCCTGGGTCCAGCTGAACACTTTCATCCATCATCTGTCCATCAGTCATCCTCCGAAGCCTATGCCAAGTGCTGGAGAAAGAGCGGCAGACACAGCAGAGAGACAAAAAAAGGGGGTGTCTTCCTTCCTAACAAGGCTCCCCTGACAATGGCCTTGGGACACCCAACTGCCCCGACAAAGAGCTGTGGGTGGGACAGGCACTCACTGACCCTGAAGTCTGAGCTCCTAGCAAAGAGAAGATAAGGCCAGAGTGAGGCAAACACTTGGCGGGTTTCCTGACTCTCCATCTAGGATCACAGGTGGGAGCAGGACAAAAGCCGGGCTGAGGACAGCCTTCCTGCCCTCACTGACAATGGTCATCATGGGGAGACTTGGTAGCACTGTTATGCAAGCCTGAGGTTAGATATTAGAGCCACTGTCACTAAATCAGTGTCTGCTTCTGTAAGCACCTAGCAGAGCCTTCTGAAACATGTCCCGGGGTGACCACCAGAGGGCTATGGTGTGCCTGTGAGCTGAGCCCAGCATCTAAGAAGGCCAGTTCCCCAACTGAACTTCGCAATTGATCTCCCTGGCCTACCTTCCAACATCCCAGCCCTAGTTGGAACCAGGACAAATCAAAAATGGATTTGGGTAGACTGAGGACACAGCAGGAGTGGTGGGTGTCTTACCTCATACTCCTGGGAGAATTTGAGCCCATCGTTGGCTTTGAGACGTTCAATATTGTCTGCCAGGTCAGTGATGGGGATGGGCGGGTGGTCTCGCATACCTGGGGGAGGTGGAGCAGACACACAGGTGGCATTAGTGCAAGTGCCGAGCAGGGTGGTGGAGACAGCCCAAGGCATGTGTGAACACGTGATCATGGAGCACTCGGCACTGGTGGCATGAAGACAACAGCACATGCAGCGGCGACAGGAATGGAGAACACACAGTGGCTGGGCATCAGGGAAGGCCAGAGAGGGAGGCGTGTGTACTGTGAGCACACGGAAGCATGTCCACGGAGCTGGTGCTGCATGGGGACCACAGGGCTCTCTGCCTGCCAGGTCTGCCTAAGAGAAACAAGGCTTCTTCCCTCAGAGACGGAACCGAAAGTTCAGGGACATGGTGGCGGCAGACAGGTTGGAAGCTGGGCTCTTACCATACCAGTGTGGGACAGACCCCCACCCCTCATTGATGCCAGTCACCTTGGTAGATTTGGGTGACCCTGTCATCCCAGGCACCAAGTGTGTGGGTGGAATGGCCACGGAGCGCAAAGACAATGGCAGAGTGGTACAGAAGTAGGGAGAGAAGTAGAGATGGGGAGGAAGGCACAAAGACAGGCAAGGGAACAGGACAGAGGTGCACACAGAGGGGTGGGATGGAGACCACAGGTGGCAGGGACAGGGTGGGAGAGAAGACACTGGAGAAAGCCAGGTGGGCATGGGGGTGGGGGGACAGAGAGAAGGGAGATGGCCAGGAAAGGGGGAACAAAGGCAAGGGGAAGAGAGCAAGGAGTAAGGGGGAGACGTGAGGAGGAGATGTAAGGAAGTAGAAGAGTGGAGACACAATGAAGCCAAAGTGTCCCCAAACATGGGAACTTTGAAAACTAACTTGAGATATTCGGGCAACTGGGGGCACTGGAACCTGCAGAGAAAACAAACCAAGAGAGCAATGGGAAAGGAGCAGAACTCAGAACCCTTCTGTGGTCACCTGGTTCTGCCGTAGGACACTGAAGGAACTGTGGGTGAAGGGTAAGAAGGGGCATAGATGAAGTGTGGAAAAGGTCCCATTATAAGCTCACTTGTCCTCCAGTAACACAGCAGACTCCCTCCCCCAAAGAGAGCTTCCAAACACCACAGGTCTGAATGGCCTCTTGAGACTCTACAATAAACAATCCAACCCAGCCCTCAGCCCCTCAAAATCTGACCTTGGCCATATTCAGATGGTCTCCATACTGGAAATGAAAAACCTTTTAAGAAACCTCACACTCTTCTCTTCTTGGGGATGTCATGTACCACACTGATGTCCCCTTTGCTGTTCTGCAGCCCATGCAAACACTGCAGCACCCTACCTCCATGGGGTCCCTTCTCCCATTCTGAGCTTTGACCACTGCCTGATCCTTGACATCACTCACACTGGTGGCTTCTGTGCTGAAATCAGCACAAAGTCCAGACCCGAAGGCCTACTGCCATTTGGACATCCTCCATGGCCGCAGCCACAAAACTGCCTTTGCATTTTTGTGTGAGCTCAGCTCACTTTCTGCCTTCAGCTTCCCAGAGTCTGTTCTTTTCCTGCCCTCACTTTCCGACCACTTGACCGCCCGACTTCTTCGCCATGGCTTGCTCTCCACAGAAGCAGTTAGAGGTTCTTTCACAACAGCCCTGCTGCTCCTCTGATGAAGACCTTCAACGACTCCCTTGGTCAGTCAGGATGAAGTCTAAGCTGCTCAGCCGGTCAAGGTCCTGGTCAAGAAGACCTCTGCTTAGCCTTAGCTACCTCTTGGCTCCAACTCTGCAGAAACACCCTTAAGGGTTTTAACTTGTTGCAAAAGCACTGTGCTTCCACTTAAAGCTACCTCTAACCCAACTTCCTGTTTGGTGCCCATGAAGCGAGACACCACTCGGATGCTTGCCTTCCTCACAGATCCACTCACTGCTTACAACAGCCTGCTGGGTCCACAGGGCATACTTTCTCAAGAACTGAGTCTTTGAAACTCAGTCACCATGTAAGGAAGTTCAGGCTACACAAAGAGGCTAGCTTATCAACTACCTACTGCCTCAACAAACCGCCCTGGGGTTAGCAAATCTTCACTACAAGAGGCTAGAAAATAAAACCTTTAGGCTTGCAGACATCCAAGTTCTCTTCTACTTTCTATTTGCCAACTAATCTTTGTAGCATCAATGTCCCCAGAAATGAATGGCTGTAGTGGCGTGCAGGCAAACTTTATTTATAAAAGCAGAGTGGGCCATATTTGGCTCCAGGCGATAGTTTGTCAGCCCCACTTTAAATGATTCTAGTTCCCAGCTTTCAGGTCTTCCAACCGAGGGCCTGGGCATTCTAGAATAGACACCGATCCTACCATGCCCTGTCTGAATTCCTGCCTCATAAAAACTGTGAGAGAGAATACATAATTACTATTGCTCTAAGCCTCTAGGTTTTAGGGTAATCTGATACACAGTGATAACAACTCACACACACAAACCCTCTGTGTGCACACATTACTTTACTCACTCATTCCACTGCTGTGTGCTCACATGCATCCAACAAGAATCTATTACATGATAAATACAAGGATGGGGTTGAACCAGCCAGGTCCTGGAGCTACAGCGACAGAGACTGTCACTCTCTGAGAGACATCTCTGGGGTGTAGGGAAGGAGTGATAGTCCAGGTGGAAGGAACAGTTTGAAGTCACACAAGAGCAACTCAGGTGAAGGGACAGGTATTGAGCCTGGAGCTGGGACCCCACATCCTTGCACAGTGAACCTGAAACAGCCTTCAGGAAGGGTCAGGTGTGAGTACCTCATCTACCATTCTGTCTCCTACAGCTTCTAATAGCGTGCGTGCGTGGGTGTGCGTGTGTGTGTGTGTGTGTGTGTGTGTGTATGTATGTGCATGCACACGGGTCAAGGGCCAGAGAATAGATACAGAAACCGAACACTTGTACTAGCGATGCTGGCTTCAAGAGGTCCCTTACAGTCCATATTCAGAGACTGGAGACACACAGGCACCGCCTCTAGAAGTCTCCTAGCCTGTCCACCTGTTGGATATGGATGCCTCTGTCATGTCAATCCAAAGGGAATGAAAAAGGCAGCCAGAAGTAAGCATGTAAAAAGATCTTTTGGTGGGAGAGCCCAATGGCCTTCGGGACTGCGCTGGAGGCCAAGAGGCCAAGGGATCAGCCCTACCTGGGGTCTGGTAGTTAAGCCTTCGCATCTCCACAGGGTCAGAAGAGTGGGCCAACAGGGAGTCCTTCAACCCAATTGACTGCTCATCCTTTGACGAAGGGGAGTGTGTTCTCTTCCTAAAGAAGTAAGAAGAAGCTAGTGAAAACTTGGGGCACCCAGAGCTCCCATGGCCACAGATGTCTCCCCACCACCCCACCTTATCCTGAGATCTCTGGGCGTGAACCAGGGGCAGAGCAGCGTCAACATGAGAGAACACAGGGTAGGGATGGGGCAAGGAGACAGCAGGTGTGGAGTGGGCATGGGAGCAGTGCAGGTCAGAGAGGCTGGAGGTTCCATTGGACGGGAGGCAGGTCACTGCTGGACAGTGGCTGCTGTCCTCAAGTTGACCACAGCTGAGGCAGCAGAAGTCACCAAGAAAAACATGCACTGGCACATAAAACACAAACATCACAAGGGACTGGGTCCCAGCTGCCTGGCTCTCAGAGTGAATGTCCAGAGCAGCAGGGGAGGGGCAGGAAAGGCAGGGCCCTAGCCAGATAGAGTCTTCTCTCACTAGTATCAGTTTGCCCATCTAAAAAGGACAGGGTCAGAGACAGACTACTGGGGACCACCTGCAGTCCCTGCACAGGTGTACGGGAGAACTTAGAAATATGCTCGAGCAACTGTGCATCAGGACACCTTTCCCTGATGCTCTGCCGAGTGCAGAGATGGCCTCTTGAAGGAATTGGAGAAATGGGAGCCTATGGAGGGTTCTGGAGAGCTCTGTGGACTCAGGGAAGCAATGAGGGCTGCAGCGTGCACATGCTCCAGGGAGGAGCTTCTTCTGCGGAAGGTAAAGAGTTGGACTAACAGGAATGTGACAAAGCCTGCCCCTCATGCCCACGAGGATTCATCCAGAACTAGAGAGCCTACTGTGCTGAGCAGGCAGGATTAAAGCCACAGGCTAAGAGGGTTCAGTCAGAGCTCCACCCCTCCCTGCAGGCCCAAGATGTGCACAGGGATAAGGGGAGGCGTGTACAGAGAGAAGGAAGGACTCCTACCTTTCTTGTTTACTAGGTCCCGAGAGACAGGCAAGGACAGAAGAAAGGAATGGTCATTGTTGCTGCTGAGCACTCAGCCCTCACATGACAGAGAAATGTGGGACCCTGATAAGGTACCCATGACAACCTCAGGGAGTTCACCTCTACGTATAGACATTAGAACCCAAGTGGGGATGTCAAGGGTAAGTGGGTGGAGGAACACTCTTCAGTGCCACCTGTAGGTCTGTCCGCTTTGAGAGGAAGGAGAAAACTTGCCAGGAAGACTTATTGGGGTCCAGACAAGGGCAGGGTAATGACAAGGAAGTGGTACCTCCATGAGGTGACACATCACACATAGAACAGGACACGTTCAACAGCCAGCATGTGCCAGCTGGGGGTGGGGGGTGGGGCTCAGCATGAGCAGCTGAGGCCCAGCGATAGGCAGCGGGGCACTCTGGGGTAGGTGAGAGTCTGTATAAAGATGGGAACAGGAGCCAGGGGTCTCTGAACCACCAGCAACTAGAAGAACAAGGAGTGAACAGCTGCCAGGTGAAGGGGTATTGGGACTTGAGGCACTGCTGCAGAGCAGGGGCCAAGTGACCGTGTTTATTTGGTGTAAAATGATGTCAAGGGAGATGCTAGAGACACAATTACCCAGACATTTCAACTGTCAGGCTCAAAGTTTAAGCCTTAAAAAAAAACTTTTTTTAAAGTTTGTGGTACTGGGAATTGAACCCAGGACTTGGGACATGCAAAAGCAGGCACTCCCCATTGAGCTCCTCACCTTAAGGAAAAAAAAAAGGATTTAAATAGCTACCCATATTAACCCCCAGATCCTGCTACCTCAGTTTCCAGAGTAGCATGGGAGACAGAGGCAGGCAGATCTTTGTGAGTCTGAAGCCAGCCTGTTCTACACTCTAGGGAAGCCTCAAGATTATACTGTGAGACCCTGTCTTAAAAAAATCAGAAAGAAAAAAAAAATTAAATTGGTGATGGCCAAATAAAATATCTGAAATCGCTTGGAAGCTGAGAGGGCAGCAGGGCACCTCCAAGGACAGGTGTGACAACTACCTAAGACAGGTAAAGTGTCAGACAGCCACGGCTATAATGGGTCTTTTGCAAATGTTTGCTGTGTAAATTAAATACTAGTGCAGATGTGGATCTGCACCTCAGCCTGGACCTTTTGTGGGCCTAAGGAGGAGAGGAGGCCAGTAACCAGCCAGGACTTAGTGGCAGAAGAAAAGTGCTTACAGTAGGAGACCAGGAGGTCGTGGCTACTGAAAACTGAAGATAAGACAGACAGGCTCACACGTACAGAAACAGACGGACATGCCTCAGGACACACATGGTTCACCTCAGCCCTTCTTCATAAAGGCAGACCTGCACAGACGTGCACACACAGAACCGCTGTTTCTGTCCATCCTGGCTTCCCACTGCATCCAGGGGCCAGGCCGAGACGGCCCACTTTAACACTGCACCAGAGAGGCAAGAGGTAGGTTCTGTCCCCCGGAACCAGGCGCAGCACTCACCTCTTGAACAGGAGGATGGCGATGACAATGAGTATGATGAGAATGACCGCCAGGACAGGGCCTGTCACCCACAGCATCTCGGGCTCCTCCTGCTGCTGAGCTGGCGTCACCTGGACTACAATCTCGTCCGAGTAGGGGCTGGAGGCATAGCGCTTCTGTGGTCCATTGAAGCAACAGCAAGGGCTATGAGCACAGCAAGGAAGCCCCCACCCTCACCGATCAAACCCAGAGAGGACCCTGAGACCAGGACACATGGGGCTGGTCCAGGCTCTAACACCCTGTAAGACTTGTGGCATGTCAGCAGCATTGGGTTATCAAAGCCACGTTCTGGTCTGAGGCCTAGTGTCATGTACATAGTATAGGTCTTGGTCCTCATGATTGTTCTAGTCCTAGGACGTGGGAGTCTCAAGATAATGCAGACCTGGGGTCTCCTAAGGTCTAAGACTGGCCTAGTCTTAGATTAAGCCTGGGGTCTCAGGGTTCTGAGAGTCATGTCAGCTCAGGCCAACCTGGTCCATGGGTTCCTTGAGGGAGGCGAGCACAAAGCACTGGTAACTCAGATCTGGAGACAGGGGCCGGTTGTAGAAGCCATGGTAGCTCTTCTTGTCCCCCAGGGTGAAGGTCTCAGGGAGCTCATCCACTTGGGCTGCCACATAAGGCTTCAGCCGCTCTGCTTGGCGCCGCCGGCGCCTCTGCTGTTTCTCCTCACCCTGCTCGATGGCCTCCAGAAGCTGAGAGAGCAGAGCAGAGTCACACAAGGCCTGGGAGCATACTGTCCCTGGGGCAGTAGCTATTGAGGCTTATATAGGGGTCCCTTTTCCCTAAAGGACCCCCCATGGGCATGGCCTGGCCATAGCTGTTCAAGGACACTTTCTGACATCACAGTGAGACCCTCATGGTAGCCTCTAAGGAAGAGCCTCATGAATAATCTCATCCTAACTTGAGAAAGCAGTTTCCCCATGAGCTGTGAGGAGGAAACAGGTGACCTGATGTATTTAGAAGAACATAGGCTTCAAGTATGAGCCTTCTGTGAGTTCTACGCCACAGGCCTCTCTGAGGTCCACAGGGCTCAGGACACTGAGAGCTGCAGAGATGTCTCTAGTGACGCCTATACCATGGGATTCTTACCAAACACCTCTAGGGAAGTCCCTGTAAGCCCTCCCAGAGTTTTTAAAAATCTCCTGGGATTCCCCTCAGAGTCCCTCTCCCTAGAGAGCAAGTGGCTGACAGCCAGATTTGGACTCCCGGGGCAACACTCAGGAAAGATGGCCACTGCCCACCACGTGGCTGCCCTCAGTGCTCATCTTTCCCTAGGCACCTCGTCCAGCTCCAACTCCTCTGGTGTGTTCCATCTTGGTGCCAGCAAGTTCCCGCCCACACGGTCAATGGGCACCACCACAATGTAGAACCACCTGTGTGGACAGAGCAACAATCAGAACCTTCATCGACTGTGGCTACGGTCCCGATCTGCACCAGCCTCCGGCATCCTCTGTACACCTCACTAGTGAGGGGTCCTGCACTTGAGGCATGGAGAGGGAGAAGCGGCCATCCTCTATAAAGGCAGAGGCAGGCAGTGGCTTCTGAGGCAGGAGGTCCGGGGCAGTGCGGATGGACACCAGGTGCTGTAGGCCCCCTGCGCTACTGCCACGATTCATCAGGACGAAGGAGTACTCCGTGTTGGGTTGCAGGTCTGCAATCAGCTTCCGCATCGAGTGCCCATCCACCTCCACACTCTGCCCGTTGTACAGGATCTGTAGGGGAATGAAGAGGAACAGCTAATGCCTCTGGGTGAGAACCCTCACCACAAGTCTGCAGCGCATAGAGGCTGCATGAGGATCCAGTTCACAAGACACATGTCTGTGTGCACCGGGATCCGAACGGCAACACAGAGCAGATGTGGGAGGGAGCTCTGGTCCAGGTGGGCAGCAGTCTACCCACCTTGAAGGGTACAGCTGACTTATAAGAGTCGGGGACCTCCCAACTGAGCAGCACAGATGTCTTCATCGCCGCGGCCACACGGAAATTCTTAGCAAACACTGTGGAAGCATAAGGAGCAAGTGAACTCTGTGGCTAGCTGGGGTGGGGTGAAGGGGTCAGAGGATGTGATAATGGCTAAAGCACAGTAGGGGAGGGAGGGGATATGGAATGAGGGTGATAACCAAGTACCCCCCAGGCAACTTCACATTGCACAGTCCAACTCCTAAACCCAGGTTCTTCCACACTGAACATTGAACCGGCTGGGGAAGTCACCGTGCCTGTGGCCAAATCTCCAAGAGCACGGGTGAAAGCCACAGCTCAAACACCAGGTCAGAGTAGCCAGGGATTAGAGGGTTGTGGTCACAAGATGTACATGGCCACACGGCCTCTGGGTGTCAGTAGGTTAGGCCCCAAAAGATTAGTGCTACAAACCAAAGTAGAGCAAACTGCACACCCTAGGTGATGTAGCAAAAAGAGATCAGTGGATCAAGATCACAAGAGACTGGAAGGTCACGCAGATAGGTCAGTAGGTCAAGGACAGCAGAGGTCAGGGCCGCACACCCAAGAATGTGGTGCCTGTTCATTAGAGGTTAGCGGTCATGAAAACGTGAAGTGTTCCACAGCAGAAGCTGGTGGATCAGTTGCGAGAGGTCAGTGGGTCAAGGACAGCACAGGTCCCTAGGAGCAGTCACGCTTGGGCAGCCAATCCCATGAGCACAGCACACACCTTGCTCCACGGGCATGGTCCGGGACTGGATGCTGGGGCTGAGTGGGCCGGCGCCTTTGCTGGTATGTGCGCGGACCTTGATGTCGTAAGTGGTGTCCGGTTTGAGGCCCAAAAGTGTAAGGTGTATGTCGTCAGTGACATTCTGGAGTTCATGCTGGCTGTTGATGTCACGGTATACCACGGTATAGTCGGTGATGCGACCATTCCTCTCTGCCAGCACCGGCGGGTCCCAGGCCAGTTCCGTGGTAGATGTGGTCAGTCCTGTCACCCGAAGGTTTTGAGGAAAGCCACTGGGCACATCCTCGGGGGTTGTGATTTCTTTCTCAAACTCTTCACCTGGGCCAGCCCGGTTCTTGGCAGCAAGCCTGAAGATGTAGGTGGCCCCCTTGTGCAGACCGGTGACTGTAAAATGCTGGTCATCCTTGCCAAAATCTATGGTGTTGGGTCGTGCCTCGTCAGCCCGACGGTACTGTAGGCGGTAGCCCAGCAGTTCTCCAGGCAGCTCCTTGGGTGGATGCCACTGCAGCAGCGCGGTATGCATGGCCGTGGTGCTGACCATCATGGTGGGCCGTCCTGGGACTGAACAGCACGCACTGGGCTCTGGTGCCGCCCTCCCTGCTGCCCACCCAGCTTAGTCCCTGACCCCTCACTCACCTGCCCCTGTTGTAGTAACCACTTTGGGCTTGCTTCGGGCACCATCCCCCTTAGTGGTGTAGGCAGCAACGGTAATGGAGTAGGTAGTCTCAGGGGTGAGGCCACTGATGGTGGTTTCCTGAAGGAGAAGAGGAAAGGCAGGTTCCTTTCACACTGCGTGAGAAGCTAGATTATCAGTCACCTGAAGACTGTAGCCTAGGGTCCCCCAGGTACACAGGACCAGGGTCTTGGGAGGTGAAACTGGACAAATCCTTACTCTGCTAGACGCAGGACAGTCAGATGAGACATCGGGCTAAGAACACACCCACCCCAGAAGCCCCAGGCAGACAGCTCTTTCTTCCTTTCAGAGAGGAACAAAGGGCTACACTGTTACTTTCACTCCATTGTACTGTGAGTGACACCTCATGAGGTCTCTACACACACTCAGAGAGAGGCTTGCATGCACCAGGCACCTTCCATGCCTCTTGGCATGCAAATGCATAGACTACCATCCCTCCTGCATTAGCTGGTGCAAGGCCACTGGTAAGACACTAATGCGCGCGCGCGCGCGCACACACACACACACACACACACACACACACAGAGAGAGAGAGAGAGAGAGAGAGAGAACCGGATAGAGGAGAGGCCCAAAGTACAACACTGTAAATTAGAGTAATCCCATCTGCTCCAGTGACTTTGATATCCAATCCCTCCTCAGACCACATGAAAAGGAGAAAAAAAGACAGGACACAGAATTCCCCAAACCCAGGAACACATTCCCCTCTTGTTTCCACTGATGCCCAAGAAGTCAGCCACTCCACTTCCTTCTACCTTGGTGGATCCTACCCACACACCCACCCAGCATTTCCGGACATGCGGAGAAACACCACAGAAGACCAAGCCATGCCACACAGAGAGGAGTAGGAAGAAGGGAAGGTACCACCATGGAGTAGGAATAGGGCTGTTAGCACCAGACCTGGTGTCCCTCCAGCTTTATGCCTCAGGTGGGGCCAACTGCAGATGCCAACAACCCTTTGCTGGGCCAAGCTGGAGGGTCTCCCAGGGTCCGGGCTCTAGCAGTACCGGTGCTGGACCTGGCTCCCAGTGCTTCTCCCAGCCTGGGCCTGAGCAGGTGATTTTTCACTCTAGGGATCAATAAAGCCTAATGATCAGGATTGGATTTAACTCCATCCCTGTCTGGCCAGAGCAGGGGCCAGGTCCTGGTCGATTGTGAACATTGGCCTCAAATTGCTGCTCGACAAGCGAGGAGTACGGATTAGAGGAAACGCCAATCACTGCTCAGCCTGGTGCTCGTGTCTACGCGCCAATTTTCTCTGGATGTGGCTGGTGCCCTGTGGATCTTGGCAACACAGGCTGGGAGAGGGGGAGTGTCCCACGAGCCCAGCCTGACCCAGTCTTGCCCGCGCTTGCACACCTGTTACTTACATAGTCCTCGGACTCCTCTGGACTCCACTGACAGCGGGAGGAGGAGAAAAAGGGAGACAGGATGGTGAAGGATTTGGCCTGGGGAGGACCTGGCCCATGGAGAACTGACAGACGGCTCTGAAGTACCCACTGAGATGACAGCCTAGGACCAGTCCCCACTTAAAGACACAAGTCCCTGCATCACCGAGCACCAACTGTGTGTGCCAGGCCTGTCAAGGGCAGGGAGACATGGTGGACTGTCAGATATGAAGATAGACTTGACAGTTCAGGTAGAGGGAAGACACTAAGGGATGACTACATATGTGTCTGGAGTCCCAATGTCCTGCTATGGCCATTAAGCTCTATCTGCCTGCCTGTCTGTCTGTCCGTCCATCGGAACGTCCACCCATCCATCTTTTTCTATCTCTCTATCTACCTACCCATCCATACATCCATTCTTCCTGCTCTCAGCTGAGATACTAAATTATTGTTACCTGAGCTGAGTGTCCCAGAATGTAAGTGCTGACTTACTGTGGGAGTGGGCCAAGAGGCAGGCTTGCCAGAGACTGAGTAGCCAGCTCAGAGCCTGGGCATTACCCCAGAGCCACAGGGAGATAGATCTCCCACTCCTGGTTTCGACTCTACAAGTTCCTGGAGTAAAAATAGGAAAACTAGTTTCTTGGGTGGTAGTGGTAAATTCTAACACCAATGAGCATTGGTGTGCTAGGTGAACAGGTATATGGACTGAGGACTCTAATGGAAAGCCTTGTGGTTTTAAAGCTAGGGGTTGGCTAGTGAGGGGCAGGCCCTGTCTGGAGTCCTCTAGCCAGATCACCTTCATTTAGCTGGCTGGTCTATCCACTAGCCTGGTGCTCGAGTGGCCTGGGCACCTGCTATTTGAGCCAGCTCTGTCACAAAGGTACAGAAAAGGCTATCGAGTCCTGGAATGATTGTGTCTACTTTGCAGAGCAGGCTGGGACCAGGTCTAGTTAGGGTTCCTTACTTGAGGGGAGACCTGGGCTTCCCAAGCCCTGGTTATCACAGGCAGCCCCTCCTATGTCAGAATGTGAGAGTGGAAAGACCGAGAGATAGGTGGGACAAGGAAGAGGCTGAAAGAGGAGTAGGGAGAGAAGAGAGAATTAGCTAGACTAACCACAACAGTGAGAGAAAAGCCAAAAGGAAGGGGCAAAAAGAGGCAGAAGGTGGTAAGTCTTATCTAGAGGGAGCTCAGGGGAGGCAGGCTGGGCTGTGCACATCTGGTGGAGATACACATCACATGCTTCTTTCTGATCTTATTGGGCCCTGGGCTGTACAGATGGTTCTATTGGGTGGATAAGGGCAGGCTGGGTGTCCTTGACAAGAGTCACACAGGGGATACCTAGGCCCTGGGGCCAGGCTGAATAAATGCGCCATCTGGTCTCCCATTGGCCCAAAGCAGAATGACCCAGTCCCAGGGGGCGGGAGGCTGTTAAGGGTAAATAATGTCTTGGTAAATAATGGGGACAATGTCCCCGATCTTACTACCCAGCCCCCTTCAAACTGTTGGGGACCAGCACACCAAAGTACATGAAGTGACTGCCCTGGAACCACAGTGGCTGCAGCTGTGGCGCCAGACTCCTAGGATGGGAGGGGCCGGATCTAGTCATTCTCTGGATGTTTCTGGGCGGGTGTGTCTGCTGAGACTTTATGAGGAGCCCTCAACCTGCCCCAGGAATGCAGGCTAGTGAACACACCCACCTCCTCCACCTCTGGGTCTTTTAGCAGACAGGTTGGGAGAAGAAAGAGGGAACCCTCTGGGCAGAAAAGAATTTTGGCTCGGAGGGTGGAGACTAGCCAAAGGTATGAAGGCTGTTTGTCTATGTGAGGGTTCATCCTTCAGCACAGCCCGCAGAGTACGGGGTTCTCACTTGGCTGGAGTGGGAATCTAGGCTCTTTCTGTTGGAACCTGGTGCTGGCCCAAGAATCCTCAGGATCTGGTTCTGGATAGGGAGACCAATGGCAGACAAAACAGTTTTTCCAATACTTGATCAGTTCTTTCCTGGGATAGATACTCCGGGGACTTTATTGTAAGCTTGTGGGCAGAACCCCCCAGGAAGACAGGCTTCCAAAAGGAAGGGTGGCAGGCTCAGCCTTGGAGATGAACATTGGGGGTCTGGAGTCGACACTCAGGTGATTGTTTGAAGAGTTTTGCCTCTGTCTGGCTTGAGGCCACAGAGGATGGAGCAAAGTCCTATCCGTCTCTGGCTGTGTGGTACAGGGATTACTCAGAACAGCATTTCCTGAGACAATAGTTCAGCTCAATGCCACAGTAAATGTGCTTTCTGCAAACCACAAGGATGAAGCCAGTGCGGTGCACAGGGAGCCTGGGGTCTTTGGAGACAGCTCTGTGAATAAGACTGCTACCAGGGTGGAGGGGGAGCCGAACCTAGGTTAGCACAGCTTTAACAATCCTAACACAAACATGAAGTCTCTGCAACATGGGCCTCACCTCCAGATCTCAGTAACTCCTGACCTGACAGAGCAAGGCAGCGCCAATGAACACAAAATGCATAAACACCTCTGAGGACAAGCATTAGACGGTACAAATCTAGGGAGTAACTGTGACACACGGGTCACAGTTTGCCTTGCCACCCAGCACCATCAATCACATACCTGAGCCTCGGCCAGCATGACATCCTGGATGATGGGTTGGCCTCGGGGCTCACCATTCTCCAGCCGCACATAGGTGACCTGGTAGCCACGAATCTGTCCGTGCTGCTTGTTGGGGACGGGCAGCTTCCAGGAGACATGCACAGCGGTGGAATTCAGAGGCTCAACCTCCACCTTCCGTGGTGGCCCGCTAGGCACTAGGGGCCAGGTAGAGAGGGAGTCAGACATGAGGGAACTGAGCCTGGCTTAGGCATATTCAGCTAACTTTAGGGCTGTGACTCTACACCCACCCCCTCGGGAAAGAAAGGTCCAATGCTGCTTCTTTGGCTGGCTGATTTGCCTGCCGGGGGTCATTCCATGAACCCCTCTGGCAAGGCTACTTATTCACGGGGAACATAAATGTGGGGAACAGCCAGAAGCGAGGTACCACACCTTCAACTACCCAGACTCATACCATCTGTCACAAATTGCGTTAGTATCGCCAAAGCCCACTTGAGCCCTTCTGCACGCATCTTCCTGATCTTGGCTCTCACATTAGGTGGGGCTGCTGCTTCTGCCAGAGTTCCTTAAGGTTTTTAAGGCCTCAGCTATCTTGGCCCCGAAGCCAGAACTTGAATATGGACTACCCCACCAACCACATCGCCCCAGAGTTAGACCATTAAGCCTAAATTTAGAAAATGAGTCTGTCAGGTCCTAAGGGTGGAAGATCCTGGGTGCCTGGCAGGCAGCCCCAGATGGCATGCCTCCGTTTCCCCCCCCTCATGATAATGCTACCCACTGCAGCCTACCGTCTTCATCGGTGCGCACCAGCACCGGGCTGCTCTCAGGGCCAGGGCCCACATCTGTGTGTGCCCGCACCCACACCCGGTACTCCGTCCACTTCTCCAGGCCCAACAGGTCCCAGCTGGAATGCTCACGGCTGATGCCATCCACCACATGCCGCTTACGGTCCTCGCCGTCCACTGCCTCATAGGCCACGGAGTACTGGGTGATAATGCCGTTGCGGCTGTCGGCCGGCGGTGGGACCCAACTTACCCGGACCGTGGTAGAGCCCATGCTCACACATGTCACCTTCTGGGGAGGGGCGGATGGGGCTGGGGAAGACAAATGGGGGAAAGCAGGCAAATGGAGGGTGGGGATCACAGGCTCAGTGACCAAGTAACAAGGGACTGGAGACTCACCCAGCCATCCTGAGGCTCTCCAGGCATACTGCTGCTGAGACAGCCTAGCTCCCTCAGAACTAGCTTTCTCCTCTTACACACACACACACACACACACACACACACACACACACACACACACACACAGAGTACGTTCAATGTCTCACACGCACATATGGAGTTCTAACAGCGTCTCTCCCATGCATATGCTGTCTCACACAAACATGGTATCAAATATATATACACACACAAGAACACTCAAGAGAATATAATTCTCTTCTGTGCTTAAGCTCATGAAAGCCCGAGGCTAGTCACAGGGATGGCTAGTGGCCTCTGCAGTCGGGAAGAAAAGTATTCAAGATTCCTTATGAGTTAGGAGGCCAATGTGTGCTCTCTGTGCCTGGTTATTTAGACACCACACCACTACCAATACTGGGGCTTCCTTCTACCTCAAGTTGGCTACTTGCTGCCTAGGTAACTTCAACAGCCCCCAACTCACCAGTGCTGGGAATGACCTTTAACCTCCCTCCTGTGTACCCGCCTATGGTCCCAGCTTGCTCTCCCAGAGCCCCAGCATTCTACTCTTCACCCACTTTCATCCTTACAGCCCTGAATATTCAGCTGTGACACAAAGCACCCTGGTTTACCATTCTCACCAGTGCCCTAAACTCACTTCATCATCTTTGTATGTGTGATGTGTATACAGTGTATGTATATGCATATGTATATGTGAATATGTGCACCTACCCCACAGATTTCCGTCTCATCCTCCCAACAGTGCTAGTGTTAAGGTGCATGTGACCATACCTGTATTTTCTATGTGGGTGCTGAGATTTGAACTCAGATCTTTATGATTACACAGCAAGCTCTCTTACCTGCTGAGTCATTCCCTCAGCCCCTTTTCTACCATCTCTTGACCCACACTAGGTAACGCATACCGCAGCACTGAGGCAGGCAGACAAGGCATCTCCAGTGGGCTCGCCCTAGCTACCTGCTGAGGTCTACTCTATCTTGCTCACTCTTCCACTTTACAAATAATGCAATCAATCTGCACAGCTCCAGCTCCCTTCGCCTATAGGCATATAAGCTTGCTGCCTGCCTTCCAACAAATAGTACCCGCTTCTATTTCCAGCTAGCAGCCCCCGTCTTTCAGTACAATCTCAAGCGTGGAATTCAAGGCCAAGCTCTTTCCCACCCACATTCTGCCCTCTTCCTCCTGCTCCAGAGTCTGTACCCATTGTCCCTCTCCTTCTACACTCCCAGCTTGGTCCTCCCAACTCTCACAAAAGCATATGGATGCACTTCAACTGTTCCCACCTGCAAAGAAGACCAATCCTCATTACCACAGGCCCTCCAATTACTACAGCCCCCTAACCGCTAGCCTCTTGACATCTTAGCATGCTGGCTGGCTTCCTCACACACGCTGAGCCCCTGCCAAGCTACCACACAGCCCCCCCCAAGCCCACTTTCTGACTACTAGTTCCTTTCAGCCTCTCTGTAGCATCGTCAGGCCCACCTCTGCAAACTTCCTCTGTCCCCTTTTCCACCCCTAGATCTCGTTTCTAGTCTTCTTAGGCCTGCTTCCTCCAGCTTAGGCCCCGACACACCTCCTACTTCTATCCCTGACAGACACAGCATCTTGAATCTGGGTGCCTAAAACCAGTGCACTTCCTGACCTGGGGGGAGTGTGAGCTATAGGAGACTCCCACTGGAAACATGATCTCTATCCCACTGGTTCTCATCTTCAATCTCTCACCAAGCCCTATCCAGGAAGTATCCTAGATAACTCACCTCTCCACACACATTACCAGATCAGTTAAGCCATCGAACTTCACCTCGTCCACTGAAGAGGCTTCCAAGTGGCCTCTGCATCTTGGCTTACCTGCCCATATCAGAGCCACCTCAACTGATACAGCTTGGGTGGCTGCAGAATTCCTGCCCAAGGCCTCCATATTCCCTCTTCCCTTTACCTAATTAGCTCCCATGCTTGCTTCAGTCTAGATGAAGTGCCCTATCTCCACGACTAAACTCACTTTGACCCTGCACCAACAGTGTTCCCCTCTGACCCTGCACCAACAGTGTTCCCCTCTGACCCTGCACCAACAGTGCTCCCCTCTGACCCTGCACCAACAGTGTTCCCCTCTGACCCTGCACCAACAGTGTTCCCCTCTGACCCTGCACCAACAGTGTTCCCCTCTGACCCTGCACCAACAGTGTTCCCCTCTGACCCTGCACCAACAGTGTTCCCCTCTGACCCTGCACCAACAGTGTTCCCCTCTGACCCTGCACCAACAGTGTTCCCCTCTGATCCCGCACCAACAGTGTTCCCCTCTGACCCTGCACCAATAGTGGCTCCTGCACTGCCAGCTCTCCCTGCACAAATTAATTAAGAGCTCACCGGGTAACTACAGGCAGCTATGTGTCTCAGTCCACTGAGGAACCCAATGGACAAGGCCTTGCCTTCTGGTCATGCTATCAGAGCACAGCAAAGGCTTCTAGAATGAACTTAAGGCTAAAAGTCAGGCAATCTCTGCACACAGTCCCACCTCGTACAGACAAAACTGACACTGTCACGATTATGGCTTCTGTTTCACAGTGACACCCAGCCAGTCATGCCCACGAACATCGTATCAAGTAGGCAACCTCAAAGGTACTGGCATGCCGATCACAGACAAGTCATCTAGTATCGTACCAAGACACATTCACAATCTGCCATCTTGTGCCAACCACAATCTGGGTGTGACAGACATAGTCACACCCACACACACTGACACACTCAGGTGCTATTGGCTGGGTATTCACACAGTCTCCAGGTAGGTCTACAGTCACGCTGTCACATAAGCCATGTGCTCCCATAGGCAGACGTGGGGAGACACACACACACACACACACACACACAGTCACAAAGTCACATTTTTATAGACCTGTCACCAGGTACAGAGGCCTCAGAGAGATAACACAGCTCCCAAGGAACTGTGGTGGTGGGTTATGAGCAGGGGAATGTGGGTGATGAGATGTGGGACCATGGGGAGGAAGACAGGCATCTAGACAGGTCTCAAACATGGCAGGCCCACCAAATCAGTGCTATGATCTAGGTATGGAAAGAGAAGGACAGAGGATAGAGATGAGTCACAGTCACACAGAACTTACCTGTGCAGGATATAAGAGTCACAGAGGCAAGAGAGGGTCAGAAGGCTGGACAGGGAGAAGAGAAGGCAGCCACTGCCTGGACGCAGACTAACAGGACACTTACCTGGCCCTTTCTTGGGGTCCAGACTCAAGAGCCCAGACTGGAGTCCAATGCTGGACTCAGCAGGCCTCACCACCCACCTGCTTGAAGGGGAATGGTATATGCCTGTGTGTTGTGTACCAGCCCAGATATCACAAGGGTGGCCTTAGAGACACTTACTGGACTGTGCTGTGCGGGCCTCTACGGTGGGAGTGAAGACGCCCACCCCCAAATCTGAGCGGGCAGCCAGTTGGAAGTGATACAGTGTGTCAGGCTTCAGGTCCTCCAGAGTGTAGGAGGAGGTGGGGTCGAAGGTCACCTTGTGCTGGAAGAGCAGAGAGCACTTACTGACTGCTCAGATCTCAAAGGCCACTCAGAGGTTATTCCCCACGTGGGTTGCAAGCAGCTGGCAGAGGACCCACTGTGGTTCTCCGACAGCCCCACCCCACACAGTCACACAGCCTCACAAGAAATGCATGGCTTGACTCATGCCACAGCCACCTCAAAGATCACAAAGGTCACCGGGGATCTATGACCCCAGGGGAAGCTTCAAGGCTAGGACAATATCACATGGACCACAAATCCTAGAGATCAAAGGTAGACTTTAGAAGCTTTGCCTCCAGTGCAGGGGTGGTGCAGCCTACAGAACCACATAGACTGTAAGAGCTACAAAGCTGTAGGGAGAAACACAGGCTCTGTAGCCTAAGTGTGCCTAACAAGGACCGCCAGGAACCAGGGGATCTCTTCCTTCCACTCTTCCCAGCCTCATGGCTCACCTGCTGGCCTTCATCCTCAGCTGCCCAGTACACCAGCTCATACTTGACGATCCGCTCCTGTGGAGGCAGCAGCCATGACAGCTGGATCCTGGTGTCCGACTCAGCTTTGGCCTGGAAGTCCGCAGGCTGCGCAGGCACTGCAAATGTCCACCCCAGGCACAGTCAGTTTCACGACACTTCCAAGAGCCCAGTGAGAGAGTGCCAAGCTCTCACTAGCCTGGCCCGCACCTCCAGAGATCACGTATCTGTGGAGTCCGGCACCCTCACCCTCCCCAAGCTCCAAACGTCATAGCCTGAGAAAACAGGAGGGACTACGTTGACCCTCTATCAGCTGTCCATCTAGAACGAACCCCACACCTACCTCCCTGCTGTGTCTTGACTTGGATGGTGGGGCTGGGAGGGCCGTCGCCCATGGCAGTGAAGGCTAGAACTCGAAGGCTGTAGGTGATGCCAGGTAGCAGGTTGCCCACGGTGGTAAGGAGTCCTGCGTCCGTGTTATGCTTGTGCCAGGCGCTCAAAGGGCGTCGAGAATCTGGTGTGTAGTAGACACGATATCCCCGGACCAGCCCATTTGGCTCTTCAGGCTGTTCCCACTGTACCAGCATGGTGCTGGCACTTAGCATTCGGGCCTGCACACGGCGTGGAGGGCTGGAGGGTGCCTGCTCACCCGTGCGTGCTCGCACTGCCTCACTAGGTGGTCCTCGCCCAATGCTGTTAACAGCCAACACACGGAAAGCATATTCTGAAAAAGGGCTGAGGCCACCGATGCTGTATCGGGTGCTGGCCACACCATCCACTTCCTGGAAGGGGCCATCCGTGCCAGCTGCACGGTACTGGATGCCGTAGAAGGACACAGGCTCAGTATTTCCAGAGTCCCATGTCAGGGTAACACTGGTGGCAGTTGTCTCTGTCACCACAAGATCAATTGGAGGCTTTGGCAGAGCTGAGGAGAAGGAATTGTTAGATGTCATGACTCCGAGGACAAATCCAAGCACATGTGATTCACCCAACAAACAGACCTGGTCCTACCAAGTTCCACACAGTTCACGTGCCTAGACTAGGCAGAGACCTACCTGTTGCTCAGCTATACTCACTTGTACTGAGTGTAACACACACACAATCTCCCAAGGAATTGGCCTTTAGAATTCAGAAAGAGCCATAAACTTGCTAACCTCACCCCCAGCCCCACAACTTGGCTCAAAATCCTAGGCCCACGATCTCTCTATGAAGAATGGGCACTAAGTCCTAAGAATCCCATTGTGCACCACAGTAACTCGTGGTCACATTCCTGCTCTCTGGAATTTATAGTCTGGAGAAATAATCAGCAAATGAGTTGATGGTAATTGTGAACAAGGATAGGAGGAAAAATCTCAGCCTCTTCTTGGACGGGTGTGGTGGGTGGCGGGGATGTGGGGTGAGTGTGTGGGGGGTGGGGGGTTTACAGGAAAAGTCTCACAGTGCTGAGCCCTAAAAGGAGATGCTGAGCCACTAAGAGCAGGAGCAGGCAAGGAACTAGAACAGTGTGTTTTTGTGTGGCCGGCAGAGTGAGGGGACCAGCTGATGTTCCTGGGTGACTCCCAGAGCAGCACGAGCCCCTGAAAGCTATCTTTTGCTTTCATAAAAGGAAACGTGAGACACTAGGCCTGTAGGTGCTTCTCTGGCGTGTGAGGCCCTGGGCACTCCACGTGGGACCAAGTGGAGTGAGATGATTAATCCTAGCTTATATTCTGAGTTCCTCTTGGCAGGACTGGGAATTGAGTCCAGGGCTTCCAACATGGTAAATGCTCTACCAACTGAGCTGTGTTTTAGTTTTTATTTTTTAAAAAAATCCAAGTTAAGTAAGTTGGTGCACACCTTTAATCCTAGCACTTGGAGAGCAGAGGCAGGAGGATCTCCGTGGGTTCAAGGCCAGCTCTTATCTGCCAAGGGCCGCAGGATCTAAGGCACTCAAGACAAAGGAGAACGTCATCTGGTTGAGGCACTGGTATACTCACCTTTTACTGTGACCTGGGCCATGGCCTCTATCATGCCCAATGAAGAGATGGCCACACAGGTATAGTTGGCAGATTTCATGACATTGCTGAGCTCCAGAACATTGCGGCCAACTGGCATCTCGTCCTCTTTGGTAAGCTCCTCGGCACCCATCATCCACTTCACATACGGCATGGGGGCACCCACTGCCACACACGTGAGATTCACGCTGCCACCTGGCATTACCTCTTGGCTGCTGGGAGGGATGGAGAAACGAGGAGCCACACGGCGCACTGTGGGAGGAGGGAAAGAAGCACTCATAGGCTGGGCAGGACGCAAAGGTGGACAGAAGGGCGGGGGCCCCTCATCAAGGAAGCCTCTCTTGTCAGAGCCAAGCCCATGCTCAGAGACAGGAGGAGTGGCGTCCCTGGGGCCCGGCTCACCATTTCCCTCCTCACTTTTGGAACAGAAGTAGTCCCTGCACTCAGGGACCACCTGGAACACCTCTTAATGAGAACTTGCATAACTGCTCCCATCTTTTGGCATGGGACACTCAGCCAAGGTCACACAGGACTTAGTGCAAGAGCCAGGCCTGGTTAGGGCCACAGTCCAGGTGGTCCTCCAATGACCACCCTTGCTTACTCCTGACTCCCCCTCCTCCTGTGTCTCCAGAGGGACCAGATGGGGGAACCAGTAAAAGAAATCCAGGTCCTCAGAGCATGGTTGAGGCAGCCAAAGGATCAGTCTGGAGTGACAGGGCCACCTTCTCTGGAGTCAATGTCTCCACCTCCAGGCCATGGGCCCAGGAGAAGAGAAAATGGCACAACTACCTTCTGGGCCTTGGCTGTGCAGGTCAGCCTGGGACCCACAATGTGGACAGACCGTTAGGAGGGCTAGTCTGGGGACAAGGGGTTGGGCGGGCCAGGGACGTGGTCCGCGGGCAGGATGGGCATGATGATGGCATGATGAGGTGCCGAGCAGACAGCTTTCTGCACCAGTGAGTAAAGCTCTCAAGGAGGGTAGCTATGCCTAGCCACGCCCCCCAGCCTTGGACTCCCCTGGCCAGAAGCTGTTCTGGGCTTCTCAGTCCAGGGCAAAGCCTGGAACCAACCCCGAAGTGGCAAGCTTGGCACAGACATTCAGAGCATGCGGGGAGGGGGTGGTAGTGGGATAAGGTGACAAGACCTAGCTACATATAGGCATGCTTGGCATGCAGACAGGTCATGCAGCTGCTGGCAGAGGATATGTATATCCTATGTATATCCTATGTATATCCTAGATGGTCACCCTACACAAAGGGCCAGAGAGAACAGGCAGCAAGCTTAAGTGACCTACAGGCCACTATGAGAGCACAGGTCTCTGAGGACTCTTGCTGGGGAGCCCAGACATGCAGAGGACCCATGGTACCACATAAGAAGCATGTCACATAGCCCCCAGGTCACAGAAGCAGAGGTGGAAGCCCCGGAAAGACCACCAGGTTAAACCTCACTTCAATTCCCAGGGATCAAACTGAAGCTCAGAGCTGAGACATTTAGTAAAAAAAAAAAGAGTCTGCCTAAGACATCTTTCAAAATCCATTTCCCTCTGAACACGCAGGTAAATCACGCCACTGCAAACATCTAAATGACACCACTCCTGTGGTCCTCCATCTCTCATCCTAACCAACTCACAAGCTCTCCACAGACCACTGGCACTGCCCTGATGAACAAGCTTCTGTGTGATTCCTGATGCCATGGCCTGCCTATAGGACCCCGGTAGAACTTGCTTCTACACCTTCCATGCCAGTTCCACTAAGTCCTACAGGTGGAATCTCAACTCTGGCGGTCTCGAGTGAGTCACAGTGAACGGCAGCTCCAATCTGCTTCCACACTCACGCCAGACATTTACCAGGACTGTACTGGACACATCCAGACTTCCACCCTTGGCCTTAAGCAGCAGCACCTTTATTCTGCGCCCTCCCCCCCAACCCCTGCTCCCACTGTTCTTTTAGAGCACAGTGCTAGGTGTCGTACTCCACCACTGAGCAACCTTTCAAATTCCATCTCCATCGGGCTGCGGTATGTAACCTAGATCTGGGTAATAAGTAACAACCTTTGGACCAGAAACAACCTTTGGATGTTTGCACAGCCACTGAGAGCAGCAACACACTTTACAGAGGCGGCTGAGCTTTAGGCTTTCCTTTGCTAAGGCCGAGGAGGACCTGCTCCAGTACAAAGGTACGAGCAGTGGAGTGATGTGAGGGACCAATGAGCCTGACCAGCCTGAAGACCCGGCTCCAGCCCTGCCCAACATCAAATCTACTTCTATACTTGCTAATGTTGTAACCTAAGACTCTTCATTTTGCTTACACTAGCATAAGTGGGTTTCTATCCTAAGTCTCTTTTAAAAACGTATTTACCTACTTTTTTTCCCCCTTAAGACAGGGTTTCTCTGTGTAGCCTTGGCTGTCCTGGAACTCACTCTATAGACCAGTCTGGTCTCAAACTTTGAGATCCGCCTACCGCTTTCTCCCAAGTGCAGGGATTAAAGGCCTGCGCCACTGCTACCCAACAAAAACTCATTTTATTATTCATTTATTTAGAATTATTTTATTATCCTAGGTGTATGAGTGTTCTGTAACACATGCATGCTTGATGCCCAAGGAGGTGATAAGCTTCCATGCTGGGACTGGGAATCGAGCCTGGGCCCTTTGAAAGAACAAGTGCTCTTAGCCATTCAGCCCAATCTCTAGCCCCGCCCCCTTTTAAATTTATGTTTATGTGTGTGTAGGCCTGAACAATCATAAGTGCACCACATGTATGCTGGAAGCCATGGAGGCCAGGAGAGGATGTTGGAGACTCTGTAACTGGAGTTACAGATGGTTTTGAGTCACCATGTAGATGCTAGGAACTGAACCTGAACCTCATCAAAAGCAAATGCTCTCAAACCCTTAAGCATTTTAACCATCTCTCCAGCCCCCTTATCATTTATCCTCTTTGTTATTTGTATTGTTTTTCAAGACAGGGCTTCTCTGTGTACCCTTGGCTGTCCTGGAACCCACTCTGTAGAACAAGCTGGCCTTCAGCTCTGCCTCCCGAGTGCTGGGATTAAGTGTGTGCCACCATTGCCTAGCCTCTTTATCATGTATGTTAATATCAGGAGCTCACATGGCCGATGACACAGTTATCACAGACACGGTACTCATGGCAAGGCACAGGTGTGTCCCAGGGTTATGGCTACCAAGTGCTCCATGGAAACAGACTCCCCTTCAAGAACTCTGGACTGGCACAAGGTACAGGCAGGTTTTGCTGGCCCAGGGCATGAGTACTCCTGGGCTTCAGACCAGGTCCAATAGATTGGTACCAGGTGAAAAACAGGTACACAGGACTGCATATAAGCCAGGTCTAGCAAGGAATGGAGCAGTTCAGAACACAGGAGTTGTTGGAACTGAACAGGCCTCTTTGCCAACTCCTCTTCATTGAAGGGCATGGAGTCAGGCATAGAGGAAGCCACTCCTTTTCTTTCCTTTTTTGAGGTAGAGTCTATATATCCCTGTCTATTCTGAAGCTCAGTATATATACCAGGTTGGCCTTGAGCTCACAAAGGTCCACCTGCCTCTGCCTTCTGAATGCTGGGATTAAAGCCGTGCACATCATGACTAATGGAAAGCTACTCTATACTCTATACAGCGCTCCTATGCCACTATGTCTCAATTGCAGATGAGGGCCAGAGTCAACACTGACACAGGAAGTGACACATCTGCCTTTATATACTCAGTAAGATTAGGTCTGTGTGGTAAAAGCTCACAGCTTTGAAAGCTATGAAAGCCATGGAGCTTTAGTGCTGGCGTAAGAGAGCACTCCAGATGGTATAGAGATAGGACCTTTGACAGTGACACCAGGGGAAAGGTCAAGGCCGGACATCTGGCTCTAGTTAATGGTGGAACCCTAATGGAAGAAGGGGCCACTGAGTGTCAGACTCAAGCAGCAGGAAATAGGTCTTTGACCAATGAACCTGGGGCCCAAACTTCTGCCCCTGAATAGTCCATGGTGGACAGTATTTTCAGACCTAGCAGAGACCTCTCTGGATCAGCCTCAGAGACCAGGCCAACGCCCTGAGCCAGTCCTTTGAAAGTCTCATCTCTATTTAGCCACTGTCAGGAAACTGGGCCCCTGTGGGAACTGATACTAAGAATGACTTTTATTTTCCCTCCAAGATGCAAGCTATAGGGAGAACTCTGGGGGCTATAGTCAGGTGTGAGGTCAGGGTCACTCCAGCACTAGAAAAGGAACCCAACCAGAGGCCCCAGGTGTCCCGCTGATAGCTACATCCTATATAAGGGCACTAGGGCTCGCCACATGCAGATTCCTGGAAGCCAAGCTGTTAGAGCTCAGGCAGGCCAGCACATCTACAGAAAATGGTGTGGGGGAAAGAGGCAACAGAGTGTCCCAAATGCTAGAGGCCCTGTGTCCTAGCCCAGCCTAGACAGCTACCCCTGTGCCAACAGCTGGAAGTGGTTGCTGCTCCAACACAGCATCTCTACCATCCTCCCCCGGCCGCCAGAAGCACAGGGCTTCCAAAGGGAACAGGACTCACCCTGGACTCGGTCTATTGACAGAAGCAACAGCAGGGAAGGAAAAACTGGAGCTGGGGAAAATGCACTTAGGGTCTAATCTCAGGCTCCAACAATGCCGGTCTATTATGGTTCCCCGTGCATCCTTAGTGCTGACATTTTATAGACAATTTCCAAAACAGGGCCCTGCCATTTCTGGATTATATTTCAGCTGTAACTTTTAAGTCTAATTATTTGCGCTGACAACCCCCTATAATAGGGTGGTGCGGCGCCTGGAGGTATCAGCATTCAGTGGAGTGACAGCCTAATCGCAGGGGGAGGTAGCCCCGCAATCTGCATTTACTTGCGGAAATTTCTCTGATGAAAATAACACAACATTAAGGAGGGGATAAGGGGCAGGATCCACTGTATCAAGATAAAATAACTCTTTAATAAATAACCTTGTGGCTGCCGCAGAGCAGTAATTAAATGCTGGCACACCCGGCACACAGTTTTAAGTAAAGCTAGAAAAATGTAAGATGCAATTATCAGCACCAAACAAATTACCAGCCCGGCAAATCCCCCCGGAATATTTAGAAACTCATTTCTCCTTCCCGTTAAATATTTGTGTATGCATTTATTTTTGGTGGGACCACAGGGTGGGTGGGAGAAAGAACAAAGGATGCGGAGGGTAGGTGAAGGGGTTGGGGGGGGGGTGGCTGCGGACTGGGCTGTCTGCTGATGACTGGTTTCCGAACGCCCTGGCAGATCCGCCTGGTCAGCGAAATGGTGTAACCGAAATGCCCCAGAGCTCAGGAGTGCATATGGATGGAGGCTTATGTTGATATCTGAGCCCAGGCTGCAGCCCTCCTCCTGACTGGCTCCCTTGTCCTCCTGGAATAAACTCAAAACCACAGAGCATGATGCAGAGGCCACCCCTCTGGTATCTTGGGTCTGTCCTATGCTTCTTCCTGGGACCCCTGAAGCCCAGTAATTAACCATTTATACCACATGATATGTAAAGGACCACTAGCCCCTTGCTGGCCCAGTGCTGGGAAGCAGAGGCCTGGCTGCAAGGGGTCTGCTCTGGGAGGGGATACAGGGAGTTTCAGGAAGCCCCGCCCAACCTAAGGCTGAGTGAGACTGAGGCTCAAGGCCCAGAAAACTGTAGTGACAATTCAGTCACTCTGGGCATAAGCAAACCGGATCTGAATGCTCACAGCCACTGCCCAGCACGGGACTGAGGGCTGCTAGCTGGTCGGAGAGGCACAGAGGCTAGCTGGGTGACCTTGGTTTGGCCCTGGTAGGAGACAGAGAAGATATCATGTCAGGATACTTACTCAGTGTACCAAAATGATGCCACTTGCCTTGGACTATGGCCATCAGGGTCTTTGAGAGGCAGACCAACGCTGGTCTTAAATCTCAGAACAGGCAGTCTGCTTCATGGAGCGTTGGTAAGGCTCTGGGGGCCTCAAGGACAGGGCAGACACTGCAGGACTATGTGCTGTACTGCAAGGTCTCGAGGGGACAACTCACTCTAAATTAAGGCTCCTACTGTATCCTGTAGTTCTGCCTTCTCTTAGGGAAACATGGTCTACATGAGGTTGGGGAGATTGTAGAAGCTTCCCTGATCCCCATACATACTAGGCACTTCAGCCTTTACCGTTTCTCTGACCAGAGATCCCTACACACACTCCTGGAACAGAGAGCTAGCCTGGTCTGGGTGCAAAGCTGGGTGCAGTTCTGCGGGGTACAGTGCTATGCCGTGCACCATGCGTGTGTGGCCACTCCCACAGCAGAGCCTAGCTAAGGGAACATGCAGACACAGTGCATCAGGGATTCAAGCAACAGAAACATGCAGGGCAGAAGGCCTGCCCACCCATCCCTGGTCCTGCCTGCCTGCCAGCCCAAGCACCGAGAAGAGGCCAACTGGCGGGCAGGCACGGCTGGAGCGAGCCCGAGGGAGCCGACCGAGCCCGCTGGTCCCAACTGACGGGCACAGTCGGTGGGCGAACTGTAGATGGATAAGAAGTGAAAACGACCAACCTTCTCGCTGATCTGAGAGATGAGAGTTTGGGTTGATGGCAGAGTGCGATGAGGATGAGAGGGAATAAAAAAAGACAAGGAGAAACACAGAGAGAGTAAAAACAGGCCAACCTCCATCTGCCCACACAGCACAGAGACAAGACAAGACTCCTGTGCCCCTCGCACACACACGTGCACACGGGTGCACACGGACCACGCCGCTCACAGAAGACTTAGGACTCATGGAGGGACACAGTGGACAGGGTAGGGCCCACCAGTGGGTGCCAGGGACAATGAGGGCAGAGTAGGTAGGGCAGAAGTGGGGCACGGGCCAGTCCCCACGCCTCACACACCCTCACCGATCAGACAGATCCTACCAGGCTCTGGGGTCAGGGCCCACCCAGCTCACAATCCCACCAAGGCACACAAAGCCACTACAGCCCAACCGTCTTGAGGAAGCCCCATGCTGCGCCAACACCAGCGTGAGGAGCACGCCTGGATGCCTGTGGGAAGAAAGACTAGGAGGCAACATCCTCATTTCAGACAGCGGAGACTCAACATTCCCGGTCCCTGAAGAGAACGGGTAGGCTGGTAATCTTGGTACAGGTAAGCCAGGCTTTGCCATGGGCAGGGTTCTCTGCCTTGGCTCAGGCAGCTGTATGCCTGAGAATTGGAGGGGAGAGACGCTGGGGATGGAAGGAGAAAATGAGTCATTCGGGGAGGGAGTCAGATGGTGATGGAGAAAGGCTGGTCTACCCAGCGTGCCTGGGCCTGCTAGACTGTGGGTGGAACTGCAGGCAACTGTGAATAAAGTCAGATGTAAATGTACGATGTGTGTCCCCCAGTGCTAACCCAACAGAAACCCAGACAGCTGCCTCTCATGTGCCTCCTGTGCACCTGGCAGCATGCTGGGAGCTTTATATGTGCTGCTCTACTGGTTGTGGCAGCCCTAGGGCCTCAGAGAGGCAGGGAGAGCCTGGACAGTTTGGAGAACAGAGGAAGAACATGGGGAGGCTAAATCTGAGAAGATGAGTCAATAGACAGAAGAACAAAGTTAGAGATGGGAGACAGAAGTTCTCAGGAGGCAGCAATCCTGAGCAAAGGGTCTTCACAGGGGCAAACTGCCTCTGGGTGCCAGAGTCTGGAGAAAGTTGTGGTTACTTAGACTGTTCTGATAAAGTGCTGCTACTGGTACCTGAATAGCTACAGATGCTTCTAAACACCCTACTACATGAAGAATGGCCCTCAACAGAGATGTTTTCAGTGTAAAATGTGAACAGTACTAAGGATAAGAAATCCCTGAGCTATAATTTACACTAGCCTGAATCAGGAGGCTTAGGGCCTGACAGAGTTGGGGACTCCCATCTCCCGGTGATAACAGGAACCACTATGGATTAAAATCCTGAAGCTGCTATATTGGGAGACAAGAGTCCAACAGATAGGCACCAGGGTGGGGCGGGGTTCTTCCATGCCTATCCACCCACATGCAGTTACAAAAACAGAGCTAGTGGTTAGCATTACACAGGCTGTCCTAGAACACTCCTGGGCTGATGGGGCTTTGCCAGGCACTGAAGAAAGCTGAAAACACTATAGGCAAGGGTTCCAGTGAGCAGGGCTTTCCTTACGGTTCAAAATCCTAGATCCAAAGGTCCCCACATAGACTTAGATAGGTTCTAGATATGAGGCAGGGCCTAGAAGGCGAGCTGAAGAAGCCAGGTTGGCTATGTTAGGCTCTAGACAGGAAGGCTGAGGGTAAAGGAGCTACTATACCCCTGACCTCTCAAAACTCTTTCACGTACCGCTTATCCCAAGAGATGGGATAAGGCAGGATCCAGCTAGGATCATGGCAATCATGTGTGGAGAGCAGGGACTCTGAAAGTAGGGATCAAGTTTAGGATCTCCTGGTTAATGCCTTAGCAGCCACCTCAACCCATTTCCAGAGATAACTACTGACCTGCCTTGCTACTGGCCACAGCCAGCATGGCAATGCTAGCTGGACAGGTGTGGTGCCTAGCTAGGATGCCCACACTGTCCTTTTTGTATCTGGATGGCCTTTTCTTGCTTTGGTGCTGCCTACCCTAGGAAATGATCATAAAGCAATGCTTAAACAGTTGACTTGGGGTTTATAAAGGCTCTGCCTGGATTCCCTCTGGTGTAGGTAGCCATGTGTAGACAGGGGCTGCCTTGGCTGAAGAGGAGGGAGGAGGCCAGTCACTGTGAAGTCTTTTCAGCTGCTAATCTCCCAGAGGGAACTTTGAAGACTCTGATGCCTTTTTTAAGATACCGAGCCTGGATCAGCCTGGGGTGAAGTGTACTCTTTCCAATTTTACTTCTTTCTGCCTTCAGGAAGTTTTTGGGTTCTGGTCTTTGTCCCTATGGCTTTTTTATTTAAAAAAAAAAAAAAAAAAGACATTTCTTTATTTTATGTGAGTACACTGTAGCTGTTTTCAGACATACCAGAAGAGGTCGTCAGATCCCATTACACATGGTTGTGAGCCACCATTTGGTTGCTAGGAATTGAACTCAGTACCTCTGGAAGAGCAGCTAGTGCTATTAACCACTGAGCCATCTCTCCAATGCCCAATGGCGTTCTTAAAGACAAACAGTGAGTCCTCTCACTGATCTGGTATACGGGACAACAGGACAGTGATAGGGGTTTCTTGACTCCCATGAAGAACACAATCAGCTCAATACAAACAGCCCCTCTGTTCAACTAACAGGCTAACACCTCCAAAACCAACCTGTGCCCTGGGGCACGAATGGCCCTCAGTAAGCAGCTGGCAGCTTACCTTTCCACCTTGAGTAAGCAAGTCTACCAAACTGCTTTGGGAGGAAGACAGGTCACTGCCATTACTTGGGCTCCATGAGCTGGAGAGATGTCAGACCATCCTCAGTAAGAGGGTAAGAACCTTTTAAGTGATGAAGTTACCACTGCAGGGGAGTGGCAGGGAAGCTTGGTCTCTGTCCTTCAGCAATTCCCAGTGGGAGATCCGTGCTTTCTAGACTACCTTTCATGATATGGGGGGGGGGGGCCCAGGTGGCCAACTTTGATTCCCTCTGAACACACAGTCCTAGGCCCTTCAGCTGTGGATCTAACTGTAAACAGAACACAGTCCATGTCACCCCAACTAGGAATGCCCAAGATAGGGGCTCATAGCTACCTCAGCCTTACCCAAAACATTAGGAGCAGAGGTGGTGATAGAACACAGCAGGCTCCTTCTGGAAGGCCCATCGGTCCATTCCTGAGCCTTACCAGATCTAAAGTTTAGAACCAGAGTCCTAGAGCCCAGCCTGCTGGGGTAGCAGGAGGAAAGTCAGATCATATCCACATGTAATTGCATGTGTCTGTGCTCCACTCCCCAGAGCCAAGACACACACACACACACACACACACACACACACACACACACACACACACACACGGGAACAGCAATGTCTGTTCAGAAGGCTCCAGACTCCCATAGGGCTCTGGGACTGGGCAGCAAAGACCTATAAGAGAGATACAAATGCTCCCAGGGGTGAGAGGGTAGAGGGAGTGTCTGCTTCCCCAAGGGCCTGAAGGGAAAGAAGGAAGTAGTGGCGGCTGCTAGTAGAATGCCCACTGGGAGCTATGGAGGCGGTGGCTGCCAGCACTGCTGCAGAAAGAGATGGGAGAGAAGGACTTGAGGAGGCCCTTCAGTATCTGCACCAAGGTCTCTTCCAGGAAGTATGGTTGGCAGGTGAAGCTTGGCTCCAAGCTGACAGAGCCAGGTATGGCTAAGTTCTTACCTCGCACATACAGGTTGGCGGGGGCCGAGTAGCGTGTGCCTGCCGAGTTGGTTGCCACACACTCGTACTTGCCTTGGTCAGACTCCTCGCTGCTCTCAATCTGCAATGCACCTGTGGGGGGACACAAGAGAAGATGTCAGTCATAATCCACAGTGAATGTGGCCTGGGACAGAGGCCTCGACATCAGTGTAGCCCCAGCTACTGTGGCTCACCTGGCCACACAGCCCAGGGCCTATGTGGCTTCCCAGAAGCTCTTTCTGATAAGCCAGGTTCCTCTAAGCAAGATCCGCCCAGGAGCTATGCATGGAGTGCCCACCACTGTCCTGAGTCCCAAGACTACTTATCAATAATCATACTTAACAAAGTTCTTGTCTCCAAACCTACAGACCCACAGGTCTTGAATTCCTAAACAAGCAATGCCCTCATCAGACAAGAGCCTGAGACACCATCCCCTACTCAGAAGAAAGGGGCTTGCCGCACAGCAGCCCCGGCCCCATACTCCCACCATCTCCTCCCACCCTACCTCCACCCTGCTAGTCCCACCCTTTCCGGCTACTTTCCTCAGCTTGGTCCTACTAAAGTGCTTCGACCCACCAAGGCTTCTGCATAATTCAGAAGGCTAATGGAGACTGTAGCTCCCACTTGGGCCAGCGCCCTGAGGGGCTGCTCTGGCCACAAGCGGACAGACAGGAGCCAAGACTGGGGGGTGGGATAGCTGAAAAGACCCTCTGAGAGGATAGATGAAACTTGCATTTGGGACCTGTACTGTCAGGTCAAGTGAGTGACCGACCCCAAGGTGGAGGATCACAGGCATTGATGCTGCCCCACCCCCAGCCCCCAGCAATAAACACTGGGAAACTGCTAGTGAAAGCAAGCTGGGCTATCTATCTATGACAGAGAAACCCACAGGGCGAAGCACCACGCCCCTCCCTGGAACAATTTGACAGACAATTACACCCACACAGGACAGTCCAACGGACAGCTAATAACCCCCACAGGACACAGTCTGACAGAAAACCACCTCCTGCATGAACAGCTGGAAAAGCTCTAAAGAGCTTCCTCCACCCCGACTGACAATCACGCCCACAGAGGACAGACAGAACCTGCCAGGTCCCACCTAACTGGACTGGACCGGAACCTCAGAGGGAATTTCAAGCTGTGTTCTCACAGCCCAGGCCCAAGGGGAGACACTCGGGGTCCGAGCCTCAGCTTCTTCAAACCCCGTTCTTTCCCCATCAGCACATGGCAGCAGGAGCTGTGAACATCAAAAGGCTGAAGCCCAGCTGCAGGGGCAGGGGATGCCACAACACAGGAAAAGGGCTGGCCTCTTCTAGCCTCAACCTCAGAGCACAAGGCAAATGCCCAGCAACTGCAAGAGCAGTGCTGACTGGCAGCAATGGGTCTTATTCACGGGATGAATGAACACGATATAGCAGATGTTCACTCAAACCGGTGAGGATCAGGGCCCTGGCTGGTGGGGTTTGCCCATGGTCAGCTCAGTAGAGGTTTGAGGAAAGACAGGTAGCTGGTGCCACAAGTTGAGAACAGAAACTAGTACCTGGGATTGCAGCTGATGGGAGGAGGAAGCTGCCCTGAGACAAGAACCTAAGTCTGGTCAGGAGAACTGTGCTTGCTAGTTATTTCTGTCAGCTTCACACAAGCTTAAGTCATGAGAGAAGAGGGAGCCTCCATTGAGGAAAAGTCCGTTAGATTGGCCTGTAGACAAGTCTGGGGGTATTTTCTTGATTAACAATTGGTGTAGGAGGAACTGCCTCACTGTGGGTGGTAACACCCCTGGACAGGTGGTCCTGATGTGTAAAAAAGCAAGCTGGGCAAGCCAAGGAGAGCAAGTCAGTAGGAAGCTCTCCTCCACTGTCTCTCTCCGCTCCTGTTTAAGTTCCTGCCTGGACTTCCCTCAGTGACAGACAGTAGTTGGGACATGCTGGCCAAATGAAACTCTTCCTCCCCAAGTCACCTTTGGTCATGGTGTTTACTATAGCAATAGAAAGCAAACTAGGACATGACCCAGTACAGACCCTATTTATACACAGGCATCTCCAAATCTGGTGCTGACACCCAGACCCAATAGGAGGGAAAGAAGGGTGGGCATGTGCTAAGGAGACAGATGTGCAGGGAGATGCAGAGAGGGCAGAGAAACCGAGTCTTGTTATCAGAGCATCAAATAGCTACCCCCAAACTTCTCTCCTGACCACTGTAGCCTTGAACAGAGGGCCTACATGTGCCCAAAAAAATTGACGGATGTGGGAAGAAAATGGTGGGATAAAAACACAAACTACCATTCTGTATGTGACAAAGTGTCCATATCCATCCTCACTCTCCTGTATGTCACACAGCCCTGAGGGGAAGTACTCCTGGCTTCAGTTCTAAGAGGAGAGACACTTGAACCCTGACCTTTACCAGTCCAGAATATATGCTTTCTTACCAACAGGTTGCAGAGCCCTGTTATGTGAAGGCAGTTCAGAGGGGCTGCAAGCTGACAGGTCGGGTGACCTAGTTATGCATGGGTTTGTTCATTTCCCAATTGCCATCTAAAATAACCTAAAATCTCTAGTCCTTGCTGCTGATGAGATATAAGGGATGATCCGCACTTGACCACAGGACCAAAACACTAAAGGAAAAGTCAAGTAGTAATCTAAGAAAAAGGAGATTCCCACGGGAAAGGGCCTGACTTGCTCGTGCTCCCCAACCACTTTCTCTTGGAGAAAGTGTCTCCATCTATGCCAGCCTTAGGGACAGGCTAGGATTCGCTATGGGAACCAAATGGGTCCCTTCTGTGGGGCTAGTCTGGGTAGTAGGGCTTGCCATCCTGGGTGGTCTCAGCTGGTATGTCCACAATGCAGACTTGTAATGGATGAGTCCACAGGAGGAAATGACTGAAGAGTGGAGGTGTGTGGTGGCTGGTGGTAGAGGGGGCTGGAGCTGGAGATGAAGAGACTGGAGAGGGCAGGATGGGTATGGGGAGGTGACGGACTGAACGGGATGGAGTGGAGGTGACCAACGGCGACAGTAGTGGTGTGGTGTGGCGTGGTGTGGCGTGGCGAAATGCACGGACAGCATTCTTACCTCTGATTGGTGAACCACCTGGCGAGGTAATTTGAATGCAAATAAGATCAGAGAGAAACATTAGTACAGAAGGAAGGAAAGCCACACATAGCCAAATCAAATAAAACAAAACACTAGAAAGGGACTTAACTATATGGAGAACTTGAGGCCTCAGTGTAGGTGACTCAAGTGTTGTGTGAGCAAGCACCAGGCTGGGCCAGGCTGAGTGTGGGTGAAGCATGTCCCCTGGGTCACTGGCACTGCTCTGAGAAGTAGAGAGCTGGTGCTGAAGGAGGTGTTGATATGAATCAGAGAGGCAGGACTGGGCTCCTAGGACCCTTGCTGGCTGGGTTGATGGAGAGAAAGGGGAGCAGCACCTACCCCAGACCACCCAAATCCCACAGGGTAAGCATCCAAGGAGAACACTTACCAAAACAAAACCGGGACATTTAAGCAGGCAGGGTTAAAGGGAGAGCTCACATAGGTTAGCATGACTCAGGGATCCCAGACACAGACCAGCCCTGGCATCCAACTGGGGGAGGTGTGGGACTCAGCTCACGACCCAGTGGCTAACAGCCTGTAAAAACCACCCGACCCTATTAGGGTAGTGCAGTCAGAGCTCCTCAGTCTTTCTGGTAAGAGGCAAAGGGCCAGCAACCAGCCCTTGTGTGTCTAGTGCTTCAGACCCCTGAGATCAACAGCCAAATTTCAAAGCCAGGCCTGTTATAAACCCTAAGTAGATTTGCCTTCCAACAGGTGCCTGTCCCAAGACTCCCACTTCAACCATTGGAGCCGGGAACCTACAGACAGACTCAGATCCAAGTCTACCCACCCCCTGGCTCTGGGAGTGGGGGTTGGGTTGGACATGCTCAGGGCCAGCAATCAGGCCTGCTCATTAAACTTGGCAACACCCACCACGGAAAATAGCCATCCGTACGCAGTGATGGAGCAGATGTGGAGGCTGGAAGGCTAAGGTAGTGGCTGGGGAGGGAGTGTATGCGTTCACACAGGAAACTAAGAATAGACCAACATAGAGATTTCCCATGTGTGCTCCAGTGTGTGTGCGTGTATGTGTGTGTTTGGGGGTAGGAGGGGATCACTGAGAACCTTTTAGGGAGCCCACTAGAATAAAACCGACAATACTAAGACTGGGTGGTGGAGTATGCCTGTAATCTCAGCACTTGAGAGGCTGAGACAGGATGACTGTGGCAAGTTCTAGGAAAGGCTGGACTCTGCAGAGTATCAGGCCAGTCAGGGCTATACAGTAAGGGCCTTGTTCAACAGAACGATCTGCCTTATTTAGATGCTTTCTCTTATGAATATACAGTGGTAGTTCCCAAAGAGTACACACCCTGCAATACTGTTAACAGGCTGAATGCAGCCACATTTAAGCTCCACACTAACGATGAGGTTTTCCTAATAAGTTTTGTCTTAGATTACACAATTATCTTTGTTTTAAATTTCAGGATGCTATTTATGTTAATACTTTATAGTTTTAAAATTACTTTAAAATAATCCGTAAATATTTAAAATCTTCTATCTTAAATGTCTAATACAGTAAGCTTCAACAGGTATAAAAGCCAGATAGACAAAACTACCTTAAGGTTCTCTGAGTTAGCAATACTAAGAGCAGAAAGTTGACAACCACTGACTTCCTATGGTCTAGGCTGGAGCTAGGGCAGGGGTTGTAGTGTACACAGCCTGGCACTGAAGCCCAGAGACTGTGGTTCCTGTTTTCTGCACTTAACCACTGACTGAGAATCTGGCTTTTCTGTTTCACTAGACAGGTATATGGGACTGAAGAGGCCCACGTGTCAGCCTCCCCAGAAGCTCAGAAACTATAATCACATGTTGACTGCACCATTATGGAAGACCCAGTCAAAGGCAGAGCAGAGTAGATAGATGGGCACTTCCAGTCAGAGCTGGGCCAGCCAGCAGAATGAGAAGCCGCAGCACCTCATCAGAGGGACCAGAGGCCACCTCCTGCAGCCAGCGCTGCCATCTCCAACTGATAGCCCTGATTCTGCCACCACCACGGCAGGCATCCTTTCTTCACAGGCTTGCCTCAGGTCTCAAGTGGCCCACAAGGGTACTGTGGCAGTGGCTCACACTGCTGCAGCAGGAAAAGCCCTTCATGCAGGGCTGACACCAAAGCGGTGCATGTTGCCAGCCCTTGCTCTGGGGCCACCCCATATGCGGATGTATACGGATGTGCCATGGCTCACAGATGCTGGCGGCATTGTAGAGACTACCATGGGGACCTGAGGTCTGGAGAGCAAATGTCTGGAGCTCTGATAGGCCCTCTACATGTGACCCCTTGACCTGGGGAAAGTGGACATAATCATCATAACCTGTCCTACTACAGTGATGTTGCAAGAGACTCCGAGGAATAAAGCATTCTATAAACTGTTGGTGATATAAAAACCACAAGGGTCCTTGAAAATATGCAAGTATATGGGAACCTGAACCCACTCTGTGAAGGGATGTCCCCACACAGTTTCATCCCAAGCACTGGACGCACTCCCTTCCCCCCCAGCCTATCTATGATCTTTAAGTCACAGCTTCCTGGTGGCAGGAAAGGTCAAATGAGCAGATAAGATCTTAGGTGATAAGTCCCAAAGGTCAATAAAATAATTCCTCAAAGAGGACAGAGAGAACCGGGTATGGTGGGGAAGGGCACCTTACCAAGCAAATCTGTTTCAGGTCCTCCCATATCCAGCCTAGGTAAGTAGGGCTGGAGACAAATGCTGACAGCATGAAGCAGGGTGGCTCCTGAGGGAGTAGCCGGAAGCTGGGTGCAGGCTCCCAGTGGAGGAAGCTAAAGTGAGTAGAGGGCCAGGTGGGCAAGGATGGGTCATCATGGTTACCTGCAAGTGTGAAGCGGCAGGAGGCAGGAACAGAGCCTTTACCACAAACCAAGCCGCAAAGTGTCTCTGTTTCCTTAATGTAGCTACTTTGCGAGATATGAAAACTGACAAAGTTAACTAAGACCACAGAGCTAATAGGGTGCATGTAGACAGGACAGGCTGAGATAAAGCCAGCATGTGATGTGAGCGGGGTCCCTTGACCAGGAGCACATATCTGACCACGCAGGCATGGTCAAGGGTTACAAGCCCAGGGTCCAGCACTGGCTCCCAGAGTCTAGGAGGAAGATGAATGGGCAATACTAACAGTGGCCAGAGGACAGTTCTCAGAGCTTGTCCAGAGGCAGGGAGAACAGTGGTGTCCCAGAGACAACAGAAAGAAGAAGGCAGCAACTTGAGGTCCACTTGGTGAGGCATGAAGAGGATGTGGTTCCTGACTAAATGGGAGTGGGGGGGGGGTCTCAGTTGGGGACAAATGGTTAGTGAGAGCAGTAAATGACTGAAGAAATCATTGCTCATCTAGGATGGGGAGAAATCCAGACAGCATCTCGAATGTGGGACCTGGAGCTCATACAGGATATCCAGGATATCTGGGCTTGGTTGACCAGTATAGGTTCAGATAAGGAGGTGGCGGCTAAAACACCAGAAACAATGGATTGGCCTGGGGACAACTGTCAGAGCAGGGGTGAAGCTGGGCTAGAGGACCCAGCACTTCAGGCAAGGACAACAGAGCAGCTAGAGGAAATCAGAGGTGGCAAAGCCCAAGGGAGGGCAGGAGGTTTGCTCAAGGAGGAGGAAGGGATACTGGCCACTGTGAGGACAAGAAGGAAGAGGCCTGCACAGCACCCAGGGCAGTAATGGGCAGGGGAGGGGTGGCACGGGATCTGGCACACAACAAGTGCTGCATAAATACTTGATGGACAAATGCTGGAGACAGCGGGCCTTCCCAGAACTGCTGCCTGCCACAGTCAATGCCGTTCCGGGAGGAGTCAGGCCTGCAGGGAGGACCGTCTGGCAGTATGGGGAACCTGCCTGGGGGCACCTATGAGCAAATACTGGGGAGTGAAGCCATGCCGGCCTCTGTGCTGTGCTGGGCAGCAGCCACAAACGCTGCCGGACCATTTCCTGCCTTGATTATGGCTGTTTTAATTAACTGCACTACAGCTGCCTCCATCTTGTTGAGTTTTAATTAAATTAAATGAGCTAACACTTCGTGGGCTGTCTCAGGCGGCCGTGGCTAGGGCCGGAATCCTGCCCTGCTGGGTGGCTCATCACTCCCTCTTCTTCCTGGGTACCAAAATAGGGTGGGCCTGATGGGAGTTGTTAGAGAGGGAGGAGCTGGGACTGGTGCACACCTCTGAGGCCAGCAGGAGCCCTAAGAGAGGCAGACACATCCTTCTTGATATTGACATCACACCGATAGGCAGCAGGAGTTCAAGCCAATACGTCAGAGGCCTACCTTCTCCCAGCCGGCTTTTGGAGACAAGTCTGGTCTATCCTGAGCTGCTAGCAGCTAGAGAATGCAGTCCAGCTGATTCCGAGCCTCATTTCCCACCCACTTCATCCCTACAAAATCAAAATCTATTTTCTTGGTGGGAGCCTCACAGACAGATCGACCAATGGGGCGACACTTCCCTCTTGGTCAGAATGACATCCTTGTTCCCAGGACTTCAAGGTGGCTCAACTGAGACATCCATAGGAGCAAGACAGGTGGCTCTGGTGGCCAAAGCAGAGGCAAGTCCCCCGAGTTTCAGGCTCTTAGGCTCCATTTAAAGCCTGATGAACCAAGTATCACTGGCCCCTTCCCCAGCAACCCTTACTGCCTAGAGAAGCAGAGCCATGGGCTGGGCTCTGGGGAAGTAGATGAAAAGCCGGGGGCATCTTCTTCAGGTCCACCATGCTGGCATGTCATGCATGCTTGGAGGAGCAACACTGACCTACAATGTGGTGCCTGACAATCCCAGAAGGATCAGCACAGCTCTGAGCCACCACACCCTGTTCTCTAAGCAAGATCTGGTCCATGACATTAGTGACATTCTACATTAGTCTTCCTTAACCGGACTAGGCCAGAGGTGTCTTCCCTGAAGTTTTCATGACACCTTAACTCTGCCCTCAGCTCACCTGAACGCAGCTGCTTGATACGACCGTTGCTTGCAGCAGGGTCCACAGGAAGGAAGTCTTTGAACCAAGAGATCTCAGGGTCTGGATTTCCACCAGCTGCGCACAGCATGGTAGCAGTGCGAGCCTTCTCCACCACCTTCAGCTGAGGTCCCATGTCGATAGTCGGGAACCCAGACGGCAGCTGGTCCTCTGCAAAGAGGAACGTGTGCATTAGGATTATCTCTGCTTACCTCTGAGGACCTCTCTGTATGGCTTTTTCCTGGCTTCCAGGTTAACCAAGACCCATAATACACTTCTCTTTCCCAACCCTGACTTCTAAGCACAAGCCCAACCATAAATGAGGAGTCAGAGTCCTAGGTCCCTTTAGGCCATGCAGGGGCTGCAGGAGGGCCCATACCACCACATCCCTGCTGCAGAATTGCCAAGTCTGGAAGCCCAGACTGAAGATGTCAGCATTTATCTCTCTAGGTCCTAGGAAGAACAGAGATCAATGCTCTGCTGGCTGCGGCAGAGTGCTATATGGATGTGGGGTGGGGGTGGCAAAGGAACTAAAGTTCTCAAAGCATCCATAGCCACAACCCCACCAGAGGCTGTGCTTGTCCAGCCCCCACTTCCTTGTCAGCACATGTGATATCCCTCCTTGGCCTCCTTCAGCTAAGCCATACGGCAGAGCCTCAGGTCTCTGACCCTGGGCTCCACCCTACCAATGACCTAACTCTAGTCTTGCCTCTGACCATTTTGCAGCCTTGACCCTGGCCTTTCTCACTCATTCCTGACCCTGAGAACCAAGATAAGGCCTAAGGACCATGTCTGAGTATGTGTAGGCTAAGAAGACAAAAACACAGACAAACGACCAAAAGCCAACCCTGGTCTTTCTTCCCAGTATTTCCTAGAGTTGGCAACTCAAAAAAGAAATCACTTCCACTTGACATTCCAGCCTCCCACAGGTTCCTGATGCTGTCCCATGAGCTGAGACAAAGTTGCCCAATCCCCACCTCTCAGAAGCACCAAGAGCTGAGAGGACAGGCCCTGGAACAGTGTAGACCATGTAGGACTGACATCTCTACCACTAACTGCCACCTCTAGGGCTTATGCATGTTCCTTATTCACTGATGCTTCATCTGTCTACTGGGTTTAGGTGTAAAGATACCCTGAAGTCTCCATCAGAAAAAGAATCCAGGGTGCCAAGGAGTACCTGACATAGAACAGGCACTCCACTAGAAGTTAAAATTAACCAGGCCTGAGCCACTGGGGCAGACAGATACTGCAACTAATACCTGGGCCTCCCTTTCCCATTCTAGGCTGGTAAGAAGTCCTTGCTATTGGAACAAAACCATTAAGTATTTTCTAGAACTCAACAGTACCTCTCCCCCTCCCAAGCTTGGTTCTGGGCACACCTAATGAGGGCACAGGGACTGTCTGCCCTTTGTCTACCTTTCAGCAAAAAAGCTGGGCTGCGTGGTGGGGAAACAGACACCACTTTGCTCTTCCCTCTCACATACCCAGCAGAGGTTAGTGTGTAGGAACATTTGCTGGGCCCAGCCTCCCATGCCAGGAAGACTCAGCCTCAGAGGGAGGAAAGTAAAGGGCAGGGTGATAGCACCCACTTTCCCTGCCTGCTCTGGCAACCTAAGGGGAGCACTTAGGGGCACGGACATTACATGGAGCTGGAGGAGCCACAGCAGGCAGAGGAACTCCATCAAAGTTGTAACCTCTAGGGACATCCTGGCTGGGGTTATACGAGGACTCTCAGCATGGCCCTGAATCCCCAGGCTTGGCCAGGAACTGGCTATACACTTCCCTGTTCGCAGCCCTATCAATTCCAATGTAAACTCTAGGTTTCTCTGGCTTTAAGTATGATCCCACAGTGCCCTGACTCTCAGCTGATTCTTAAAAGGACCGTAGTAAACAGCAGCAGAACAGAAAGAAGAGAGAAATGAGGACTGCGGATACACAGCTTCCTTGGAAGATAAGAGCAAAACCTGAGGCCTAGAGCATCCTCCCCATCCCTTCTAGCAGCTAGGGATGCTCAAGGCTATTAGAGGTATAGTCTCTGACCAAGGAAGGCACCAAGCTCTGTTTTCCAAGCTCTTACTCCTATCTGTCTGAACATATGGGGCGCAAGATGAAGGGTGGCTACGTCTTGCCACAGTCAAGAGCCCAAGAGTTATCTAGGCCTACGTACAAAGTACTGATCGAGAATGAAAGCAGTACAAATGCTTGCAGCCCAGTGTCCCAGGGATCTACTCTGAATTCCTGACACGGGGAAGGTCTTTGGGACTGATGCCAAATTAAGGACAATTAATTTTCCTCCCTCAATTATCACACCCTCAAATGGCTCCGTCCTTGGCTCAGATCATCCCTCAGGCACCGCCGCCAAAGCCTAAAACCAGTGAGTGTAAAGAGCTGTCTACTAAACAGCAGGACCAAAAATGCCAGTCCCTGGTGCCAGCTAGACTCCCCAGCAGCATTTGGAAGGCTGCTTCCTAGCCCACTCCAGGAGGGGAAGTCAGCCCCTGAGGGTTGACCTGCTGCTACTTCCTCCTCTCCCACCTGGAAGCCTTCAGCACACTCTTATCAGTCAAGGACAACAGACATTCCCCAAATGCCTGTGGAGTGTGCTCCCTTGCCACCTTCACCCCCCAGAACCACCAAAGCTGTGTGATAGTAGTCTAAACAGCTCAGGTTAATAACCAAGGCACATTTCGCAAGAGGATGCATGCCACACTGTCACTTTCAACCCAACAACTGAGAAAACTGAGGCCTCTGGACACAGGGATTATAAAAGGTTCCAAGCATGAAGTACTAACTCTGCTGCAGGTACTCTCTAACAGCTTTACAAAATGACAATCTTTACCAAAACCCTATGAGGCATATAGGCAAAAGGAGACTTAGTAGAAATCTGGAAACCCGCCCAAGGTCACTTAGTTAAACTGGAGGTGGGGCATGGAGGTAATCAGGTGGTAAGACCCTGGTGCTTTAGACTAGCAAGCATGAAAAGGTGGGCAGGGCAGGGAAAGGGAGGGGCGTCCCTGGGAAGAACCACGCCCTCCTCCCCCCTCAACTGGCTTCCGGCTACGGGCTCTACTGCAAACTCCCCACACCCATGCACATATACCCAGTCGTTTTCAGGTGCTGTAAAAAAAAAAAAAAAAAAAAAAAACCAATGCTCCCAACATGTGGACACTCCTGGCACGCGCCAATGTTCCATAAGGGGGATGCACGGGTTACGCCATAGCCCCTCCAAACACGTCCTGTCAGCACAGGGGCTGCTGGCGCGGGAGGGCCCCTCCCCCCTTCAGGCCACCCGGTAACCATGGCGACGGCAGAGAGGCGGGTGCCACGGTGGAAGGGCTGCGCGCACTTGTGTCCGAGCGGGTACGCGCCTCCGCGTCCAAGTCCTACTGGGCGCCGCCCTTCCCGCCCCCACCTAGGCGGAGCAGCCGCGCCCCTTCCCTGGACCCGGAGCCTCAGTTTAGGGGGGTGCTTCCCCTTAAGCATTCCAGCTCCACCAACGCAGCGCACCCAGCTCCCGCCTGCTAGGGTCCACAACAGTGCAGGAGGCTTTAAGTTGCCTCTGCATATACAGTCCGCAGTGTCGGCCAGGCCCTCCACTGCATCGAGAGTTCCCAAAGCAGAAAGAGAAGCCCACTGGCTTTGGGGGACTTTGGAGAGGCACCAACCCAGTAGCCCAGGCCTGGATAGCCTCTACACATAAGTAGCACACAAAATCAAAAGTCTGCCCCACCTGCACATATCTGTGCACCTAACGTGAGCATCCAAGTGTTCATGAATAGCTAGCTCCTACATCCAACTGGCCCTTCAGATACTGCGCTTGGGAGACCTGACCACTTCCCTGGAGAGGTCCTGTTGCTTCAGAGCTCAGGGATGACAGGGCATGTGGGAGGGCGTGTCTAAGCAGTGGGGTGGGGAGGAGACACACGGGGACAGGGAGCATGGCTGATGTCCCTCAGCAGTAGAGCTAATTACTGTGACTCCACCTCTCATCTGCTATCTTGGTGACTTCCTGGAGGAAGAAGGATCAAGAATGATCATGTAAAGCAGAAAGCGTTTCTGCACACTGCCTGAGTAAAGGCTATAGCGAGGATGGAGGAACACTAAGGTAAGTCTGGGGTATGTACTGGAGTTCTGATAGACGAGGACAAAGCAGGGGTGGGTGGGAAATTTAGACTGACGGGCTGCAAGGACGGGGGAGGGAGGCTGCTGAAGGCCCCTAGAGAACACACACAGATCTCTTTGTCCAGTGAAGCCTGGGATGCCTGGGGCGGAGTCTGGACCAGAGGCAGGGGGCTGCACCAGTAAAGCTAACAGATGGAGATGCCTTAGAGGGGAGGGTGGTGGCAGTAGGGGTGAGCACCGGCACCGTCTGTCAGTGAGACCCCTACACCCGTGTTTATCCAGCTTCGTGGAATCTCTGAATACAGGCACATATGCACATGCACATATCCTGGCTCCCTGGGGTGGCACCGTCTGCGAGTCTGACCCCTCCTCTATGATGAATGTATCACCCTGTCCCTGAACACACAGACACCTTAGAAACATGCACAGCCAGGGACCTAGAGAACTAGGTGGAGAAGGAGACAGGTGCAAAAATAGAAACCTACATGTGCCTGTGGAGGGGCATCTGCAGTGACAAGCACCTGTAGAAACAGACTCCTGCAGGCAGATCCAGAGACGGTATGCACAGAGGTGTGGGAACACGGGTGTGAGGACATGCAAAGTCAGACACACATGTGAAGAGACACAGTAAGACCAAACCCACAAAGAAACCTCTGTGGGTGGCCAGGCCCCACCCTGCCCTCTGGCACTCCAAGGAAGCCAGGGCCACCTCAGTCCAGTCCCCAGAGCAGCTCCATCCTCAGCAAGGAAAGTCAAGACAGAGCCCTCCCAAGCCTGTAAGCTCTCACGCACAGAGCCTAGCCCATAGCCCACCCCCCAGGCTCCAAGGCAATAAGGGGGGCCTGAGGGGCCTCAGGGCCCATCTCCCTTCGCAGCTTTCAGTCTCGACTTTCAGCTGTTTTTCCAAGAGAAAAACTCCCACCTCTTCCAGCACTCAGATTTCATCAAACTTGGCATCTTAAAAGCCTGTTTTGTTTTTGAGTCTGAGCTGTTTGGGGCCTGTCGGCAGCCAGGGCCTCCCCCTCTCAGTAATCCCCCCTCCCTTGGGTTTCCCTGGCACTCCACAGTCCTACTCAACCTGCAGGTGAGGCCTCCCCACCATGGGGAATCAGTGAACCTGAGAGCCGGGGTCCCCACACTCTAGGGGCTCTGGCTCATGCTGGGTTCCCCTCCTGAAACTGCTCTACCCCAGGCCTGCCCCAGGAATTTTCTTTTTAACCGTTTACCTCTCTAGGTTCAGACCCTGCTCCTAGTCACTTTAGACCACTGACAGCCTCCCACTCACTCTTCAGCCCCCTGCAGTCCTGCTGCCACCCCCACACCTTCCAGAAGCCTGCTCACCTCGGTCAGTGCCAACTGCAGAGCTAAATCCAAAGGACACTGCCCCTACTCATCTTGCTTGGCTTTTCCTCTTCATACTGTTCCATTGCCTCCCCTGCTCTGGCTGCCCCCTTAGCTCCCAGGAGCCTCCTCCCAACACTGAAAGCCAGTTCTTGGGGATCCTTTTGGCTTGGCTTCTTGGCTCTTAGGATTCCATCTCCAGCGGCCCCTCAAGAGTGCCAGGCAAATCCATACATCTTTCCTTGGTTGCCTGCACACACCTGACTTCACAGATTTCAAAATCAGACTTATCAATTCACCTCCTCAGACCTGGGCCTCTTCCTGTATTTCAGTCTTAGAAAACTGGTTCCATTCTCTACCAGCCTTGAACCAGGAACCCAGAGCCAACCACCTCTGGGATCTCACAGGCAGCTGGGCTGAATGCTACTTGGCATGCTCTTGATCTATCTCTCTTCCTCCTTTATCCACAAGGTTCGGGGCGATGCTAGCTTTTGCTAGCTAGACTGACTACACCTACCTCTCATTGATAAACTTCCGCCCTACTCTGCATCAACAAGGACCTCTCTGAAGCATGAGTCTGCCCTTAGTAAGCCCTCCTCTCCCCTGGCAATCAGGGTGAGGAGAATACCTTGCCAAGAATGGATAATATACATTCAGGGGCATCTAAAACCTCCAACTTTGAGAGCTATTTCTAGTGCTGCTAGTTCCGCCTATGATCATAAACCTGGGGTGGGGGGTGAGGTGGTGTAAAAGGGCAAAAAGCACAAAGCAGGCCTGATAGATACTGGTGAGCACAGGGGTGGAGAGCTTGGTAGGCACAGGGAAAGTGTTCTGTGTCCACAGCTAACGGAAGAGGACTCCATTCAAAAAGGAGTTCAGTGAGGTCTTCGAAGACTATCAGAACTGGAAAAAATTAGAGGATTCCAAGAAACCCAGCATCTGATCTTTCAGCACCACGACTGCCTCATTCCAAAGTGCCTTCCTACTCAAGAATATCTCAGGTCTGAACCTCCAACATCTGGCTATAGTACTTCATATCTTCATGGTCCTGAGATCGATTGTGGTCACAGGAAATGGAGGTTAGGTCCCACTGTCCTCTGGACCAGAGGCATGGCAGTGTCACTGCTGCCAGGGAAGAAGAGAGGTTGTCTAGAATTCCAGACTTGTGACTTCCTATAGTAGCTCTTCACCCTCATCTTCCCACCATGAGTGAAAGGAAAAGAAAGGTTTATGTTAGGGAAAAGGAGGGGAAGGAAAAAATGATCCCTAGGAAAACTCACACAACGTGCCCAGCCCAGGAGGACACCTCGGGAGAGGGCCATGGGTGGCTCATCATCAGCCTTTTCCCCTGGAGCTATTTCCAAAGAGTCTGTGAGTGTGCTGGGGGGAGGTGTGTGTGTGTCTCAAGAAGTTAGTTATCTATCACCCTAAAGCCCCAGAACTCACAAGGGTGAGAGCCCAGAACCACGATCTGTGGTTGCACTGAAACACCCTCCACCCTGGCCATCACCTCACAGCCTGCTCTCCAGGCGGGCAACATGAGAGACTGGATCCGGCCAAGTGGCATAGGCGGTACCGTCTGGTCCATGTAGCAGACACAGGCCAAGATGGAAGCAGGGGGCAGGACAAATGGGTAGGTGGGGGATGGGAAGAAAGGACCCGTAGTGTGCCCTTCTGGCTCACTTTAGGAAGGAGCTGAGGTAAGACTGCACCGTACGGCAATAATACTTTAGCCCCACCACGCTGTCCAGCATCCACCATTGTCTAGCTGTTCTGACAGATCCAAGCTGAGACTCTGTGACGTCCCAGAGACAATGAATCTGAATACAGCACCTGACTTCCCACCAACACCAGCTCAGACTGACCTTACACATCCAGCTCAGACTGCTGACTCTTGTTGTTCACAAAGCTAAGGAATAATGCCAGCTGCTGTAAACCCGAATCACACTCGCACGCGCGCGCGCACATACACACACACACACACACACACACACCCCACCTGCCATATGTATCCCACAATCCAGATATTGCCTGTTGTACACGTGTGTGTGTCTACACACCCCGCTACTGCACAGAGCCCATATAGTACATACCACCTGCTTACACACCGTGCCCCTCCCCAACTGCCCGAGGCATACACATGCACCCTGCTACACAACTCCTTTTGTGTGATGAGGCACACTCCTGGTATACACAACACATCACACATGCTCACACCACTGTAGGTGAACACATCATCTTCTATGTCCACGAAATGACAAACATCCAGCCCTTGAGCCTGGCCCCCAGGACAAGTCAGAAACAGTCTGTTCCTACCCCACTGCCTCTTTCCCCCACCTTCCTGTGTGGGCATTCTGTGTCCCTTTCAGAACTTACCCAGTCACTAGGGCTCCACCACACCTTTGGCTGTCTAGCCTCCTCCCTGAGGATTTCACCATGGTTCTGCCTGGCCTGGACCCTGCAACCCCTGGGGACTCTAGTGACCTCCAAACTGAGCTCAATACCTTCACTATCCCCCTCCATCTCTGAAGGGAAAGCCCAGAATCAAGGCCTCACTCCCTTCCCCCACCCCTCCCCTCCCCTGTGAGAGAAAATGTCAGATTCCCTGTCTCAGTGGCGGCAGCGAGCGGGTTGGAGGGGGAATGATTCAGCCACCGCCTCAAGAGTGCGGAGCGAGAAGAGCTTTTCCTGCCATTACCCGGCGAGGGAGAGGCTGGCGCGCTAATGGCTTCAATTACCACTCAGACAGGAACGCTGGGCGGCAGGGCCCTGGTACTCATCACAGCCCAGGACAGGACAGGCCCACCCCCTGCCAGCTTGTGCTGGACACCCCACCTTGTACCCTGACAGGGATGCTGGCACACCGGTTGGCCATCCCAGCACAGTGGGCTAGGTCTCACACAAGCTGCACCAGAAGCAGTCTGGCTCCAGTAGTGGCGGAGTACGGAGAATCATGAGGGACCTGGCACGGCAGTGTCCCCAGAGGCTGCAGTGAGGGTGGACTGAGCTAGGCAAGGGCAGAGGGCCCCAAGGAAGGATAATACTGGAGTTCCCTTTTAAAGATACACTGCTCCTGCACCTGGACCAGACACTGCCCGAAGCACCTGTCTCTTGATGCACAGGTTTACATGCCTGTGCTTAGAGGACACATGTAGTGTGAGACACAAGGAAGCACTCAGGCATCATTTTCCAGTCTCTACACCAAGTTTATCTCTTACTACTAAGATTCTATGGCTCTCTCCATGTGTCAACCCCAGAGCTCCACAAAAGCTATCTTTTCACCTACTGCAGGCAAGCACCCCCAGCTTTCCTGCCCCCCATCAGGAAGAACAGGGAGGAAATGAGGCAGGGTTGCTTTAGGCTGCAACCCTGAGGTCCTATCCCCTGCGACATTCCTTCCTGCTAAGCCTTAAGCTGGTCAAGGTTACAAAGACCGACAGGACAGGTCAGCACTTTATCTTGCTGGTGCGATGTCTCAGGAGCCGGAGGGGCCCATGAAGCCCATAATTCCAACCAGTCCACTGTTGTAGGAACCTGTCCCACACTTCCTCAGACATCTTCCAGTCCCCAGAGGCATCAATACATATCCAGAAGCCCAGAACTGGGGGTAAAAGTATGTGTCTATTACCAGGGTCCATTCCCAAAACCACATAAGATTAACATCTAATCTATTAAAAAAACAACATCAACAACAACAAAAACCCTCTTGACCAGGAAGGCCATTTCTACTGGCAACCCTCTGCAAGTGTGAGTTCACTTCCCCAGGCCTTGAGAGACGCTTTGAAGGGTAAAGCTGACAGGGCAATGGGGTGTCTTGGAGGAATTAGCTCTCCATTCTCACAAGGAGACTACGCCCCAGCTGAAGAGCCTCGGAAGATGCCCACTGTGATAGGGACCACAGTTCCAGTCTTTTAGACACCACTCAAACACAAGGCAGGGTAGATGATTCTCAAGCCAACAAGGGGAAGTTTGGGGCTGAAATCCTTTGGAGGTCAGACGGAACCTCTGAGCCAGTGATTTCAGCTCAGTGCTGATTGTCTGGCCCCCTGTCCCCAAATGGAATGGATTGTGTGGCTAGACAACCCAGATGACACCAAGCAGCAGCAGCTCAGGTGTCTTAGCTTCCGAATGGACACTGAGAGCCTAGGGTGTAGTTCACATTGCAGTGAAAGCTCCACACTTGCTTGTATAGTGGGTACGATGTCCTGGATCCCGGATGGAACTAATAAGGCCCAGAGGCATGGTCTTCACCATTTTCATCTACAGTCCCTCTACAGGGAGGGCCTAACACAGCTCAATTAGAGCCCATTGATTCACACAAGACACAGATGCGAGAACCACTGAATGGATACATGTGTGAACACATAAAGCCAAAGCGTAAAAATGGCCAATGTGAAAAGATGTTCAACTGCTCTTGTAATCAAAGAAATGCAAATTAAATCGAGATGCCATTTTTTGCCTATTAACTTGGCAAAGCTTTTTTTCTTTTAATGGTAATTTCTACTGCTGGTGAAGATGTGCAGAGAAGAGGCCCTCTTATGCCCTCCCTGGTAAGAATATAAACGGATACAATCTTCTAGCAATACTGAAGGCTTTAAAATGTGTGTGCCCTTTGAACTTAGTAATTCAGGGAATGATCAGCAAATCGACAGTATCTTCACAGACACGTGTGACACCTGACTTATAAAGGCTGAAAGAGAGACCTGAGTTCAGTTTCCATGGAAGCTGGGTACAGAAGTGAGTGTCTGGAAGCCCAGTGCCGGGGAGGCAGGTAGAGACAGGTAGAGTCTTAGAGCTTGCTGGCCAAGTAGGCTGGCCAAATAGGTGAGCTCCAGGTTCAGTGAATGAACTTGTCTGAAAAGCCCTGGGTTTGCCCTCTAGCTGGGGAAACAAAAAAACAAAAAACCCAAAGTCACGGAACAGTGTGTGATCACTACTCTGCTTGCATATATTATTAATACAAAGATACATATATGTGTATAAAACATACACACAGAAAGTGAGCCACCAAGAAATGACCAACAGCACTAGGGGTAGGATAATAGATAATTATTTCTCCCCACGCACTATCCTATGCTTCTCAATTTTTTAACCATGAACAGATATTGGTATTGCATTTAAAAATGAAAGCAACAATCGATAGGGTATTTTGAAAACACACGTGCAGATCCATGTACCCTTTGTGGTCCAGGGTTAATCATGTCACTCCCCACCCTATTTGTGGCTTTCCTTGTACTCCAGAAAGGGTTCTCAGCTTGATCCTCCAGCCTCACGGAATCCCCTCCCAACCCCCCACCCCACCCCCATTCTCTAGTTGCCACTTAGAAAGTCTCAAATTGACCACTCAGTTTTGGAAACCATTCCCCTTTACACCCCGGGCCTTGGCAAAGACCTAAAAGCAAAGTGTCCACATTCCTTAAAGAATTTACTGGACACTGAGGGTAGCAGTATGTATCAAGTGACATTCTGGGCTTAAAGTATGTGAATGAATAAATAACTGAATGAGCCACCAAATGAGAAGAGACACTAAAATCCACATGGAGAACCCAACTCCAGCTCCTTGATCAGGGTACCAGGAGTACACTGATGCTGACTGCCAGGCTTCACTGCCACCGTCACATATCTCCAGGGCCACAGAGCTGCAGCACAGATCCAGTCTGACCCAGACCCAAGGGAGCAGTGACCCAACATGGCAGGAGAGCACAAAGACCAGGTGACTCTCACCCACCCCAGGACACCTCAATCTACCTGGTCACCATGCTGGGTTCCTCTCGAGACATACCTTCAAGCACTGACAGCTTGGCACTTGTGTTGATCTCGCCGAGACTGTTTGTGGCGGTACACTCATAGATGGCTTCGTCTCGCTGCACTCGTAATGGCTGGATCCGCAGCACTGACCCTGCTCCATCGTCAAACTCAATTACCTGTCACAGGACAGATGTGGTCACAGTCTGTTAGGGGTGTGAGGATCTACTACAGTTTTCCTCACATCCCCAACGAGCCCTTGAGGGAGACTAAGAGGAACAAGTGAAGGATCACACAGAGCGGTGGGCCAGCCCTAAAGCCTGCCCAGCCCTCCCGGCCGGTCCAGGACAAACCTCAAAGCGCTGAGAGCTGACTTTCTTCCCCTTCTTCATCCACGTGATTCGAGGCTTGGGTTCCCCTGTGGCTTGGCACACGAAGGAGGCCACCCCTCCAGACAGCCCAATCTGGTCCTCAGGGACCTTAACAAAGACAGGTTTGCCTGGAAGAGACAGAGACACTAAATCAAATGGCACAGTCATATCAGGTATGGCCAGTGCTTCGGGTAACAGGCCTTGGGGATGAGGGGCAAGAAAGACTTAGAGAAAACAATAATAATACCTGACTTTTATATAGTGCTTAATAAGTGCTGAGCCCTGTTCAAAGAGCGGAACCCTTGTAACTCTTTGAAGCCGAGAAGGTGGGCGCTATAATTACTGTTTACAGAGAAAAAACCGGGGTGTGGGGAGGTCAAGAGATTCGTCCAGTGTGACACAGCTCGTAAAGAAGCAGAGTCTGGAGTTGGGGGCTCTGCCTCTGTTTGTCTCCAGCCCCTGCTCATTCCAAGCTCCAGGAATAACAAAAATCAAAAAAGTACTAGACAACTGCTTTCCGGGAAGAGCCCCCACACTCTCCTAGAGACTTTCTCTCTACCCCAAGCCTGAGGCAGACCCTAGAATTCCTCCTCTTCCCTACTCCTACATTCCAACAGCCCCAGAGGCCTGGACATTCCAACTCCTGAGAGGCTCTGGATGGTTTCCCAGAGGGCTGCTTTCCTGTAACTCCCAGCTTCCAACCCTGCCCCCACTGGCTTGGCATCTGCCTTCCCACAGCATGGGCAGCTCCTCAGTTCCTACTCCAGAGGAGGAAGATGGAGGTTCAGCCAAGGCCCGCAATCCCCTGGTTTACATGCCAGAGCTGACCCATGGCCTCTTACCCCTCCATGCCCCACCACCTAGCTCCAAGAAACCTGGCTCATTGAGATGTAGCAATGCCTCGTTAACCCTGACAGTGGATCCATTTCCTATTAATCAAGCCAATGAGTAGTTCCAGGAAAGCCAGGGCCTTGGGAACCGGCCCTTCGGATGGCCTGCTTGTTGCCCATGAGCTTAGGCTCAGTTTGGGTCTTGGCAGAAAATTACCCACTATGCAGCAGGTACTTTATGCCACTTCTTGTATAATCAGTGTCTCTGCTTTATAGGCTGAAGGATCAAGTCACATGCCCAGTGAGTACTGACACACAGCCAGTCAGTACTGACACATTTGGGACCCAAATTTAGGCCCACCAGAGTCCAAAACTCCTGACACAAAAAGTTCAAAGGAGACGGGGGACCTTGTCAAAGTGGCAAAAGTCAGACAAAAGAAGCAGAGGAGTGACTGAGGTGAGGGAGGGGCTCAGGTGACATTACAGGAGGCTGTGACTAGGAAAGAGATTCCAATCGGAGAAAGGTTTGGAAATCCTTGGAGTTTTATCTGTATGAATGTGTACATACATGCCTATTTGTGTATATGTGCGCCATGTGAATGCTGTGCAATGCCCACGGTGGCCAGAAGGGGGCATTAGATCTTCTGGAACTGGAGTTACAGGTGGCTGTGAACTGCCTATGTGGGTGCTGGGAAGCAAACCCAGGTCTCTACAAGGTCACTTGCTACAAGCACTTTTGACCGCTGTACCAGCTCTCCAGCCAACTGTTTTTGTTTTGTTTTGTTAGGACAGATGTCAGTGGCAGGCAGGCAGGCCTTCACCCGGGGAAGGCAGTCACTTGTTAGCTCCACCAGTCCTTTGGGTCAGTAGGTCCATTATCACCCTCATTTTAGAGACAGACAAACAGATGCAAGGGTGAAAGGAACAAGGACCAGTGAGTCAGTGTACTGTGGTGGAGCTGGAGTTCATCCTACACTCTAAACCCTAAACTCACTCTAAATACCTGTGTCCTCCCCAGGAAGGAAACTCGGGATGCGCCAAAATCTGTTCCTAGGGACTAGGCTGGGCAACGCAGAGGGCCCAGTGAAGGGACAGGAAAGTCATGCAGGTGACCCAAAAGTTCTAAACTCCTTTTGATGTCTACCACCCCCAGGTGCCTCTGGAGAGAGGCGTGGATCTTTCCTAGTTTGTAGAATTTACACAGCCTGTCACTGTTGCTTATACTTGCCTGACAGGAGGCCCTTCCAGGGTCTACTGAGGTCATCTCTTAACCCTTCTTCCACCCTGGTAGCTTCCAGCTCCCCATCTGCACTGCCACCACCTCATATGGCCCTGCCTGTCACCCCCACCCTTTCTCTATTCTCTATTTTGAAGCCAGAGAACAGGCCTCCTGATAGAATCTCTCCAAAGGCCTCCCACTGCTAAGCTCCGATCACTGCAGACAAAGCTCTGCCAGGTCTGACCCAACTACTCTCTCCAGAGTCCTGGCTTTGGAGCCCTGAATAAGCAACGCTCCCTGCTGCCCTCAGGGCCTTTGCGTAAGCTGCACCTTCTGCTAAGAGCCTCATAGACTATCCCTTACCCACTAACCTCCTACATCACCTTTGAACACCATCATCTCAGAAAACCATCACCTATCCCTACCTGTCCCCCATTAGCTTGGTGTTAAGCTCTCTGCCTCCCACAGTGTGCTCAGTTTCAGCAGCGCGTGAGGATACAGCCTTCCCACCTTTTTGGTGCTCAATAGTTGCTTCCCAAACAGACCATAACCTTGGGCAGAGCAGACTCCAAGTCTGTCCTGTCTTCTGCCCTGCCCCACTGTCTGACCCAGTTCCTGACACCTAGGGATGCAGAACAAGAAAGAAAAGGACAGAGAAAGGAATGTGAGAGGAGGGTAGAAGACTGGGGCCTCACATACTCCTTCCCTCTAGGCAAGAGAGAAACCCAAGAAATAAGGTGCCCCTCCAGGTCCTGCCTCAACGTGTCTACAGTGAAACCAGAGCCTGGAACCTGAAGAACCAGAAAGACTAGGAGTGTGCTGGGGTGGGGTGGGGTGGGGCCTCTTGAGCCAAACAAAGAGCAGAGGCTGGGCAGGAGAGTCAGGTAGATCAGGAGCAGCCAGGAGGAACAAGCCTGGAAGCTGTGTGGGGGCTGGACTGTGCCCAAAGCCTGGGGCCATCAGGGAGGTAGAACTACTCCTCTCCCTTGGAGGCTGGAGAAGAGCCAGGGTGCTGCCCAGGATCAAGCTGGCAATGGTAGCAGGCTACCTAGGACTGGGGCCCTTCTATGCTCAGGCCTGGCCTTGCTTCCTACTAAGGGGACCCTCACAGAGGCCCAGGCGACTTGGCTCTTCCTGTTCCTCAGGAGACTTTCAGAGACCACAGTCAAATCTTGTCTCTACACCGTCTCCCCAAATTTGCTCCTGCCAGCCTCTCTAGACTCACTCTTTTCCTTTTCAACAAGTATCCTGTTTTGTACGCACTTGCCAGAGGCCAAGCACAACACTGAGACTTAGCTTGGGCCCTGGTGTACCACCATCCAGGCCTGCCTGTGTGTACCCTGCACCCCTTATTAGCCCCTCTTCCAGACTGTGGAAGCCTGGCCCATGCCCCACTGCCAGATGGGGTGTCAGGTAAAGCCAGGCTACTGTGGCCACTCTGCCCTGGGCTTTATCAGATGGTGAGATGTGTGTGTGTGTGTGTGTGTGTGTGTGTGTGTGTATAAATGTGTGTGCATACTTGCAATGGTGCACATGTGGAGGTCAGAGGACAACCTGGGGAGTCAGTTCTCTCCTGCCACTAAGTAGATTCCAGAGACTAATGGCCTGGTGGTGAGTGCCTTTACTTGCTGAACCATCTTGTTGGTCTATGAACAAAACTTCTGAACCAGAAAACAGGGTGTCATCTGAACAAGCAAAGACCAGCTCTGTGTCACAGTTACCTGCTGTGTCACCCAGCTCTGTGGGCAGCTACTCACAGTAGGATACCCTGGGCCATTCTTTACATGTTAAAGCTGACCCTGTACATGAGAGGAAGTTAGCAAAGAAAAGGGGTTGGCTTGGGTTAGAGGGAAGCACACCCCCTGGAGACACGCAAACTTGCAACTCCAGAGACAGCTAAACTGGGCCACCTCCAAGGCTTCTCCACAGGGAGACTGACTGCTATTTTGTGCCTCCCCTGAGGGGCATATATACACAGGCACATAAACAGCATTGCACACGGAAGGAGAAGCACACACAGCAGTTTAGGACCACGAGGGCAGGGGAGCTGCTAGGGAGGTGATTTCCCAGGCCCTGAGTGGCTACTGAGCTGGGGACTCGGTTAATGAGCTCCTGTGACTGCTTCTGGCAACCTTCCCCAGCCCTGTCCACTCAAGGGCAATCCTAGCTCCAGGAGGCACTCCAACAGGGGGAGAACTTAATAGGTGCCAGGTGCCTAGCCCATGTGACCTCAGTTAACCTTTACAGGTAGGAGTGATTACCCCTGTTGTGCAATAGGAAAGCAGGCTCAGAGAAAGCACTTGTGCCGGAAGCTCCAGGGGGCAGGGTCTAGCCGGGCCACCCATAAGCATAAGGGGGAGGGCCCTGCCATGTTATAAAGCAGGGGCTTTGGAGGAGGGGAAATGGTAAGAGACACACAGACCCTTGAGTCTCCTACATCTCTGCTCCATACCACAGACCCCTCCAGCTACCAAACACCTTGCTCAACTTTAATGCCTGCAAATAACCTGGAATAACCCAGACCCAACGTGCACCTGGTCTGGGGGGACCCTGTCACTGTCCCATAGTGTCTTTAGGCCTCACTCTGGCTTTCTCATAAGCTCCTAAGGCCAGGGGTATGGCTCTTTCTTTCTGCCAGCCTCATTTCATTGGGCAATACTCTGTTAGCAAGTGCCCACTCATCTTCAGGGGCCCTCTATTCCAGGAAGCCTCTCAAGATATTCAGGCTACTGCCTGTGCCAGCACTGCCCCAACCTGCCCCCGCTGTTCTGTCAGCTCACAGGCCTGTGCTCAGCTCAGTGGGTTCTGTCTTGTGATGGGTCTGGGCGGATTCTCTCTCCTAACCCTACCACATGACATCAGCATAAACCTCTGCCTGAGGGCTGGACCAAGACCACCTCTATGCCCACATCCATATATCTTCCCTCCCAAGAAGGCACAAAACCCTGGGTTGGGGAGATGTGCCGAGGGAGGTTCCAGAAGTATGTGTGCATGCAAGCAAGCATCCCTTTGTACCCAGGCTTCCACTGGAGCTGACTAGGCATCAATGCTAGGCCTCCAGGCTAACTCTTGGCAGCTGCTTCTCTCCCCTGCTTCTCTCCACTCCCCTCTGAGGCCAGGGCCCCCATTCATTTGTCTCGTTAAGAGGCCTATAGAAACACATTTGTCCGCTCTGCGCTTCACTGCTCTGGTCGTCAATTCTCTGGGGGCACCCGCCCTGCCTTGTGCAGCAGCCCTGTCTGTGTCTGGCTGTTTGCCCCAGTGAGAAGAAGTCTTGCAAGTTCAGTCCAAGCCTGGCCATGATGGGGAGAGAGATTCGAAAAATGAGTGTACTTTAAAGGTAGAATGGGAGGGCAGACTCCTGAGGTTGGTTTACAACCCTAGCTGATGGCTCTTGGTCTGGGACAGTGCCCAAGTCACAGCACCTGGGGGTCCACCCTTAGTAGAGGCAGAGTCTCAGCCTCTTCACCTGGCTCCCATCTTCAAGCCCCTGCTTGGCCTCTGTAACCAAATTATTAAGGAGCCAGCAGGAAGATTCCTGGAAATCTACTTAAAAGCAGCTTCACCTCACCCCTCCAGACTCCAGTGGCAGTCAGGACTGTCCTGTTCCTTTTATTTATTCACCAACCCCCTCCAGACCCTGAACTGAAAATGTCTAAACTCCCAGAACTCCCAGCCTGCCAGGGCAGACAGACCAAGGGCAAAACGCCACAAGAGCAAGCTGTAAGGAGTGCAGATGACCAGAGCATGACCACACTGCTACAGGAAGTAGTGACAGTTGAGTCAGATCTGGCCATGGAAAGGGAGGGGAGACACCCCCACACACACCTTGTTTGTTTTTGGAGACAGTCACACAGCCCAGGCTTGTCTTCAACTTACAATGTAGCCAAGACCATCTAGAACTCCCAATCCTCCCACTTCCACCTCTCAAACCCAAGGAATACAGGCCCATGTCATCACAGCTGGGCACAGGGAGGGAGCATGGCAGATTCCGGGGCAGAGGGACAGACACTAAAGCTGACCCTGCGGGCAGCTGGGAAGCGAAGGGAAGCAATCTGACTCTCACTGTGGAACAGAGAATGGGTTAGGAGGGAAGGGACCATCAGAAGGGTTCCTGATGCATGCTCAAACTCAAGTAGAAACCGAAGGAGGCTTGGCTGAAGAGGGTGGGGGGAGAGTAGATGCATCTAGAGACACTCAGAAGCTAGAGGCCGCAGAACCTGGAGATGGATCACACATGGGATAAAAGGGGGAGAGAAGCTGGGAGAAGGCCCATCTTCCTGACTTGGTGACTGGACAGGAATGCCAGCCACAGAGAAAACCGGGGGTTGGGTGGGGTGGGGACAGGATGGTGGAACTGAGGGGTGCAGGCTGGGACCTGCAGGGTCAGAGGAAAAGATAGGGAAGGAAGTTATTCTTCTAGGCCTCACTGTTTCTCAACTCACTGGCATGTCTTCCCCTGCTGTCTGGGTTCTGAGACTATCTGAGAAGAGTGATAAAACAGTCCTTGACCATCCAAGAGCCACTACCCCATCTACGTTGGTCACACCTAGGATGCCAGGACCCAAGGGTCTCCCTCCCACTCTTGCCCCTGCAGCTCCTCTCTCTCCCATCAGCCCCAGCCAGGCCTAAGGATCACCCCATACTCTCCCTTTCTATAGTTTTCCATCTGACTTCTCTTCTAGACTCCTAACCCTGTACCCCACTGGCTAGACTCTCGAGAAAGGCCCTCTCCCTCCCACTCTCCCTCCCCAGGGCCCAGCCTCTGAGGACAAAGGGAGGGGTGCTCCAGGGCCACCCTCTTCTATGACTGGCTTCTGAATTATTAATGAGCCATTTAGATAGAGCCCTGGTGGGACAAGGCTCTTGTCTAGAGACCTGGAGGAGATAGAGGGATCCCTATGGCCTGCTGTCCTGGGGCCTGACCCCTGGGCTAGCCCTGGACTGCCTCTGGGTTCAGGACAGGCTGGGAATAGCCCCTTCCCCCCAAGGGACCTCAGCTACGACCTTGCCCCTCCCCCCAGCCTGCAGATTGGCTAAGCCTGTCCTGTGCTCCGCCTTCTACCAGTAACCAAGCAGTGGTAACCATGGTGACAGGGCGGGCTATGGCCAGTCTTATAGTGCCAGGCAGGGGGAAGGGCAGCAGCAGGGAAGAGACCAAAGTTCGGAGTTGGACTGGAATATGGGACAAATCGTCTCCCAACACACAAACACGCAGACTCACTTTCATTCCCTGCCCCCCTCCCTTCCTGCAAGTCAAGTGCCACAGTCCTTCCCCATTTTCCTGGGACTGCAGGCCTGCCTCAGGGAAGGATATGGGTAACTGAGCCTCTGAGTCCTCCCTGGACCTGTGGATATGTCTGGTACCCTGCTTTCTTCTACAGAGATCTGCAAGGTGGACAAAGCACATGCCTACGCATGTCACATAAAGATTTCATGAATCCAAGACATGGCTCCCCAACGCTGTATAACAGGGTCATGCTTAGACATGCACCACTCTGCAGAGCCTATGAGATACCCAGGTGCTCAACAGGATGTTCAGAGGAAGTAAGAGCAGGTATTCCTTAGAAGAGGGCTTTCCAAGTGCGGGTCTCTAGGGCAGGAGGACCAGAGGGTTATCTACGGTCATCCTGTTTCTTTGTCCCGAGACCTAGTCCTGTATCGCATTCTAAAGACCAGCTAGGAGGTCTGGTGTATCTGTATGATGAGAAGTCAGACTTACTGTCGCCATGAGCAGTTGCCATCAAACCAAGCATCACGAGGGCAGGCACAAGGGTCACCATCCTCCTCCTTGGGGCTGGCTCGGGGGCCATCCAGGGTTCTAGCTCCACAGCCAGCCACAACCCAAGACAATCCACCTGTAATGGAGAGAAGGGCAAAGCCAATTAGCCAGTGTCCACCTGAGCTCCCACTACTCATGCCCCTCTGTCCCCTTACCCTGGCTATCCTCACTGCCCATTCGGAGTTCAGCAGTCCCACACTGGACGGTGCAATGGCTACCCATGCTACCTCACTACTGAAGGTCAACCCATCCTACAGAAAGAGGCCTCCGGAGCATCCTCTAAGCGCCAGGAGGGGGAAGAAAGCTAGTTAGAAACTAGCATGAGGGTGGTCCATTGCAGATCTTGAGTTTCCAATCCATACCAGTAAGGGGATGGGGAGAGGGAAATGGAGTCAAAGATACAAACAGGTTGGAACATAAACCAAACAAAACCAAGACAGAGATAGGAACAGTGAGCAGCCAGGCAGGTTTACAGAGTCCAGGGGCATCTCGGTCTCTGGGGCATCCTTGGAAAGCAAATGGCCAGACCCCAGCACACTCAGCAAAGGCCCCAGTACACAGACTTAGTAGCAGTTGGTTCCAGGTCATCAGAGGCTCACAGCCAAAGCCACAACTCGTCAGGGCTCGCCAGGGCTGCTTTCTACAAGTTACAATTGCCCTGCCTGGTCACTCCCACTCTTCCCAATTCCCATGGCACCTTCCCATTCCAAAGACAAACTATACGGAGGCTGAGAATTGGAATTCCAGAGCCTGGGCTTCAACATCCATGTTTCCTCTTCCCTGGTTCCCCATATCCAAAGCAGATGGGGGAGGGCTGTGCTTGGGGCTAGCTGAAGCCTTCCAGACCTTGCTCACCCTCCTGTCTACATGCCTTCCCCACTCTGCAAACACATGGTAAAGCCTTTCAGTGACCACACTATATACTAGAGACACCTCAGCCCCAGGGTGAGCTTCTAGAGGTTCCTTTCCCACGTTCCCTGCCTGGGGGCTTAGGTGAAAAGCAGCAGTACCCACCAATTCTGCTGACATGGCCGCACACAGGGTATAATGGAGGAGTGATACCAGACAGAACTTAGTGTAGCTGGACCTTTGCTACTTTGTGGGTTCTTTTACTCCTGCCCTTCTTACACCCCCTTTCTTTTACCCTTTCAACCCCCTAACATTAGACAGGAGAGAAAAAAGGGTAGGGGGAAAGGGGGCAATGTTATCATTAGACTGCTTACTGCTGAATAGGGGTATTGAGCTCCTTGGGGCAAGTTTGATCTTCGCAGTCAGGATATCTAATTTCTTCTTCTCATGCCTCCTTTGCCCACGACTACTTAACAAACAGCAACCAACCAACAGCCAACAACCCACCCCTCCTCTCTGGGTATTCATACCCTTTAAAAAGTCCCCCAAATTCCAAACATCACACAATCGCAGAAACTATCTGCCACTGGCAAAAAAACACGCCCCTGCTAGAGCACAAGGCAAGTCATAGTCAGCGACTGCGGACAGTCTGAAGCAGCCACACATCCCACACCTGGGATTAAAACAAAAACATTCCCATAATATTTCTGTATTAAAAAAAATAATAATAACCGGGACTGGAGGGATGGCTCAGTGGTTAAGAGCACTGACTGCTCTTCCAGAGGTCCTGAGTTCAATTCCCAGCAACCACATGGTGGCTCACAACCATCTGTAATTGGATCTGATGCCCTCTTCTGGTATGTCTGACGACAGCTACAGTGTACCCACATAAAATAAATAAATAAATAAATAAATAAATCTTTAAAAAAAGAAAGAAAAAAAAAAAAAAAACCCTCACAGATTTCTCACTACAACCTGGGACTCCAGGGGACCCCACAGTGCTAAGAGAATTTTCACAGTGAGAGGACAGGAAGGAAGGATGGAGCTCAAACGTGGTTCTGCTCCTCCCTGGGACTTGGACCCTTATCTGAACTTAGGACAGTGAAGATCATGAGGTGAATGGCCAAAGGTAAGGCAGGCGAGACTGTGAAGAGCAGAGAGATGTTCCCTGTTTCAGCAGCTCATCCAACCTATGAGTAAGGGAAGGGCAGCAAGAGCCATAAAGCTACACAGACAGGGTATGGTGTCCAGGCTGGGCGTTCCTCTGAGGGACCACAGAGCTGAGGTGGTTCAGTACACAATGAGGCCACACACTGCTATGTCAGGATAGGGCTCCTATACTGCTACAGTCTCATCTGAGCTTGTTCATCATCTTAGTGTGGCCATCATGACACCAGGTTACCATGGGAACATTGTCCTCAGATAGGACTCTAGCTTCGGTACCATTACCCAGGGTACAACTCAGAAGTGTGACACACCACAGGTCAGGAAGAGTGGTCTAGGCAGGTCTCATGGGTGAGTATCACAAAAGCCAGAGATTAACGTCTATGCTCAAATATTCCAGGCACATCTTCCCACCCCCAGCACAGACACTATATGGACATAATCTTCAGCACAAGTATCATGGGGACACATTTCCCTGGTAGAGACATAAAGGGATGAAACAGAATAGATGTTACAAGGTACAAAAATGCACAGCACAGTCATCATGGGACAAAATTCCCCAGTACAATTACAGAGCCTTAATCTCCTGTAGCTGCCTTAGTATAGCAATCACAGCATGGTTAACTCCCAGGTGCAGACATGGTAACAGCATCTGGTCCAGACATCATGTGGGGGTACACAGAGGATACAGACATCTGCGGGTAGAGCTGCCTGGTAAGGACATTACAGGGATGTCCACAGAGGTGTCACAGACCCGGGGTGGGGGTGCTGATATTAACTATTTAAGGGGAACAAAGCTCCTCTCAGTAAAGCCACCATAGTGTCTTACTCCCAGAACAGGTAAGTGAAAATCTGGCCATACGGGTTATCTGAGTCAAATCCCCAGTATAGCAAAGGCTGGTGGCTGTTTCCTGGGGACTCAAGATCCCCTGTGTATGTCAGGTGGAATGTGTGCACTTCCACAGTGTAGCGAATAGGCAGATGAGCTGTCAACAGGGGACAGAGACGGCTCAGAGTTAAAGGCGCTGGCAGCAGAGGACTTGCATTCGATTCCCAGTACCTCCATGGCAGCTTACAACCGCCTAACTCTAGCTCCAGAAGATCCAATGCCCTCCTCTGCCCTCTGTGGGCACCGGACACACACACACACACACACACACACACACACACACACACACACACACACAGTACACAGACATGCAGGCAGGCAGACTCTCATACACAGGATATATTTTAAACTTTTTCTTTTTTCAGTTGAAAATCTAGACATTCCCTCCAAAGAGGCTCCCAATGGTCCTTGAATACAAGGACACAGACAACTAGAAACACCAGGAGACCCTAGGGACACACAGGGAACTGCTCTGGCAACCAACCACAGTCTCCCAAGCCAGGGCCTCTCCCTCGCAGCAGCTCTCACCCCTGAACTCTGGGCACTGAGCCTGCCCCTGGTGTCAGGCAATTCAGGCTGCTGGAAGCTCCAGGACCTCCTCCTTTACCAGAAGAGAGGCGAGCGGCCCTGAGTCCCAGGCTTGGGCTTACATCTAGACGTTGGTCGGTCTTGCCCACACCCTGGTCTCCAGATCCCCTGCAGATTGAGTCTGCCTTGCTGGACTGCCACGGCCTCACGCACCCACCCAACACAACAGTGCTTGGAACAGTCACTCACTCCACCAACATGGACAGGTGAGTTTGTACCTGGGACAATTCAGAGAGAATCAAGGCCCAAACACATGGGCACTGAAGCTCGTCTGTGAATTGCACTGTGGACCATCAGTTCTACCGAACTGACACACTTGGTCAGGAAATCAATTATGTGGCATACGATATTATAGGATATAATTGAGTGTAATTTTTCTACATTCAGAATGGCTTTGATATATCTCTTTTCCTTAACACCACTGCAAAGCTGCCAACTGCCCTTTCTTAGGAAGAAATGTCCTTTATTCTCAAATTTTGTCCTTGGTGCTAAAATATCCTCTCTTGTATGAAGTGATAGGGACAGCAGACAGCAGTTGTTTTTTTAATAATGTCCTTACTTGGCAAAATACAAAATCCGCTAACCCCCAGTCTGGCCCTAAGCACTTTTGGAAACTGAACTGTGTGTGAAACCGAAGAGCCTGGGAAACACTGCTCTGAGGCAAGAGAGATCAGCAGGCACAACACGAAGCCACAGGAGTCTCATGGAAAATGCGTGTCATTTCCATGAAGTCCACCCTAACCACCCCTGCCAGGCCCAGAGAGGACCCCAAGAGACCATGTGACTTCGGGACCGAGGGGTTCCCGGATGGAAAACAGCTGGGACCATTCTCAAGCCCCTCCCTCATGAATATGCAAACACAGATTGATTTGTTTCCCATGGGCATAAATTATTATTCACAAATATTAATTAGTCTCCAAATACCACCTGTTCCTCTAGCCCCCCCCCCCATTCTTCTTCAGGCCAGGACCCTGGCTCCCAGGAGACTGGAGACCAAACATGACCATGGGCAGAAGAAGGGGCATCCAGAGTTCCCCAGTGAGCTCAGCCAGGGCTTAAGCAACAAGAGGCACAGTGGGCCGGGAGAGCTGTGAGCTGTTCATCTTCTAACCTGTGGCGGCAGCTAACCAAGCCCTTTTGTCATGTCCTGGACAGTTCACCTCAAAGTACTGCAGCAGCTGCTGCGGAAGCAGAAACAGGCCTTGTCACACTTGGGAAGGGAAAACCAACATGTTTGCAACTCTCACCAAACCAACCACTGGATTCTGATGGGAATAAATCACAGCCTTATCCTTGACCCTGGCAAAGAGAAGGTGCCCGGCAGGAAAGAGCCTGAGACTGTCTTAGCTCCTCCAGCCGGGCTGCCAGAATCCATGTGAACAGCCAGGAACAACATCCCTCCCACTCCAGTATTGGGGATCTTCTAACTACACTGAGGCCCCTTTTGTAGCCCTCGGCTTCTGTATGTCTGGGGAGTCAAAGGGGAAACCACAGGTGTCAAAATCTCTGTGAGTAGCAGCCAAGAACCTAACAGGGGCTTCGTTATGAAACAAACAAAAATCAAAAAAGGTTCTTTCTATAGCTACAACCTCTCAGTCTTTTCACTGGGGGTGTGGAGTGGGATCCTTTAGGTTAATGTTCCCATCTTTACTGCCCTGAGGCCTCTATATCTCATTTTGTCTCAACTGCAAAAGATGCTCTTCTCTTGCCCAAGCAACTATCCACTTCAGAACTGAGTTCAAGTGATCCATAAACACATCTTCCAAGTGACTCCCCCTAGGTTTCCAGGTTGTACAGTTTAGTGAAATTACAAGAGGTGATACAAACCAGTGGTTCTCAGTCCAGAGTTACTCTGCCCTGCCACAGGAAATGAGGTAATGTCTGGAGACATCTTTGATTGTTAGGACTGGGGATGGAGGTAATGGGAAGAATCCCAGGATACTTGAGACATCTTACATCAGGCCAGCCCCACAAAGTATCACCTTGTCTAGAAAGGTCACCGTACCAAAACTGAGAGAGAAACCCCAACAGATGACAAGCATTCAGCCTATAGGCTGACCTAGTCCTAGAACCTGGTCCCCTGCACCTTCAACCACAGGCAGTCCTATCCTTACCTGCCTGAAGTTCACATCAGCACCTTCCTGGTCTGTAGACTCTCAAAGCATCTCTCTCTACCCCCAAATTAACTCAGCCTCCAGGAGCGGGGCCCCATACACACCCAATCTCCACCCTCCAGACAAGCCATTAGCAAGCACAAAAGGCTCTTCTTTCCCAACCTCTTCTGGACTTTTAAGCAGATCAGCCCCCTTCCCTGAGGCTGGACAAAAGGGTGCATGGTACCCTTACACCGTCCTCCCCAGCTGACCTTTCCTGCCCATGGTGGCCCCCTTTTGTCCTTCTGCATAACCCCACTGCCCATTTCACCAAATGTGACTACTCAGAGCATCCACATTCTCTCCATCTAGACCAGATCATTTTTTTCTTTCTTTTTTTTTTTTAAATGTATTTGTTATAATTGTGTGCGGTTATGCAGGGGTCAGAGGACAACTTTGTGGAGTCAATTCTCTGCTTCCACGTTTACCACTGGGTTCTGGGAATGGAACTCGGACTGCCAGGCAGCAAGCACATTTACCTGCTAAGCCTCTTCACTGGCTGCGGATCAATCTTTGTCATGGCTTCCTCTGTTTAACCATCTATCTAGAACTGTTCAGTGGACAGGGTGATGGCTAGGAGGCATGGGTCCTACCTCCAAGAGGCTTACAGAGAAAGGCATGGAGCTCAAGGGCACCCTGTTATCCAGGTCAGCAAATCCTTGAAGGCCCTTTCTTCATTCTTGTGGTAAAGTCTGAATTTGCCTCTCCTCTATCGAAACTCTCCCCATCTCCTCAGTGGGCACCCTGCCTTCCGTCACTTCCTTCCAAGTCATCCTGAACACAAGCCAATGGTGCCCTTAGCTCACAAAAATGCAAACCTGGTGCTGGAGAGATGGCTTAGCAGTCAAAAGTGCTTTAAAGCTCTTACTGGGAACCCAGGTTCAGTTCCCAATACCCACATGGGGGCTCACAACAATATGTAATGGATCCAAACCCCTCTTCTGCCACCACAAGCGCCAGGCACACATGTGATACATACACACGTGTGCGGGGACACACACACACACACACACACAAACATACATTAGACAAACATACACATAAAAGAAGCATAATCCTTTTTAAAATGCTTTTTTGTTTGTTTTTCAAGATAGGGATTCTCTGTGTAGCAGAGGCTGTCCTGGAACTCACTCTGTAGACCAGGCTGGCCTCCGACTCAAAGATTCGCCTGCCTCTGCCTAAACACTAGGATTAAAGTGTGCGCCAACACTGCCCAGTTTTAAATGCAAATCTAATCATGTCCATGGGGTGCGCTCTGTCTGCTGCTCTGTTTTGCAGGAGGCACCACTAGCCAGTGTTCCATGAATGAAGTGACAGCTGGGAGAATGTAAGGACAGTGTTGGTTTAGGAACCTTCTGTACTTCTGAAGACCCCTTAGGAAGACATCCAAGCCCACCGTGTAGACTCCTAGCTAGAGCTCCAGCTCCACCGCCCTGAGTCCACTGTTTCTCTTCTCATACTCCTCAGTAGTTTTTTGTACAGAAACACAGAGAATCGAGAAGCAGGCAGATGCTGGTGTCACCTAGAAGCCTACTTCACACCTACAGCAGCTGATGAACTTCATCATTCCACACCTACCTCTGTCCTCCATGCTAGCCAGACAGCTCCCCTCCCTCACGTCCCCCTCTACCCTTCACAGTGACCTGTCTTCCCCACCTCCCTAAATAATGCTCAAATCGTTCTGCCCCTCATACTACCCCATCGCCTCTCAGCCACATGCACCTGGGACATCTCATCCACAACTTTATATGGATGCCACAGCAAAATCCAAGGCATTCAGCCCGGCCCACAGCCTCCCCACGGCCCTGGCCACACTGAGGCACACTCACCGGGTCTCTCTCTTATCCCGGTCACTCTCGTTGGGCAGTCAGCACGGAGGGCAGGGCACCAGGGCCTCCGCTCCTTCCTGGACAGGGAGGAAAAAATAAGAAAACATTAAGGATTTCATCAAAGCATATTACAAACTGACACAGACACTTCTGAAGCTCACTGTTTATACAAGGCAAGGAAAAGCAGGTTACAGATCTGCTGGTGCCAGCTGACCCTCATTTAGTAAAAACAGCCATCTGGTTACTTCACTGCATCTGTTTGATGTTCCCTAAGCACCTACTATGTGCCTGCCCATCGGTCCACTTCCCTACACCCATGAGCAACACAGGCCAAGTCTCAAACCATGACCGAGACTGACTTCCGCTGTGATCCTGGAGGAGAGCAGTCACCCGCCTACCTCTGGAACCCCGCCAGCCAGTTTCTCTTCTCACTAGCCAGTCACAAGAGGACCTCTTCCAGTCCTTCAGTGGGCTCTACTTTCTCCTGTCTCGAAGCTCTGCCCATGCCGACCTGTTACCACTCAGCGTTCAGATCCAACAGCCTTCTTGGGGAAGCTCTCTACGACATCATCAAGTACATGCCTGGACTTTGCCTCAAAGCAGTGACCACAAATGTATTAACTTACTTTCATGACTCTGAGTCACTAAAATAAGTTCAATAAACACATGGGGCACACTTGCCTGGCTCAACCCACAATCCCTAGTGCCCAGCGGGAACCCTGCACATAGTAGGTGCTCGGTAAACACATGGTGAGAATGTGAGTTCACAGGCAACAGCCCAACCTGGAGGACGCGCCCCAGCACACACGCCAGCCTTCAAAGAAGCTTCAGGAGCAATATTTATTTTTGACTTTCTGCTTCTCTATAATTTCTAAAATGAAGGTGTGCCCCTGGATGCCTCCTCCGCTGGCACACACGGAGCGTCAGAGCCCCGCCCCTTCCTTCTAAGACTATTACTTAGCTCTCACTAGTGTTGTGCACGGTCCTGGTGGGGCAGAGTTTAGTCACCCCCATGCCACCTCATCACTAGCTCAGCCACTCTGCCGGTGCCCACAGGACGCGCGCTGCAGACCAGTCCGGGCTCCTTCTTGGGCCTCACCCCACACTCCAGTCCCGCCACCTGGCTCTTCTCTGAACAGGAACCTGTGGCGTGGGGGTGCGGGGGTGGGAACACCCTCACTGACCCAGACCAACAACCTCCACAAACCTGTCCTTGCTTTCGTCTTTCTTTTTAGATCTCTTTGATGACTATGAGTGTTTTGCCTGTATTATAATATGTATGTGTACCATCCGTGTACAGGTATGATGCTCAAGTTCAGAAATAAGCATTAGATCTCCTGGAACTGGAGGTATAGATGGTTGTGAGCCACCATGTGGGTGCTAGCAACTAAACCCCAGGCATCTGCAGGAGCAGCCAGTGCTCTTAACTGCTGAACTATCTCTCTAGCCTTTGTCCCCACTTTATACTGATCACCTTTGGAAAGTTGGGGTGTCTTCTTAGGTAAAAAGCCACTGCCTCACCAAGATGTCGCCAACCCATCCTCTACAGACCCACCCAACTCTTGCCAGACCATAACCAAAAGCCTTAGGATGCCAGTACAGACTTCCTACCCCAGTAGGACGCATTTCTCCACAACATTCCCAGTGGCCACTGCTCCTGCAGCAGGCTGCCAAGCAGGTCAGGCCAGAGAAACCAGCTTCCGAGTTGCAGACTCAAAGGCCCGTTTGTCTGGAGATGCCTGCCCAGCCTCACAATGCTTGCCATGGGGCTGTTAGCACCACCGTTGCTCAGGAACCCAGGCAGAGGAGTAGTGTTCAAGGCACCACAGTGTCACGCCCTGTGCCAGCAACAGCAGCACTGGGCCTCCTGTCTGATGACAGCGACAGGCCCTACCTAAAGCAGGAGCCACATCAGAAGGAAAACATACATCCAAGACGGCCATGAGGCAGGTCTCTGAAACACGCGGGGCCTCAAGGCTACCAAGACTCCAGGGAACAAAAAAAACAGCCCACGGCAGTATTCTAGAACAGGGCTCTAGACCACACCAGTGCAAGATCAAAGAGCCCCAACAAAGTCTATCCAGTCACCTTTAGTCGACCACCAGCAGCCCACGGAACCACTCCAAACCCACAAGGGGAACAACGCCTAGAACAGTCAGGATGCGCTACCCAGAGAACAAACCAGCACAGGCATCTGGAAGGCAGACTGGGCCTAACAGGGCAGGACTTGAGTGAGGAATCACGCTGGGTTCAACCCAGAAAGGTCTCAGAGCAGGCTCAGGTAACAGCCATGAGCAAGATCACGTAGAAGGAAGGCCCTTGCATCAACCTGGCTGGCCTTGGCTGGGCTCTGCGTCACCTGCCAGGCTGAAGCCCGGCCCACCAGTGGGACCAGGAACAAACAGAAACCCAGAGAGCACAGGTGAACTGAAGCAACCTCCAGGCAGCCCTGGGGCTGCGCCACAAACAGTCCCCAAAAGCAGAAGATAATACATAGCCAAGGAAATAAACCTGAGTTCTCAGACCCAGAGACCCAGAGACCCAGAGCACAGAGATTTGGTGCATCTGGACCTTGGAGGCAAAAGAGAACAAAGAATCTTGGGAGGAAGAGAGCATTAAAGCACCGGAAGCTGCCTTTCCTCAGAATCCTTTCAATCCCCCTCAAGCACTCCCTTCTCCAAGGTCCACCTCCAGCCTTCTCACACCTGCCAGTGCCCTGAAGGTCAAATACACTAGCATGAAACACGGTCCTATCAGTGCACATGAGGCTGGGGGACAAGGAAGCTGCTCCCCAACCCCTGCCTGGCTGAGTGCCCCTCCTGTAAAGCCCCAGTCCGGAGCGACTGTGCAGGTGCCTCTGCCTGGACAATGTGTTTCCAAAGACAACTCTGTGACTTGGTGATTCTGACGGAAGAGTTTATTTTCAGCACAAACATCAAAACAACTGCTACCACTGAGCACCGATACAGGACATGAGGCCCTGTCCCAAACACTGTGTTTGTACCTTTAATCTGCCTACCAACCCTACGGGGCATGCAGTTTTCTCATACCCATTTGAGAAATGAGGTTTGGAGATGGTTAGCAAGTTGTTCAAGGTCAAGCCGAGCTACCACGGTTCGCAATGTGGGCTCCGGGCCACTGTCCTAGCCCTCAGGTAACTCCAGGTGTCCGTCTTTGGCTGAGACACTACCTTCATACTAAAACCTCTTGTAGAATACTGTAGCTTTACCAAACCCCAAGTGCTTCAGAGACAACACACAGGGCCTGAGCTCAACACCTACTAGCCTTGGCCTTTCCTCCCCTGGTCTCTAACTCAGAGAATTCACCACAGCCTGGGTCCCTCCCTCACTCCACATCCCACCCTGTCCTGTCAAATGTGCTCGGAGGCCTGGTGTTACTCCCACCAAGCTAGCTTTCTCTCACCCGACTTTCTGCACATAGCATCCTTCTCACTTGGGATCCTGTCTCCACCCAGAACTTTCCATAGCCCAGAACCATGTTCCAGGAAAGCAATCTGGCTGAGCACGACCCACGGTCTCCACCCAAACCTCTCTGGGTTTTCAGAAGTCACAAGTACCTCACAGAACATCCAAGGCTCTGTGAGCTGCTGTGTCTCTGAGCACGCCACAAAAGATAACATCTCTCATTCTTTACTCAGACTGTCTAAATTTTTTAATTAGCTAATTAATTAGCTTTGCAGTGCTGGGAACTGAATCCAGGGCCTCAAGCATGCTAGGCAAGGGCTCATCCACTATGTTATTTCCAGTGCTGCTCATATTAACGTTACCCCTTCGTCCAAAGCATCCTCTCTCTTTTTCAACTGGCAAACTCCTACTGATCCATCAAAGCCCACTTCAGAGAGCCCTTCCTTAGTCTCTGAGGCTCATCGCACAATGCAACTCTGCCCTGTCACACAGGAACTCCTCCTATGTTCTTGCTTCGGCTTGGAGTGACGGTTGCTTTATATGGGTAACACTCCCAACTCATCAGCTGCTAAGAGCGGCTTCCTTTTCCACACAGCTGCTAGTCCCACAGGAAGCAAGACTGCCAGGCCAAAAGTGCCTAGGCCTGTGCCTGGCACACAGACAGCAATCAATAACAGGTTACTGAATCACTTTTGCTTTCCCACGAAGTGCCTGCTGACTCGCAGAGCCAGAGTTCTCTTGGCTCCTCACAGCAGCCTTGGGGTCCACCTACACTTGATTATCATTCTACAGGGGGCTGAATCTAAGACCTGCAAAGAGATCTCCTTGCCCTGTCACGCTGGAGCACAGAGGTTATTCAGGCTGGGGGCTACCTCCTCCCACCCAAACTGACTCCCAGTACAGGTGACTGGGAAGAAATATAGAGAAAGCACAAAGCACCAGGGACATCTTGCTACACATCAATACAACTCACAAGGCAAGGTTTCCAGCAAACCTGAGCTTGCTGCAGTCCACCCCAACCCCAGCAAACTGCTTCTCCAGCACCCAGAACTAAAGTCCTCTTCCCATGGCCCTGAACACAGGAGCCTGGACACAGGGAAAGAAGTGGGTGCAGCTGCAGAAAGCAAGGGAAGAAGAATCTTATTAAACTGCCCCCATTAAAGGGGGGGAAGAGGAGCACTGTGACTCAAATGAAACAAAAGCCTTGAAGAAACTGGACTAGGATGTGCAAGAAAGTATGCGTACAGCAAGGCCGGAGACCAAGTGTGCAGGGCGCACAGGTGTGCTGCGTGTGCAAGCACAGCAGGTTTCTGCAGGAGGGCTCCTCCTTGCAGGGAAGGTGAAGTGTGCAGGCAGAATGGAGGGTGAGCTGAGAACCAGAAGGAAGGTGGGGCCTAAGGGGTGTGTGGCCTGAGCCCTGGCTGAGAATGAAGGTTTGTTCTTAAAGAGTCGTTGGAGCTCTAGGCAGATTCACATAATCTGTAAAAACAGGGATTTTTCACGCTCCCTGAAGCAAGAGTTAATACGGAGCCAAACAGAATCCCCCAGATTTCCTGTCAGACCTCACCACTGGATCCTATCAGGTTCCTGGTACCTCCCGGAGGATCCCAGACTGGGCCCTTCGTCCAGGAACTACCACTGAGCTTCCTTTTCCAGACTTCCCACCATAAAACATTTCCCTGTATTCCCAGGCCAGGGCCAGCACCGGGTCACTCAGGATGCCACACTGGTCCTTTCAGAAGCAGAAGTGGAGACTTCCTCAATAACAACAACCCCTGGTCATTCTGAATCCCCAGGCCCGGCCGGGCTGCTCTCAGGGTGGTCCTCCCTCCCATCCCACAGCTCCGGGCAGGTAGGGCTCCCACCCCACCTGCTCCAACTCAGGGGCCCTGCAGAGGGAGGGGGTGAGATAGGGAGAAGGGCTAGCCCCTCCCCCTCCCGGGGTAGAAGAACCAGAGGGGCCGCATTCCAGAGAAGTGGGGGAGGGGGCCTGACAGAGGGGGATTCAGAGACACCAAGCAGAGAGATACCTAAGGAGGGAGCTACAGAGACATGGAGGCACAGAGGCCCGGCGAGAGGGAACAGGGAGACCCAGGGAGGAGGAACAGGGAGACCTGGGGAGAAGGAACAGGGAGACGCGGAGAGAGGGAACACGGAAACCCGGGGAGAGGGAACACGGAGACCTGGGGAAAGAGGGCAGGAAGACCAGGGAGAAAGAACGCGATACTCGGGGAGAGAACCCGGAGACTGGGAAGAAATAGACACCCACGGCTGGACAAGCTGGGACCGCAGGGAGTAAGATCGGGAGGCAGTGAGCGACACAGGGAGCCGGAGACACCTAGGGAAACCGAGAAAGGCGCCGACACGAAGACGCGGGCGCAGAGATTGGGGACCGGGCACACCCGAACGGGACAGGACGGGGCGGGACGCCGGGAGGCGACTGAGTGAACTTTCGGAGCGGGTCCGAGCGCACCCGTCCTCCCGGGACCAGCCGCTCTGGGGCCTCCAGGGCGCCGCTCCGGGTGGGTGGGGGTTGGGACCGCCCGGCCGGCCCCTCCCCGGCCCGCGCTCCGCACGGAGACCAGGGAAGGGGGGCTCGCAACTCACGCCCCGCTCGTCCCGGGGCCGCACGTGCGCCCCGTTGCCCGCGAGACCCGGCGTCGGCTGCGGCTCTTCCGCCGGCGGGGAGGGGGCGCCGTGGGACGGGGAGGCGGCCTGGACCCGCCCGGGGCCGGCGGGGGAGGCTGAAGGCTGCCCCCCCCGGAGCGCGACCGCGGCGGGTGGGGAACCGAGCGCCCACCGGCGCGGGGAAACTTTGCACGGGGGCCGCGGGCTGCGGCTCAGGTGCGGCGGGGGCTCGGTCGAGAACGCGGGCGCTGCAGGTGGGGGCGCGGCCCGGCCTCCGGGCGCCCCCGGGCCCGCCCCCGGCTCAGCTCCGCGGACGCGGGGGCAGGGTGGGGATGGTGCGGGAGGGCCGCGCACCGAGGGGCCCGAAGGGGGCTCGGGGTCACTCACCGCCTCTCCGGGGGCCGTCGGTCTGCATGTCCCCCCCTCGAGCCGCTGAGGCCGCCGTTCCCAGTCCGCCGCTGCCGCCGTCGTCCGCTCCCGCCACCGCCACCGCCACCTCCACCGCCGCCCGAGCAGGAGCCGGAGCTGGAAGCCGGAGCCGCCGCCTCTGCCGCCGCCGCCACCGCTCCCGCGCCAGCTCCAGCCGCGCGCGCCCGCCCGCCCGCGCCCGCGTCCCTGCCCCTGCCGTGCGCGTCCCCGGCGCCGCCCCTCCCCTCGTGCACTCTCGCTTGGAGAGGAGTGGAGCTGTAGGCCCAAGGAGGCTGCAGCCCAACCCCAAGTCTAAACCGCCAGGAACGCCAAAATTGAGCTTAAACCTCAGCGATGAGCGTGAACAGACCCAAACTCTGACACAAAAGTCCGGACCCTCCCAAATCCTCACAGGAACCTAATACTTCTCTAGGGTTTCCTGCCGCTAACACAGCCCCGAGCCGCCTTTGAACCTAATGTTGAGTTCAGACCCCAATATTTATTTGCCTCACAGCAGTCAGAAAAAGTAATAATTTTTAACGGAACCCCTTTAGTAATTGTAATATGTAATTGACTCCAATTACAGATTTTAACGCTAAATGGCTTCATTACTTCTACCTGGCCTAAGTTTGATATGGATACCAGCCCCAACCCTTGGTCTCAATGGAATCCAGTGTAGATACTGAGACACCTTATCCCCAAGAAAACCCTAAGCTAAGGTACCTCACACTACCACAATGCTTTCCTGTCTATCCTAGACAAGAACATTTCCCCACTGGGATTCTTGGTTTTTAAAAAAGATTTGTGTTTATTTATATGTATGTGTGTTTGTGTGTGTGTGTGTGCTTGTATATGCATGTGTGCTGTGTGGGTGCAGGTGCTGGAGTTACAGGAAGGTGTGAGGAACCCAACATGGGTGCTGGGGACTGGACCCAAGTCCTCTGCTCTTGACTGATGAGCGCTCCAACCCTGAAACTCAAACTCAATTTCAATAACAAAATTGGAATTGTGTCACCAGTTGGGGGGGGGACACACCCTAATACAGACACTGACCTTAATACCCCTCCCTCCTTTGTGATCATTTAGTACAATAACCCGATCCAACTCTAATGGTTGTGCAACCAAAGATAGGACTGGCTCTGCAGAAACTCCACAGGAGCCTTTATCTCTACGCTGTTCTTCCCTGCGCTCTGACTGAGGTCAACCCCACCCAGAGGCTGACCAATACGCCAACATCTACACTAACTCTAGCAGATATCAAGTGATCCCCAGTCTCGAGACACAGGCTCAGTATAAGCCTTAGCATTGGACTTCAGACTCCCTGTCTACATCCATACCAACCTGAAACCATCCAGTCGCGTCTGAATTTCATAGTCCTCATACCAACTTCAAATGCACGTGCCACCCTGTCTAGTGTATGCAGTGCTGGGGAACGCCATGGACTAAACAACCTACTTGAAGATTTTAGATTCCACATTGTGCTTACAGAAACTTGCTGATCTCCAGATGAGAACCAGCCTTGGCACCGAGGCCTTCAGGCTCCTCACACACGCAGCTACCATTTAGAAAGTCACCAAAGCCACACCAGCCCTTTTCTGTTCCCAGCCCCATGAGGCTTTCCCGTTAAGGTGAGAGGTGAGGCCCTCCTGGCCTCTACTACCCTGGGTCAGGTGAGATCCTCTGTGAGGGCTCTGATCTCTGTGTAGCATCTCCCTGATTCTCCTGTGAATTTAAAATCAGATAAGAAATAAAAAATAAAGGATGGGGAACTATTGAGGCTCCTGGATTCTCAGTGGTTACCTGCTGGGTTTAGGGATCCGGGTTGAGGGATCAAGTTCAGGGTGACAGCCAGCTTTTGTCTTAGAGCTGTATTCACAAGCAGTGCGCGTGCGCCCCCTGGTGTTTGCTAATGGCGATAGGACTGGCTTCCGAGAATCTGGGCAATTCGGCCCAGATGACAAATAGATCAAAAATGAATACTCCTAAGGCAGTGGTTTTTCACCCACGGGTAATTTTGTTGTGCTGTGGGAGAGCTGCTGCAATTTTTATGCATCTTTAAATATATTTTGTCTGCTTTTCAGAACTCTGACTGTTTAGTTCCCCAATTTAAAAACATATAATTTTCAACCTCCTTTTCGCTGACTTCTGGAAACAGCTCTTTTCCCTTGGCTTTACTGGCCTACACTGCCCTCCCCGACCACTGGTTCTCCAATCACTTTGCCGCGGCTCTGCGTGGTTTCCAGGGCTCAGTACTAGGTGTCCCCTTCTCCTGCTTCTTTCCACCCCTTGACCCTCTTGTGAGCTTCCAGATCCTTATGCCAAGTGCCTTCTCTTTAACACTTCTTAGTTGCCCTTCAGATAGATAGAATTCCCATCTCAGGCAAGGAACTCAACCACTGGTCCAGAAATATAAACAATACAGATCTCCTTCCCAACTGGTCTCTTTCATAAAGTTTATGAGAGAGACAGAGAGACAGAGGAGATGAGGGGAGACTGATTCATTCTGACCTCCACATTCACCCAACCAAAGCCAAACTCGATTGTAAACACTCTTGTACAGTTATACGACCCCGCCCCCAGACCTACTGAACCCAGAGGGTTGTCACGTTTTTATGTTTCCCTCATCTAAGACTGTAAGGACAGGAGGTGTATCTGCTTCATCCACTGTCTTATCCCAGGGGTCAACAGGATGCCAGCACTCAGCAGGTGCCTGCTATACATTTATTAAAACAGTGAAGATCTCCCCCCCCCCCCCCCGTTCACAAGGAGCCACCAGATGTGAATGCTCAGGTGAAGCAAGTTGCCCTCACCGGGGCTTAGACAGTCACACCTCAGTCTTCGGTGAGCCTGGTATCTATGGTAAGAGGAGCTCATCTGTCTTTTTGGTTCACCACCATGAATGTCAGTGTGAGGTCTACTTGGTAGCCCTGTACCTCTGCCCAGTTTAGTGACTGTGACACAGGTAGGAGGGCAGGAGCCCCATGCCACCCCTACCTCGTGGCTGAAGGTAGCAGACCCACTCACAGCTAAACCAACTAGGCTTGTACTTTGAATCACTCTGAGATACATTCTGGGGTCACCATGGGCACTTCAGGCTCTCAAACTATTGGTCTCTGTCCCATTTCTCACCCACCTTTTGATCTCTACTCATATAGTGTATATGAAGGCTGGACAGAAGAACCCTGGGACCCCCATGTTCTGATCTCAGAATGTACAGCACCTGGCTACACACAAACTCAAGGGAATGAAACCAGAGGTTCAGGGCTTGAGGCCACATGATGAGAGAAAACTCTCAGGGGCTGGGACTAGATAGCACATAAAGAAACAAAGCCAAGTCTCAGACCAGATTGCCAAACTCTGAGCACAGAATCCATGTGGACCTGACCCTGCTGTCCTGCTCCTGGGCCTGGCGGGGAGGCATGTCCTTGTGCTCATATGTGAAGGCCAAGTGATGTCTCGTGGTAGCTCTGTGTCTGCTGTGTTCCGGCCCCAGGGTGCAGGGTGAGGGGAAGCGCCAGATGTCACTTCCCACTCACTATTCACCCTTTATCCAGACCCCGGGCCCACTGGATGCCCCTCAGATTCATGACGTCAGTACATCTCTTAGTTGGCTGAAATCAAATTACATCTCAGCCCGAGTCCCCACCCCACTAGATCAGCAGGAGTTCTGTTACCCCTCACAGCTGCCTTTTACCCTCTCCTAGAAAGAATTCTGGGGCTCTGCGCAGCCCCAAAGTCGGTCCATCTGTGCTCCTGTGCCTTGCAGGGAGAGATTTAAACAAATACACAAACACCGGCCATCACTGTAATGGGGTATCCACTATGCACTGCCCCATCTCCAAGATCCCCCATCCCATCCCCCCTTCATTCTTTCAAGGCAGCTCCACCCACAGCCACTTTCCAGGGTGGTAGGAGTAGACAATTCTGTTTACCTATCCTCCTGCATGCCTCTGATGTCAGGAAGAGCTCAGAAGGTGCAGCTACCAGACCACCAGTTTGCCTTCCCTGGTACAGATGGGAGAGAAAGGCTGAGTCCCTAGAACACAAAAGCCTGGCTAATGTCTTTGCTTCCTTGCCTGTGAGTCACTGTGGTGGGGCATGATACAGGAGCTAATTTCTCAATGGAACAAGCTGCTGATGACCTCACCCTAGCAGGACTCCCTAATGTCCTTATCACCAAGTGAAGCCACCCACACCTGCTCCTTCCTGTCCAACCCCATGGTTTCTAAGGGACTGGAGGTTGCTGTCCAACAGATGCTCTGGGTCCTTCAAGTCTTTGTTCCCATTCCCCCATTAGTTGCTTCCTCTTTGCTACATCCTGTTCTCTGTCATGCTCAAGGCTCTCCTGCCCTAAACAAAATTTCCCTCCCTCATACCCACACCCCCCACAGGGGGAGAGACTTAAGCACTTCTTCGTTCTCCTCCCCAGCAACCGCCTTCACTCTTCCATCTCTTGCTCACTTCTGGGTCTACTGCAAGTCAAGTTTGGATGATCACTAACTTCCTCTTCTGAATCACCTTCTGGTTGTGTAGTGTGTGTGTGTGTGTGTGTGTGTGTGTGTGTGTGTGTGCTTTGTATGTGTGGATGGGAGTGCCAGGTGAGCGTATGGAAACCAGAGGGCAACCTCGAATGTCTGTCCTTGCCTTGTTTGTGACAGCGTCTCTGTTGTTCACCACTATGCCACATTAGCTGTGTTGCAAGCTTTTGGGGATTCTCCTGCCTCTGTCTCTCATCTCACCAGTGTGGCATCTGGCGTTACATGGGTTCCCCAGTCCCTGTAATGTCACCCAGTGACTGTACCTCCATGCTGTGTCTAGCCTGGTGGACTTCCAAGCAGCGGACTGCTTCCCGCTCCACACTCGCTGAGTTACTTTTATGCCCGCTCCACAGTTCTCTGACCTTGCTGTCACAATGTCCATCCCTTAGAAGAAGTGCGAATCTCTTTCTCTCTCTCTCCCTTTCTCCCTCTTCCCCCCTCCTCTCCCTCTCCCCATCTCTGTCTCCCTCTCCATCTTTCCAGCTTTTACTTGTTTTCATGTTGCCCACAAACTCTCTCTATAGCTGAGGATAACCTGCAAATTCTGCTCCTGCATCTAGAGTGCTAGGATTACAGACCATGACCACAGTGGTCAATGTGTGTGGTTTGGGGACTCATTCATCCTGTCAGAGCATCCCACCACCCGAGCTGCAAACCCCTCTTCTTAATAGCACACACAGGGCCTTGGCCTTGTCCCTACCCCACTGTCAGTCACATCAGGCTCCTCTGCTAGTGATCGCCCTCACGCTCCAGATGCATCACCTCTCCTTCCTTCCTTCCTTTCTTTCTTTCTTTCTTCCTTCCTTTCTTTCTTCTCCAATTTATGTCCCAAAGCCTAACACTTTGTGACTTACTTGTCAATCCTCCAAATTCCTTTGCCTCTCACCTTTTCACATGTCTGGATGGGAAGAGCCTAGCTCTGAATGAGCCCTCCTGCCTTCTCCTGTCTACTCCTGCCTTCTCCTGCCTTCTCCTGTCTTCTCCTGTCTACTCCTGTCTTCTCCTGCTTCTCCTACCTACTCCTGTCTACTCCTGCCTTCTCCTGTCTACTCCTGCCTTCTCCTGTCTTCTCCTGTCTTCTCCTGTCTTCTCCTGTCTACTCCTGTCTTTTCCTGCTTCTCCTGCCTACTCCCGTCTACTCCTGCCTTCTCCTGTCTTCTCCTGTCTACTCCTGTCTTCTCCTGCTTCTCCTACCTACTCCTGTCTACTCCTGCCTTCTCCTGTTTTCTCCTGTCTACTCCTGCCTTCTCCTGTCTTCTCCTGTCTACTCCTGTCTTCTCCTGCTTCTCCTACCTACTCCTGTCTACTCCTGTCTTCTCCTGTCTACTCCTGTCTTCTCCTGCCTTCTCCTGTCTTCTCCTGTCTTCTCCTGCCTTCTCCTGCCTTCTCCTGCCTTCTGTCTTTTCCTGCCTTCTCCTGCCTTTTCCTGCCTTCTCCTGCCTTCTCCTGTCGGTGCTAAAGCAGCCAAGCGACACTAGCACTGGTTCTGTTTTGCTTTTGAAGGAATGAACTTGTGGAATAAGTGTATGCAGCGGAGAGGGGGAGAGAGAGAGCACCTGTCTTCTCAGGAGGCTGGAACACCAGAGATGTACACGGGGGTCACACCCCATGGCCAGGAGTACATACAGAGGGTCAGCTTCCCCACGGGACAACAAGCGTTACCTGGCAGGCTCCTATTCTTTGGGGAGCCTGGTCTTTTGTGGAAAGTGGGGTAGAACCTAGGCGAGTACCGGGCATCACAGGCAGAGGGATCCAGAAGCCAGGAGGGACCTCTTGAAGCTGCACAGGAACTTTATGCCGATGCTCAAGTTCTCAGGGCCTGTCATCCTACCCTTCCACCCCCAAGACTCACTGAGCACAGGGCAGCTGGCTGAAGGGGAGTCTGACATTTAAAGAGCTGCTGTAACACCCACAACACAGATCACTTCCCCTCACTAATGCCTTACTTTCCTCTTTGTGAAAGGGGATAAAGCAGCAGAATTGGAAGCAGGACACAAAATCGTGTTTGTAAAGCACTTAATCAGAGCACACCCTAGGTTCTAGAGCTTAGAAGCTATTTGATGGTTTTAGAATTAGCATAATCAAGCTTCTAATAGCATCAGCTTGGAGAAGCGTTTTACAAGCTCATTTTGCCAGGTCTCCTATACTGGATAACCCTGACTACTCTCCAAGGAAAGCCCAGCTTTCTCATAGCCACCCCCCAACTTCACCCCCCACCTCACTCCCACACCCTGGTGGCTTCCTTAGGCACATACCCTACCTTCATCTAAGTCTACTTTTCCTTCTCTCAGGTTCTAAATTCTCAGGCCCCTTCAGACAAGCTTTCCTCCAGTTCCTGCCTAACCAAGGAAGCAGCAATGGTCCCCGGGGAGGCTGCCATTCCACAGTCAGGGAGCAGAGGCTGGGCAGTGCCTTCCCGCTCAAAGCCACTCCCCGATCATTAGTCCTGCAGCCTCAAGGAGAAGCCCTGCTCGCTTCAGGCTCCTGCCATCTGGCTCATGCAATCCCTTCATTCAACCAAGATTTATTGAGTTTCAGACTCCCTCTCCCTCTCCCTCTCCCTCTCCCTCTCCCTCTCCCTCTTCCTCTCTCTCTGTCTCTCTCTCTCTCTCTCTCTCTCTCCCTCCCCCCCTTTTTTTCCAAAAGGGCTTCAGGGACACTGGCACAGTGGCAGCCCCTGTAGTTCCAGTCCTCAGAAGTAGAGCAAGATAGTCATGAGTTTGAAGCCAGCTTGTCTCCATAGTGAGACCCCCGTCTCAAAAAACAAGCAAACAAACAAACAAGCTGGGTCAAAAAATGCAGGCTCTGGTGAGGGTCTTGGGGGAGGATAAAGGTGATGTGGAGAAGGGCAGGAGGGAGCTACTAGGGCTCAGGGAAGGGGGATCAGACATCCAGGTGCTGACCAACTTCAAGAGAGGTGATCCCTTGCCAAAAAAGGTTTGGCTCGAGGTTGGAGTATACGCATTATAAATTGCACTTTAAATTTTCATATCAGGATGGCTGAGACCATGAAAGCATGGCATGTTAATCTGGTTAATCTGGTGAGTACACGAGAACTGACCCCCACAGGTGTGAAGTGGCCCATGTATGCAACACACAGGTGTGAAGTGGCCCATGTATGTAATACCCACAGGGCAGTTCAGAACTGTCTGAAACTCCAGTTTAGACCTGACCCCTCACATAACCATTTGCAAGCAAAATACCAATGTTCATAAAATTTTAAAAAAATGAACAAATTATATTAAGAAAACTAAGCTCTGCAGGCATCACCCTTGATGTTGGCCAGCATCTGGAACTTGATGATGTTTTATCTCTGAAATACTGTTCTCATCCCTGAGCCCTGGCAGCCCTCTCTCTCTTCACCACCTCCCCTTTATCCTCTCCGAGACCATTTATCACCAAGTGTGAGCTACCACAGGCGACTCGCTTTAGAAAAGAGACGCGCACATTTTCTTGTATTAATATTAATTCATTGATTCATTTTGGGAGGGATCTCATGCAACTCATGCTTGCCTTGAACTTCTGAACTCTTAGCCTTCCCTGCCTCCACTTTAGGGTGCAGGGATTACTGGCACACATTACCACACCGGGGTTTATTGGTATTGGGGCTTGCGTCTGGGCATTCCCGAATGCAAAGGAAGCCCTTGTACCAACTGAGCCACACTCCAGACCCTGATAATGTAAGTTGAAAGACAACTCACAATGTAGACAGAAGATGACATCAGGGTAATAACCAGAACTTTCCAGAGACCGAAAAGAAAAGATTTTCAAATCAAATGAGGCTGGCTGTGGAGTCCCAGAAATCCCAGCACCCAGGGGTCTAAGACTGGAGGATTGCCACAGGTTGGAGGCCAGACTCTGTTTTCCAACCACAAGAGGGGTTGGGGCAGAAGCTAGCTATAGACTCCTAACTTCTTTTTTATCAAAGACTTTTAAATAAATTTTAAATAAATTTTACATTTTAAATGCTTTACTTTATCTGAATGGAGAGATGTGTGTGTGCCTAGGTGTACTTGTGGAAGCCAGAGGACAACTTACTGGGGATGGGACTTTTCCTGGAGTTCCCCCTCCTTCCACCTTACAGACTCTCAACCTCCTGCCCTGTGGGTTCAAGGGATTGAACCAAGGTCCTCAGGGCCCCTTTACTGCGGAACTATCTCAGCCTTCCCACCCACCCTCCCACCTCTAGTCCTTCAACCTTCCCCACCCCCACAACAGAGAATTTTTCATTTTCAGAAATCTCTTTTCCAGCTCATGTAGCGCAGACCTGTACTTAAGAACCTGAGGCAGGAGGATTGCCACAATCATGAAGCCATCATGGTATATGTGTGTGTGTGTGTGTGTGTGTGTGTGTGTAGTAAAATCTAAGTCATCGTGTGTAAGACCCTGTTTCAGACAACAGCAGAACAAAACATCCCTTCCTCCCCAAAGCCCTTTCATTTTCCCCAGTCACTTTTCCAGGTAATATCTGCAGGGTAGATCTAAAAACTGAATAATGCAGAGATTGGAACCGCTTTCTACAGATCTTTCTAGTAGGGAAGAGCGCTCTGCTCCCTGGGCTTCGAGTGGGTGTAGGCTCACCATATAGGGCTTTCTTTTCAATGCCTGTTATTCGTGCTGGCTTCTTTATTCAGCCTGCTAAATAAAATACTTTCATACTTGTAACTCAAAGACAGACATTACTTCTCCAGTCTTGTATGTTCTAAAGCTATAGTGAGACGGGAAATAATTCCTTAACTGCCTCCTAATTAGCAGTGTGTCTTCCCTATTCCCTGAGAATCAGTAAATCCGATTACTGTGGCAAGGGTAGATGTCTGTTCCTTTCTTGATCCCCTTTGGGGTTTGTTTGAATAAGAATATGGTTGTAGTCCCTTTAATGGCTTTGCAATGATGTTCGCAAGAGAGGCCTTGATGGTTTGATTTTAGGAAGCCTCAATTACATTTTTGCCAAAGGCTAATATCAATTTGGGAATGATATATTTTCCCGGTTAAATAAAATTAAAGATAAGTGTATGAAGACACAAAAAGAAAAAAAAAAAAGAATACAAGGACAGTAATCAGGAGAGAGGGTCTAAGGACAAGCTTATGAGCGAACGGAGCAGAATCCAGAGTCCAGGAAGAAGCCCTTATATTTATGGCCAATTGATTTTTTACAGAGGTACCAAGGCAATTCAATGTGGAAAGGACTGGATTTTTAACAAATGGCTCTCAGAAAACTGGATACTTACACGCAAAAGTGTGGATTTAGACTCGTGCCAAAATTCACTCAATGAATCAGACACCAGTCCAAGAACCAAATCTACAAAACCCTAAGGAGTTATGGGATCGAGTGTCTGTGACTTTGATTAGTCAATGCGCTCCTATATCTGACAACGAAGGCACAATAATAAAGAAAATAGATTTCAGAAAGTCTAATTTAATAAACACCATCAACGGGGTGGGTGTGGCACTGCACAACTTTTAATCTCAGCCCTTGGGAGGCAGAGGTAGGCAGATCTCTATGAGTTCAGGAAGAGCCTGGTCTACAGAGTGAATTTCAGGTCAGCCAGGGCTACACAGAGAAACCCTGTCTAAAAGAGGAAGAAAGATGCTTAGCATCATCATTAGTCATTAGATAAATGCAGAGCAAAGGGGCGGGGCTTTTGCTCCTTAGAACAACCTTGCCTAGTGCACACGCTCTGGAGGCAATCTTCATCACAGTAAACGGAGTGTGAATCAAAACCGCATTGAGCTAGTACTTCACGCCTACCAGAATGGGTCTGATCAATAAGACAGGCAATAGCAAGCATTGATGAGAGTGTGGAGATACCGGAGCCTTCCTCACGCTTATAGCTTATGGGAATGGGAAACGCTACAGCACTTGGAATGGCAGCTTGTCAGGTTTTTAATATAATTTCACCATGCAACCCTGCAATGTCGTTTATAGGTATTTGCTCCAGAGAAATCAAAGCCTACGCCTATAGAGGGATTGATACGGGATGCTCAGAGCAGAAGCGGCAGAAACGGCTCAAAGTCAAAACAACCCGAACGTTTATGACTCAGTGAACCACTAAACAAAACATAGCATGTTCATAGCATACTGAGCTCAGCAATAAAAGGAGGCAACGAGCGGACGATCGCCACGGAGGAACCTGAAGAGCAGACTCAGAGGAAGAGACGGGATGTAAAAAGCACATTGTGGGCTTGGGACATATGTAAAGTCCGGCATGCAAAGGCTAGCAAATAGACCCTGGGTTTATTCCTGGGGGCGGGGGGCGGAGATATTTAAATCAAGGAAGGTGTCTGGTGAGATGGCTTAGCAGGTAAAGGTACTTTGCTATAACTCTAACAACCTGAGTTTGTTTCCTGGGTCCAACACAGTGGAAGGAGACCCTGGAATTCACCATGTAGACCAAGGTGGCCTTGAACTCACAGGGATCCTCCTGCCTCTGTCTCTTGAAAGCTGGGATTGAAGGAGTGCCCTGCTATGCCCAGCTAAGAAATGTACTAACTTTTATAAAGGGACATACAGATTGTGTGATTTTATTTCTGTGAAATTTTCAGAAGAAGAAATTTTAAAGGCAGATTGTGGACACTGGTTGGCGACTAACTGGAAATTTTTTTTTAGCATGATGCATGTAATTTTAAGTTAAATTGTGATTACTATTGCACAACTTTATAAATTTACCAAAAATCATTGAACTGTAAACATAAACAATAAAACACAAGTCAGGTGTGATGCTGTACACCAGCAGTCCCAGCAATCCCAGCACTTGGAAGCGGTGATGGGAAGGTGCCACAAATTCAAGGCTAGCCTAGACTACATGGAGAGTCTCGGGTCAGCCTGGGCTACACAGTAAGAGCCTGTCTCAAAACAAATACAAAGGTTAGGGAGGTGGCTCAAGGGTTTCCAGAGCACTTCCTTCTTTTCCCAGCATGTAGTTCATGTGGCTTACAACCAACCTCTCTTAGGTCTATCTCTAGAAGATCCAACACTTCTGCCTTCTGTGGGCACCTACACATATTACACACACACACACACACACACACACACACACACACACAAAGTTAAAAGAAATAAAAATAATTAAAAAAAATACACTATCATTGTTGCTCTCTTCAGACACACCAGAAGAGGGCATCGGATCCCATTACAGAATTGAACTCAGGACCCCTGAAAGAACAGTCAGTGCTCTTAACCACTGAACCATCTCTCCAGCCCTAAAAATAAGTCTTAAATACCAAAACAGAAAGATGAAAGTTTTCAGAGAAATTGACTGAGTGTAATGTGTCCCTAATACAGAGATGTTCTGAAACACACTTAGTATGTGGAAAAGTCCTGGGTTCAATCCCTAGCGGTGCATAAAAACCATTCCTATAAAGGAACACATGGGAAGGTTCACACTGAGGACAGCCGAGCTTCCTTTAGCCAGAGGAGAAAAGGAAACATGATTGATGAGATTTGCAGTGGTGCCTATGGTTAAAAATAAAACAAAAAATAACCTCCAACTACTTAGCTGCTCCAGAGCAGCTCAGGGTCCAAGAAGGAGTCAAGCCCCCATTGGGCTGCAAAGTTAGATCCTCTTTACGTGGCTATTTAAATAAAAAGGAATTGCAATTCAATAAAAGTAAAAACAAGCAGGCAAAAGTCCTTGCCCTGCAAGCATGAGGGCCTGAGTTCAAGCCCAGAAACCCCTTAAAAAGCCGGATGCAGTGGTTCACATCTGTAATTCCAGCACTGGGTTTAGGGGAGGTTTGTGGGCCAGCTAGCCTGGAGCAAGAAACCAGCACACAGAAGCAAAGATAACCAAGCCTTGAATGTTGTCCTCTGACCCCGTGCACACACACTGGCTATGCACCTGTACCCACACACACACACACACACACACACACACACGCACGCACACATACACCAGACACACATAAAAATTTAAAAAAGATGGTTCCTGGGATTGAATAACCGTTCAGTAGTACAGCATTTGCCTAAGGCCTTGACTTTGACCTCTAGAACCTTTTTTTTTTTAAGTTAGAAATCGAGTGTTCTGGCTCCCCTCAATGCTTGCGCAAGCGCTCAAGAGCTCAAGGCTCCCATCTTTGACAGGACCCTGGAGAAAGCTCCAAATCACTGCACAGAGCACAGAGAGAGGCGAGAACAAATACAGGTTTGGGTCTGGAATGTCGGTGAGGGAGTAACATCGTCCGGTTCTCATCAAGAACTTTTAAATAGACTTTTGCACCACCACACACTGAGAACAGAGAAAAAGATCTGGGGGCAGAGGAGTCAAAATGTTAGCTTTCTTTCTTTCCTTAGTGGGTCAGAGATTGAAGCAGGTTATATTCCAGCTTTCCCCAGCTCTTCCATGGATCGGTAGGACAGGCTGAGACCCACCAGGACACACTCCAGGAACAATATTTGGTTAGTTTCGCTGTTGAGCTAATGACTGGGCTTTTGTTGAGCAGAGCGCCCTTTGGCTGGCTTCTCTTTTGCTGAGTGGTATATTCTGGCTGGCAGGATGTGATACACAAAAGCAGAGGCAGAGCCAGCCTGGCAGGGAAAGCTGGGAGCTGGTAGAGAGATGAAGGAGGGGAGGATGGCTAGAAACTGGAAAAGTTTGACCTCTGCCGGTGGTGGTGGTGGTAGTGCTGAGGGAGCAAGAGCGTGGGTTTCACCTGAAATTTTAAATTACGTTTATTTATTTCGAGTGTGTTGGAGACAAGAGCTGTTTTTCTCCTTCCACCGTGTGAGGCCTGGAAATCTTTTGGCCACAAGCACCTTTACATGTTGAGCCATTTTGCCAGCCCTGGGAACACATTTTTTTTTTTTTTTTTTGAGTGGGATTCTGGGGGATCCTCCTGCGCATGGGCAATAAAACAGTCTATCTAGTTGAGTTTTTGTTAGGGGAGTTTCATGGTGTGTACAGACTAGCTTTAAGTCTGACTTAAGACAGTAGAAACAATACTCAAAGGAATACAGTCTAGTATGGGTTAAAGGCTGGACCTTTGGTTTGGAGAGGTGTCTCAGTAAAGCGCTTTCCCTGCGAACTTGGAGACTCGAGTTCGAGTCCCCATGACCCATGTAAAAAGCTAGGCAGGCGTTCCTGGGAGAAGAGGACCGGAGGATCTAGGAGGCTTACTGGCCTTCCTCCCTAACTCATTCGGTGAACTCAAGTCTTAGTAGGAGAACCTGTCTCAAGAAATAAGGCAGAAAAGCAAGTAAAGAAGACACCTGACATTCCCCGTGGGCTTCCCTAGGGCCTGCACTAACACGCATGCGCAGCAACGCCGCGAACAAACAGCAACAGCAGCAACAGGCTAACCCTTGTCTGGGATAGATTGTTTTTTTTTAACCGAGGAGCGGTATTTAGCGGCATCTTAGAATAAATCGTTCTCAGACCCTGAAGTGTAACTGCCTCAGTAGAACTGCCAAGCTGAATGGCTGAGGGCACGAGAGAGTTACAATTGACCGGAAGGGGGTTGTGAGGAGCGCTGGACTACCTCCTACGGACAGGTCTCTGAGGCAGGTGTTGTGAGTGTGGTGGGGTAAACTCCCATGATGCCCACATCTGCCTCCCTGACCTGTGAATCATGGAAGGCTAGAGTCACAAAGGGCTATGAGAGATTGCTCATCGATTAAGGTTACTTGCCTCTCTTGCAGAGGACACGAATTCAGTTCCCAACACTCACATCCCATGGTTCACAACCACCCGTAATTCCAGCTCCATGGGATCCAATGTCCTGTCTGTTCTCTGGGGCACCTGTACACATGGTTTCACACATACACCTTTATTTGATCCCAGCACTCAGAGGCAGAGAGGCAGGTAGAGGTAGTTTGAGGCCGACTTGGTGATTCCTGGGCTAGCCTGGGCTATATAGTGAGACACCCCCCCCCCCGTCTCAAAACAAACAAACCAACAAACAATAACAAGAATGAAAACTAATATAGAACAACAAAGGGCCATGTGGCCACCGGATCACTGATCAGAGACACACACAGGACACATGGCCTTCAGGATGGAAGGGGAAACTTAAGAAGTGTGTGCTTGACAGTGACGTTCTACCAGCCGATGGTTCTCCCCCGACTTTTACCCTCCCCTGTAGAGTGAACTAGGTGGTAAGGAGCCTGTTGCTCAGTGTTTATATCTCAGGAGGGATATCTCAGGCAGGGACCCATAGGAGGTCAAAGAAATGCCTGCCTGCATCAGGGGTAGGGGTGGAAGAGGGCTTTTTGCGTCTGACCTTGAGCATGTAGGCATTTCCAGTCCCATGGGAGATGTCACAGAAAGGGTTTTATACAGAGCGCTACTGGGCTTCAGCCACTTCTGCCAAGAGTTCTGGGGACATTGTCACACGGATCAAGGTTAACCCTCAAATCAGGAGTCAGCAGTGACTTCATGCATTTTTCTCTGTCAGATGAGATTTGCTTCCTCTTTTGGTTATCATTATTAGTAGTATGGTTTATTTATAGTAAACTCTCTTCTGTGTTTAGAGTGGAATCATCTGGAAGTTTTGAGCATGGCCACTGTCAGCAGTGACCAGATTCAAATGTATCCATGAATCTAGCCAACGTGCTCCCTCATGGGGTCTGAGCAGGGCATCCAGCCTGCCAGCCTCAACCTCCAGCGAAGAGGTCCAGTGAGGCACCATCACAGACACGGCTGGGGTGTAGCTTGGGGCAAGAGTAGTGAGCAGTCCCCACTAGAGGGTGTGCAGATCCGTTGCCCTTCTCCAAGCCCGTTCTTGGACTCTGGCCACTTTGGGATTAGCGAGTCTGTGAGAGGAATTACTCATTCCACGTGTTTTAGATCGCGATGGTGGTTTCAAGGATGTAGTATAATGTGCTGCCTTTTATTTTCATAGAAAAGGATTGGGACTTTCCTATGTTTGAAGAAACAACCAGGCCACTTGGAATCCACATAGGTCAGGGATCTGGTGTCAGGGGCTACATCCTCGGGATGGGGGCGCGGGACGACGGCAGGGCGGGGATGGGGCCTCACTGGGTTTCTGAAAGATGAGCAAAGATGGGCTCCGGCGCAGGAAAGGATTCGGCTAACCCTATTCCACACAGCCCCACTCTCAGTAGTGGGTCACGGAGCGTTCTGGAGTCCTAGAAATAGTGCTAGGGCCGAGCTAGAGGTAACGATAAGGCTCTCTGGGGGCAGGAATACCAGGGAGGGCACAGACTAGGTGTCTGTCTACCCACCCTCGCCACTCTCCTTGGAAGGTATATTAGCAGGGATTCTGTCTGTGATTCCTGGAAGCGTGAAAACAGTACTGTTTTTATAAGTAGAAGAACCAGCTTAAACTCTACACTATGTTTTAAGTTCTTACATCACATTTCTTTATTTATTTTGAGTGGGGCAGGGGTGGCACATACGCAGCATGGCAAGAAGATAACTTTCAGGCATTGGTTTCTCTCCTTGTACAATGTGGTTTCCCCACACTGGACTCAGGTTGCTAGGCTTCCAGCTCCTGGGAATTACACTGTATTTTTAATAGGAGTCTGTTACAACCAATATTTGTTTTTCTTGCTTAGCTCTTCTTTTTAAAAATTAATTAATTAATTTTTAATTTTATTTTTGAGGCCATTTCTGAAGCATCCCAGGCTGGCCTCAAACTTATAAACACAGTCTGAAGGTGACCTTAAATTCTGGTCTTTTTGCCTCTAGTTCCCAAGAGTGTGGCTTACACCATCACACGCAATTTATGTGGTGCCAAGGATCGAACCTAGGGCATTGTGCATGCTAGGCAAGAACTCTGTTTCCTGAGCTACGCCCCTGCATATTTATGCAGATAAAAGAAGAAACCTTACACGTGTCTTCCCAAATAGCAAGGAACTCTCTCACCCTGTGCAGCTTAAATAAGAGCGCCGACATCACGCTCAGTGGGTTAAACATTCCGAGGCTGATGGGAAGCTCGATTTCCGATAACAAACTTACAGTGTGTAAATACAATTTTCTACAATCAACAAGCATCATAGTCTTAAGGTTAAGGGTTATAAAACAATAAAATATTGTAATTAGAGTAGACTATCACAGGAGAGCTTCTTGCATGCAAATTACTCAATATCAGGATATTGAGACACAAGAAAAGATGTAACTGGGAATAAGATCTTAACTCCATATGGTTAATATTCTCTCTCCTCTTCCCTCTCTCTCTCCCTCTCTCTCTCTCTCTCTCTCTCTCTCTCTCTCCTAATTTTTGCTACACAAAAATAATTATATTCAGGCAGGTGCCTTGCACTCTTTCCCCCCAGTACCTGTGTCAATAACTAACTTCTCAGGGTTCCTTATCAATTTCTTATCTATTGCTATTGGAACAAGTGATCTGGGATGGAGAGATGACTCAGCAGTTAAGAGCACTGGCTGCTCTCCCAGAGGTCCTGAGTTCAATTCCAGCAACCACATGGTGGCTCACAACCATCTGTAATGGGATCCAATGCCCTCTTCTGGTGTGTCTGAGGACAGCGACAGTGTACTCTTACGTGTACATAAGATAAATAATTTTTTAAAATGTGATCTCAGCTACAGCCTTAAAACCAAGATGAAATGGGAGCTTGGAGGATTATAATGTTTTAGGGAATGTTTAAAAGTGTGAATATCCCACAACAGCTCGGTCCACACGCCGGAGGAACACCCAGGACTCCCTCTGTCTTCCGAGGTTCTCATTGTTGTTTTTTGATTTTTTCCCCTTGATCATCCTGTTGGTTGGCTTTATTCTCTTTACTTTCACGCCCTCCTTATGTAGATGAGGATGGCATTGCACCTCTGACCCTCCAGTCTCCGCTTCTCAAAAGTCAGGATTATTACAGGCATGTCCACCACACCCTGCTTCCTCGTTCTCCTTACTGTGAAATTTGTCTATCCTGTAGACAGGGCAAAGCTACCAAGAGCTTTGGGCCGTACTCTCAGAGCATGAGAGCAGTTTGGATCGGGAGAGGGAGAGAGACTCAGAGAAGGATCTGATTGGCCTACTCTGTCACGTGCTCACCCCCCCCCCCCCCCCGCTGTGGCTAGAGAAATGAAATAGGCTGGTTTGCAGGCCAGTGTCAGAAACCCTTAAGACAGTATGCAATAAACAGAAAGGATTCACTAATAGAAGGGGCGCGGGCAGATGAACATCCCCGGTTTAGGACAAATAGATGAGAGGTGGTATTTTTATTAGTTTGAAAGATGCAATGACATTGTGGTATTTGCTCATTGAAGCCGGAAGAGCAGTGAGGTCCAGTGTCTTAATAACAAGAGAGGGCTTCCCCCACCCCCACTCCTCTTCTTGCAGTACTGGAGTGGGGGAACCTTTGCGCAGGAGGCAGGCGTTCTGCTCCTGAAGTACACCCACAGACACGCTGGAGCTTTTAATTCTGGAGTGTATGATCAGGGTTACATCTAAGGTGTGTGGAGCACCTGTCTAGCTGTGCGGGGTTACACTCTTCCATTTCCAGGGCTGAACTGGGCATCAGAAACTTCGTAGGGTGTAAGCCCTTGGGCCTGTAATTCTAGCATTGTTATCATATGCTCTGAAGGTGCAGCTGCTGTGTCCCAAGGGCCTTGCGTCACTGAGACCATCTAATGAGGGAGTGTAGGCTACTGGGCATGGAAAATGGGTCTGGAAAAGATGGTTGACTGGCAGGGAGGACCACCCCCAGAAGCTATATTTATAACCCTGAATCATAACCCTAATCTAACTCACTGTCCTAGGTAGGGACCCAAGAGCCTTAGTAGGAAGGTGTAGAGTTGTGGTTGATGGTGTAAAGGAATTAAGACCTTCTGGTAGGGAAGATACAAAGGCTCCAATGGCAGCCAGAAAGTCCTACTCCAGGAATGGCTGAGAGCGCCCTAGTTACTGGATCCTGCACAGGATGCTGTGTGCATCATGAATGGGCTGTGGAAACAGTTGGTACTGTTTCAAAAGGCTGCCCTGAAGCACAGAGGTCCATGCGTGATGAGTTCAGGCCTTGGGGAGGGAACAGATGCTGGGGCTAATTAGGGCATGGTTCCTCTGGTCCAAGATGGCAGAGAATATCCAAATAAAACTCGACACCTGCGCCCAGTGCGTTACATGGGGAACGCTGCTCGCTCACCAGCCTATTGGACGTGACTTCGAATGGATGCGCTTAGGAAATGGAGCACTTGATCATCGTCCTTGAAAGACAAGCTGAAGGGGATGAAGTGCTTTTTCCCGTGCCCGTGGGTCCAGGGGGGTTTGCTGGGGGTCAAGAAACATCCTCTATGGCGGGTTTTTTTTTTTTTTTTTCAGGTTATGGACCTCCTGTTTTGAGACCTTCTTCCAGAGACATTTCGAAGTTTGCAAAGTTCATTTTACCATCAGAATTTCTCCTGGCAAGGTGAAGATCCAGGACATCACTAAGCATTCTTGGAGTGCCATATCCAGGTTGGAACACATAGGGCGTGGCACACAGATGCCCTTGTCCATGCTGACGGACGTACTCTGTCTATCTTGACAGTCAGGCTGGAACCGTGTCCTCTTACTGATCTTGTCTGGCCTTGACAACGATGGTCCGCTCAGGGACAGTCTCGGGATCACCATGGAGGCTCAGGGTGATGCCACACAGAACAAGGATGGATGTTGAGAGGATATCTGCTGTTCTGGTCCACTTAGAAGCCATTTATCTCCCAGGTGGGGGTTGGAGGACCACAGCTTATCAGGGTGGGGAGGGGATCTGATAACAACTTTCAGGCAAGAAAGGGTTAACACAGACTCCTGATGATACTGCTTGAACTCTGGGTTAACATAAAGAGCCTACTATGGGTATTTTTAGCTGAGTGGTATACAGGGTCTCTGCTGCAACCACTAGGTACCGTAGAAATAAATGATATATAAACAGGTACAAAGCATTTATGGTGTGTGTGGACCATATGTAAACAAATCAGCATGACTAATGCTCCAAAGAAAGTGTCTACAAGGAAGGTGGCAGGTGCGATTTGGCTCAGAGGCCAGTTTAGCCAAATCTTCATGGACAGTGTCAGGCTGTCTAGAACAGGGTGAGGCATTTGCATTCAGGTTCACAGAGCATGTGCCCTCTCATTGGTTATGAAATTGGATCCAGCTAAGTCTGAAACTAACCACCTTCACAATTTGAACCTCTTCAGAAGCTAATAAATTCCCTTTTGCTTTACTATGCATGGGTATACTTTCCAATGCTTCTGAGAGGTTCCTTCAAATTCACCCAGACTGGACACCAGGCTTCAAGATGTTGGTAGCCTCAGCTAGGCAGAAGGTAAGTAGCCTAGCAATTAAAAAACAAAACAAAACAACTCAGGGCCAATGAGATGACTCTGTGGACAAAACCACGTGTGTCGTAGCCTAATAACCGCGGTCTACTCCCTGGGTCTCTTGTAAGGATGAAAGGGGAGGACCAGCTCTGTAACATTGTCCTCTGACCTAAACGCAAGGGTCTTGGCATGTTCACACCCATTCTCCTCGTCCTAATGATAAATAACGGATAAAGTAAATATAAGTTCAAAATTTCATCTTAATAAATAAGAAAATGAAACCTCATATCTGACAGGAGACCTGCCAGGTTCTCCTGACAGCTTAAACATGCAGCTGGAAGCCAGAGCTATTAAGATGGTGGCTCGAAGCAAACCCAAGGGATGCCCTCAGGGAAAGGAATCCACAAGTCACACTGGAAATGCTCCAGTGGCCTCAAAGAGCAGCCAGCCTTCTCTTTTGTTGAGGAATGGGTGTCCAATGGATGCTGAGAAAATGGGAGGAAGATGAAAACAACCAGGGAGCCTCTGGGCTGGGGTCCCACAATGCCTTCACCCCAATACATAAAGTCTTTTCCTCAACACTTGCTTAGAGACAGAAAAAGACAAGGGCTGGAGATGTGGCTCAGTGTGTAGAGTGGTTGCTTAGCATATATGTAACTCTGAGGTCCGTATCTGGTACCACAGACTCAGAAGGTTGTGGCACATGTGTGTAATCTCAGCATTCAGAGGGAGGAGGACCAGAAGTTAAAGATCATCTTCAAATACAGAGAGTTCCAGACCAGCCTGTGCTGTATAAGACCCTGTCTAAAAAAGAAAGGGAAGGCGAGGAAGAGAAGGAAGAGTGAAGGTGTGAGTCCTGTGCCCTCAGGTAGAAGGTGGAGAATCTGTACTGAACAGAGGAGACAATTTCAGTCTCTCTGGGAGCACAGGGCGAGCCACTGGTCATTCCTTTGGTGGGTTGTGGGATGACTGGTTTTGCCCAGGTCAGTCGGGCTTCTGCCTGTCTAAAGGTACGTCTCTAAACAATCTTTATTATTATTATTATTGTTGTTGTTGTTATTATTATTATCATTATTATTATTATTATTATTATTATTATGTGTATGTGTGGGGTGGGTGTGAAGTCACGCACATGAATGCAAGTGCCCATTGAGGCCTGAGACTGCATCAGGTCCCCATGAACTGGAGTTACAGGCATCTGTCTGGGACCACTAGACATGAGTGGTAGGAACTAAACTCAGGTCTTCTGCAGGATCAGTATGTGCTCTCCTCCTCTGAGCCCTAAGGAGCAGGGAGTAGCAATATACCCGCACTAGTTGGGCCTCGGCTTCTCCTGCAGGTAGAACAGATGCCAACATTCAGACCACAGGGTTCCCGGGGGGGGGGGGGGGAGATGACATCAGTGGAGGCTGGAGCGTGCCAGAGAAGCATGGCCAGCCTCAGCGAGTGAGTTTGCATTTAGAGAATATAATGGAGAGATTACATCCGATGCTGTCCATGAACCTCTGGATCATTTTGCACATCATCAACTCAAATGCTTTCCCTTCCAACAAGCCTTCCCTCCTTTGCCAGATAGTGAGCCAGCCTCCTGGGACCCACTGTAAGTCAATACACAGAGCGTGAGTGTCTGGAAGCTACGTGGGGCAGGGGCAGGAGTGAAGAAGCTTGAGCCATAAATTACTAGAACTCTCTCTTCCTGCCAGGATAATCCAACAACACAAAGCTCCGATGGCACAGAGCCACAGCCACCCACCCCTGTGTGAGAATCCCTTGATTCCCATCCCCCTCCTTTCTTGGTTCTTCTTGGGGACAACTTCTCCTCTTCCCTCTCCTCTTCCTCTTCCTCTTTTACTTCAGAGGTGAGGTGAGACAGGGTCTCATATAGCCCAGGATGACTTGGAAATACCTTACTATGTAGTTGAGGAGGACCTTGATCCTGATCCTCTGGCCTCCACCTCCTCAATGCTGAGATTACTGGTATCCACCACTGTGCCTGGCTTCTGGGAACCCTCTGTAAAGTCCATGCTTGCGAATCTTCCGTGAAGGGTTTGCTTCTGGAAAATTAAACTAAGTCAAACTCCCAGTTGTTAATGCCACAGGCTCTGATCACTGACCAAGAAGAGATGCTTTAGATCACTGACTAGGGATGTGCTTACTGAGAATCGGACATGGCTGAATCAGTCCACACAGGAGCAAGTGAGGCAGGATTTCCTGGGTGGTGTTAGATTTCCCAGAAGCCGGAGAATCACTTAGAGGAGTCCTTGATGAGGGAACCTGAATCAGTCTGGGTTTGGATCAGAGGAAATAAATGTGGGAGTTGGAGCCATGCACACACAGTTCATGCAGACAGGCTGTGCATCTTGACCAGAAATGGCCTCAGAGGCTTATATGTCTGAATACTTGGCCCCTGGTTGGTAGAACTGTTTGGGAAGGATTAGGAGTTGTAGCTTTGTTGGAGGAGGCGTTTCACTAGGTTACAGAGACCAACGTTTCCCTCCCTCCACCTCCTCCTTGTGGATCAGGTGTGAGCTCTCAGCAATTCCTGCTGTGTGTCTATAGTTCACCACCATGGACTCTAACCCTTTGAAACCATGAGCCCCAAATTAAATGTGTTATTTTTTAAGTCACCTTTGTTATAGTGTTTTATCACAGCAATAGAAACATAACAGAGACAGGTCTTAGTCTGAGGGAACCTCAGTCTGGGGGTACCTTAGTCTGAGGGTACCTCAGTCTGAAAGTACCTTAGTCTGAGGGTACCTTAGTCTGAGGGTTCTGGACTTGGCCAGCCACCATCTTTGAGCTGTCTAAAGTGGCAAGTTAGTTATATTGAAATTTGTGGCTTTCAGGCACTCGATCAGCCTCAGTAAGGGTCAAATAGCCCTGGGGAGAGGGGAGAGTAAGCTAGCTTAGTGGCACTTGCTGTCAAGCTTTATGACATGAATTTAATTTGTCATACCCACATGGTAGCAAGGGAAAACTGACTTCTGCAAGTTGTCCTTTGCTCTCCACACACTGCCATGGTTAATGAATAAGTATAAAAATAAAAAGTCTTGGGACACCCAGAATAGCCCAGGGCTTTATGGCAAACACATGTGTGGGTGACAGCAGCAAAAGTCGTCTTGCGGCAGACGGATAATGGAAACATGTGGGGATAGGGATTGAAATGGTTCGAGAAGCCATCCCTTCCAAAATATAGAGCTTGCTGACTCTGTTCCCAGAGAGTCCCAGGACCATAGGGCTCCCTACAGCAGTCACATATCACTGACAGCCCTTTCAGTTCAGGCTAGGCATGACAAGGACATCCCTAGGTGACAGTACTGAGATGCAAGCAGGTGTGAGGTGGGATGGGAGGAGAGCACTGTGGGGCTGGGCTCAAGCCAGAGGAGCTTCTAGGACAAAGCAAATAACTTCCCAGCTCTTCTATGTTGCACAAGGACTTCCCAGCCATGGTTCAAGGCCTCAGGAGATACCAGGGGACCTTGTCAGTGGCCTCTGTCAGGACAATGTTGACTGAGTTTCATAGGATGGAGTTACCACGGAAGGAGAGTGCAAGGGGAAAAGGCTAGAGTCAGGGGAGGAGGAATAAGCAGCTGCTGTGGGCAGAAGATCTTGTAAAGACTCCCCTGTTCTTTCAAGGAACCATCCTCAAAATCTGTATCTTCCATCACTGCCATTAGAGCTGGAGTTCTATGGTTCTGGAATGCAGCCATGTTTGAGGACTGGCCTCAAGTCTATAGAGTGGGAGCAGGCCCAACCTGATACAGTCTTCCCCTCCCTCAGTGACATGATCAGCCGGTGGAATCCAGAGAAAGTTCAAGTGTGGATGTGAGGAGGACCCCTGTGCTGGGAATTCAAATGATCAGCCTGTGCCCACTCCTCTGTCTTCCAGGACAAACTCCTAGTATACCAGTTGCGAGTGGGTGGGGAAGCCTTTAGTGTGGTAGGAGGGCTCTGGATGGACAGCCTTCCTGATAGTCTGAGTGGAATGTGACTCACCCTATCAGGAGATGATAGATGGACATAGACCTAGGGAAATATGGATTGAGGGGTGCATATAACATTGCTTTGAACTTGACTCTAGATCAATGAGGTTTTAGTTCTTTGGGGAGGGGGAGGAGGAAGTCCTCAGTGATACTCAGAAGTAGTGGCTGATGAAATTAGAAGCCCATTGCTGAGGGGAGCAAACATCTTCCTAAGCCCCCTGGGAGGCTGTCACTACCCAGGAGTCTCCATCTCCAGGACTGTTGGACTAGGTAGTCGACATATCTAGGTGTAATTGCTATCTCTGAGGAAACAGTGGGGAAGTCTGAATTCGACCTGTTTTGGGGACTCTAGCCTTAGAGGTTGGCAAGCCTGTCAAAAGTCAGGTCTTCGCCTTTACTACAGCCCCATTATTATTATTATTAAATCAGGGTCTCTGCTTTGTTGTTTGCCATGATGTGGCTGGTCTATCAGGGTTCCAGAGCTTCTCCTGGTTCTGCCTCCCATTCCCACACAAGCCCTTACATTACAGACACACACTACTCCAATCTGGTGTTCTGAGGGTTGTGGAAATTCTAGTTCACATCCTCATGCTTGCTTGGTCAGTGCATTATCCGCTGAGTCACCTCTCCAGCCCTATGGATTTATCAAGGAAGATGAGGTACTTTTCTCTCTCGTTATTTGGAATTAAACCCAAAGCCTCAGAAATGCTAGGAGAGTGCTATACCACTGAGCTCACAGTCCTAACCTTCTTCAACTTACACTCAGCTGTTTATTCATTTGCTTGCTGAGTCAGCTTATCACATCTCCAAGACTGGCCTCAAACTCACCTTGAAGCCGAGGGTCATCTCGAACTCCTGATCTTCCTGTCTCTACCTCTTAGGTGCAGCATCATAGACGCGAGTCTCGTTTATTATTTATTTATTTAACTTAGAAATAGATGCTCAGTTTTCATCTTTTGA